>NC_068439.1:17974091-18309091 GCF_023373465.1 Oncorhynchus keta
ACATAGAACTGATTGAACTGACTGAGGGAAGCTACACTAACAGACAGCCTCAGTGTAACAGATAAAACATAGAACTGATTGAACTGACTGGGGGAAGCTACACTAACAGACAGCCTCAGTGTAACAGATAAAACATAGAACTGATTGAACTGACTGAGGGAAGCTACACTAACAGACAGCCTCAGTGTAACAGATAACATAGAACTGATTGAACTGACTGAGGGAAGCTACACTAACAGACAGCCTCAGTGTAACAGATAAAACATAGAACTGATTGAACTGACTGGGGGAAGCTACACTAACAGACAGCCTCAGTGTAACAGATAACATAGAACTGATTGAACTGACTGGGGGAAGCTACACTAACAGACAGCCTCAGTGTAACAGATAACATAGAACTGATTGAACTGACTGAGGGGAGCTACACTAACAGACAGCCTCAGTGTAACAGATAACATAGAACTGATTGAACTGACTGGGGGAAGCTACACTAACAGACAGCCTCAGTGTAACAGATAACATAGAACTGATTGAACTGACTGAGGGGAGCTACACTAACAGACAGCCTCAGTGTAACAGATAACATAGAACTGATTGAACTGACTGGGGGAAGCTACACTAACAGACAGCCTCAGTGTAACAAAGACATTGAAAGCGGGGAAGGAAAAATATCTGCTCTCACTGGAAATAATATGCAACTATTTGATTAATCTAAACGCCTAATATGGACTCATTGGGGAAGCCTCCAACTCCAGAATTAAATCACTATGATAATACTTCAGACAAATACCTGGTATAGCAAGCTTATCATAATGCTTATCACATTAAGTCATGAAGGGGAATTTCTATGCTGCCTCACATATTCCTCACCAGTCCAAGAGGTTCTGCTGTATGTGTCATGAGTCATCTAACTAAAAGGGCTGCATCCCAAATTGAACCCTATTCCCTACATAGTGCACTACTTTTCACCAGAGCACTACAGTGTATAGGGAGTATGGTGTAATTTGGGACGTAGACAGGCCAAGTCTGGAGGTGGGAGGCATGCTTAACACTGCCGTTGTGTAGCATTAGCATGTAACTCTATCTTTGTTTAGACAGAGCACAGCGGCTGATACGTCCTCCTCACATTCCTCCCCGCTAATATCTATGTGTGTGTGTGGCTCCAACCCCCCAGGATTTAGGAGTGGAGTGGGAGTGAGTTAGGGAGTTAGGAGTGGGCCTATCCGTTACCCAGTATGACTGTTAGACGTGTGGGGACTGAGCTGGGAGACAGACAACAGACAGAGAGATCTATGAATAAGCTCTCCTGCTTAGATCTGGCTCCTGGTACAGGTAGGGGCATGTTGGGCTGGGGGAGTGGGGGATTGGAGAGAAGCAATTTGAAGGGGAGGAGGAGTGGGGGAGTTAAGTCTGGAGGATGTAGGGGGAGAGGTGGGGATGGTGGCTGGGAAGGGTAGGGGGGAGAGAGGAAGGCCAGTCAGTTGTGTTGTCTGAAATGGAGATGGCTCCACCCCATCCTCCCCTCTCTTCCACACCATCCACCCCATCCTTCCCTCCACCCCTATCCTATCCCCTCCACCCCCCCTCCACCTCTATCCTCTACCCCATCCTCTACCCCTATCCTATCCCCCATCCTCTCTCTCCTAAACCTGTCTCTGATAGGCTCTTACATAATCTGTCTGGTTAGATGTAAACAAAGCTAAAGATGGCACATAGCAGAGAGTAGGCTTCCAAGATCCAGACAGACAAAGAATTATCAACAGACCAATAACAGGCTTCACCTGGTAGCCATAGCTGGTAATGACACAGGCCAGGCCAGCAGAATCTTTATATAAAATGTTATGTCATGGGTCCTTCTTGATGCACACGCAATTTAAAAAGCAGACTGGACTGTTCCTCACTCTCAAGCCTGTGTCAGCATATCTGCATCCCAGGTAAAAGTAGTGCATTATACAGGGAATAGTGTGCCATTCGAGATGCATCCCATGAGTCACCCAGCCCAACCCTTCCCCTACCAAGCAGACAGGTCTTCTCACCTGCATCTCGTTCATGCTCATGATAGTCCTGGAGGGCCTCTGTGTCCCCAGGCGATACCTCAGGCCCTCGTCCAGAGACATGCCATAGAACTGGCTGTAGTTTGCTGCCCGCCAGCTAGGGACGCAGAGGAGAGGAAAGTCCAAACAGTGAGTGTGTGTGTGTGTGTGTGTGTGTGTGTGTGTGTGTGTGTGTGTGTGTGTGTGTGTGTGTGTGTGTGTGTGTGTGTGTGTGTGTGTGTGTGTGTGTGTGTGTGTGTGTGTGTGTGTGTGTGTGTGTGTGTGTGTGTGCATTAAGGCAGCCACACAGTTTACGTAAACGGCGCCAACAGAGTGTTGCAGTGTCCTTTTACATATTACGTACAAGAACGCCCCATGAAATTGGGAACGCAACGTGTAGTTCCTTGCGCAGACTTGAGAGGCAGTATTGAGGAAGTGGTGAACGGGTCAGCTGTTTGTTCCCCTGCACCCACCCGCAATTGCTAATAACCCATCTGCAACCACCCGACTATATGTGATAAAGTGAAAATCTGAGGCCCACACCCAACACTAACCAGCTAATATAGAACATGCACTGTTGTCTACAGTCAGACAGCAGAATGATTTTTTGAGAGGCTGTTTGTTAGTCAACTTGTCTAGAATTAGATACATGCAGCTTCTCTTCTGTCGTATACAGTATCCTGCCCTAGAAGACTAAATACATCCTTGCTCACTTGATTAATGTCATAAATTGATCGAATGAAAGCTTCAATCTAGTTGACATCGGCAAAGTTTTCTCTGTCATCTCTGCTTCTTTCAGGGAGCCAAGACGTTTAGGACCCGGGGAAAGAATGTAGCAACAACCAATAGAACTAAGGGAAAGATTTCCTGTGCAAATGTCCAAACGACATCAGTTTGACTGGTTGTAAGGAGATAGGAAAGCTGTAAAAACGACCCAACATGTTTCTGATAGATTTCAGTTCTGCTTGGATGCATATTTTATGTGGTTGAAATACTATCAGCTTTTATGATGCTGATAAAGACAGCACCTCTACATACGGTATCTAACTGCACATTCACATTCTCTCAAGATGCTGAAAGAAAGAAATCATGTTTCTCCACTCTTGTTCCTGAGTAAAAATGTAGCCTACAATTGTTGTATCATTTTACTGTAAGAGTTAGTATTCAGGTTGTGTGAGAGGTTATAGACCTACAGTCAGTGTCCAGATTTCAGTTCCCGTTTAACCCATCTGAACAGTAGGCTACAGTTCCCTTCATGTGCCATAGGCCTGTTTGAAGTCCCCTTCTTGTACGGCTCTTCACAATCATGAATTGTTAGATATTACTGTACAGTTGGAACTAGAAGCATAAGCATTTCACTACACTTGCATTAACATCTGCTAACCATGTGTATGTGACCATTAACATCTGCTAACCATGTGTATATGACCATTAACATCTGCTAACCATGTGTATGTGACCATTAACATCTGCTAACCATGTGTATGTGACCATTAACATCTGCTAACCATGTGTATGTGACCATTAACATCTGCTAACCATGTGTATGTGACCATTAACATCTGCTAACCATGTGTATGTGACCATTAACATCTGCTAACCATGTGTAACCATGTGTATGTGACCATTAACATCTGCTAACCATGTGTATGTGACCATTAACATCTGCTAACCATGTGTATGTGACCATTAACATCTGCTAACCATGTGTATGTGACCATTAACATCTGCTAACCATGTGTATGTGACCATTAACATCTGCTAACCATGTCTATATGACCATTAACATTTGATTTTGATCACATACAACATAACTGGCCCTGCTATCATCCTCTATTACCACTCATGGGAGGCAGGTAGCCTCGCGGTTAAGAGCATTTGGCCAGTAACTGAAAGGTCGCTGGTACGAATCACAGAGCCGACTAGGTGAAAAAATCTGTCGATGTGCCTTTGAGCAAGGCACTTAACCCTAAATGCTCTAGAAAGTCTCTCTGGAGAAGAGCATCTTCCAAATGTAAAAAATGTACTTTTCTGGCCTTCCTTATATTTATGTTCAAGAGTGGAATTAGCAGCTTCTCCCTTATTGAACTCAACTCTGACGTTGTCCTTTGTACCTCCGTGGATCGATGTGAACTTTTTCTGCCTGTTCCCGAAAGCATTTGGCGATTGGCGTGTAGACTATTTGACACGCAAAGAGTTAGGCCCTGAAGTTTAGGCTTACGCATTAATGCCAGATGATGAAAGAAAAACATCACAGTAGACTATAGATATAAATTGCACAAGAGTTAACTCTTTATTCAACCCGCCCCCAACAACTCACCCTTGATCCACACAATATTTCATGACCGTAAACACGCCCGCAGGTTATGAGTCAACCCCGTGCATCACTAGCGCACATGGGTATGTTTGTGTGTGTGTGCATACGTGTGTGTATGTTTAAGTGCTCTTACCCATAATTTCCTCTGTTGACAGCCTGGATCATGTCATTCTCTATCAGACAGGCATGCTGCTCACACTCCCAACGCCCAGTTGTTCCACATGTACTGTAGGAGGTAGAGGAGGGAGGGGGAGAAGAGCAGAGATGTAGAGGAGGGTGAGGGGGAAGAGCAGAGAGGTAGAGGAGAGAGAGCAGGGAGGTAGAGGAGAGGAGGGGGAGAGAGAGCAGAGCGGTAGCGGAGGGGGAGAGAGAGTAGAGTGGTAGAGGAGGGGAGAGGAGAGGGAGAGAACAGAGGTAGAGGAGGGGGAGAGAGCAGAGAGTTAGAGGAGGGGAGGGGGAGAGAGCAGAGAGGTAGAGGAGGGGAGAGGGAGAGAGAGGTAGAGGAGGGGAGGAGAGAGAGCAGAGGTAGAGGAGGGGAAGGGGAGAGAGCAGAGAGTTAGAGGAGGGGAGGGGGAGAGAGCAGAGAGGTAGAGGAGGGAAGAGGGAGAGAGAGGTAGAGGAGGGGAGGAGAGAGGGCAGAGGTAGAGGAGGGGAGGGGGAGAGAGCAGAGAGTTAGAGGAGGGGAGGGGGAGAGAGCAGAGAGGTAGAGTAGGGAAGAGGGAGAGAGAGGTAGAGGAGGGGAGGAGAGAGAGCAGAGGTAGAGGAGGAGAGGGGGAGACAGCAGAGAGTTAGAGGAGTTGAGGGGGAGAGCAGAGAGGTAGAGGAGAGGAGAGGAGGGGAGCGGGAGAGAGCAGAGAGGTAGAGAGGGGGGGGGGGAGCAGAGAGTTAGAGGAGTTGAGGGGGAGAGAGCAGGGAGGTAGAGGAGGGGAGGGGAGGGGGAGAGAGCAGAGAGGTAGAGGAGTTGAGGGGGAGAGCAGAGAGGTAGAGGAGGGGAGGGGAGAGAGCAGAGAGGTAGAGGAGGGGAGGGGGAGAGAGCAGAGAGGTAGAGGAGGGGAGGGGGAGAGAGCAGAGAGGTAGAAGAGGGGAGGGGGAGAGAGCAGAGAGAGAGAGGAGTTGAGGGGGAGAGCAGAGAGGTAGAGGAGAGGAGAGGAGGGGGGGGGGAGAGAGCAGAGAGGTGAGGAGTTGAGGGGGAGAGAGCAGAGAGGTAGAGGAGGGGAGGGGGAGAGAGCAGAGAGGTAGAGGAGGGGAGGGGAGGGGGAGAGAGCAGAGAGTTAGAGGAGTTGAGGGGGAGAGAGCAGGGAGGTAGAGGAGGGGAGGGGAGGGGGAGAGAGACAAAGAGAGACACAGAGAGAGCGAAAGGTAAAAAGGACAGGGAAAGGGGCAGATAAAGAGGGGGAAGATAAAATAAGAGGGCAGCAGAGGGAGGATACAGGAGACATAAAGTTAGAATGGACAGGGGTCAGAACTGAGAACATTGCTTTAGATTCATGACTAATGGTGACACATTTTTAGGGCTTACTTATAATAACTGGAAGGGTATTAATGTTTTGCACACACTGAAGTTCAAGTGATCAATGTAATTTACTGATTGTTGTCCACTGTTGTGAAGACATTTTTCTAAATTTACAAAAGGGACAAGGAAGCCAACAGTCAACAGAGAACGTTTGAAGAATAACAAATAAATAAGAAGCTATGCTGTATACTCTAATTCCATGAGAGAGACTGAACAAGTGGAACAAGAGACTTGGCAAAGAGAATGGGAAAAGAAAGGGAAAGGGAGGGGGTAGAAGGAGAGAGAGGGGGGGCAGAAGGAGAGAGAGAGAGATGGGGGTAGAAGGAGAGAGAGGGGGCAGAAGGAGAGAGAGAGGGGGCAGAAGGAGAGAGAGAGAGGGGGGCAGAAGGAGGGAGAGAGAGGGAGAGAGAGCGAGAGAGAGGAGGGTGCGACAGAAGGAGAGAGAGAGAGAGAGGGGGTAGAAGGAGAGAGAGAGAGATGGGGGCAGAAGGAGAGAGAGAGATGGGGGTAGAAGGGAGAGAGTGAGAGAGAGGGGGTAGAATAAGAGAGGTGGGGCAGAAGGAGAGAGAGAGAGATGGGGGTAGAAGGAGAGAGGGGGGCAGAAGGAGAGAGAGAGAGAGGAGGGTGCGACAGAAGGAGAGAGAGAGAGAGGGGCAGAAGGAGAGAGAGAGAGAGGGGGCAGAAGGAGAGAGAGGGGGACAGAAGGAGAGAGAGAGGGGGCAGAAGGAGAGAGGGGGCAGAAGGAGGGAGAGAGAGGGAGAGAGAGAGAGAGGGTGCAGAAGGGAGGAGAGAGAGAGAGGGGTGCGACAGAAGAGAGAGAGAGAGACAGAGAGAGAGAGAGAGAGAGAGAGAGAGAGAGAGAGAGAGAGAGAGAGGGGGTGCGACAGAAGGAGAGAGAGAGAGGGGGCAGAAGGAGGGAGAGAGAGGAGAGAGAGAGAGAGAGAAGGGGGTGTGACAGAAGGAGAGAGAGAGAGAGGGGGCAGAAGAGGGAGAGAGAGAGAGAGAGAGAGAGAGAGAGAGAGAGAGAGAGAGGGGGTGCGACAGAAGGAGAGAGAGAGAGAGGGGCAGAAGGAGGGAGAGAGAGGGAGAGAGAGAGAGAGAGAGAAAGGGGGTGCGACAGAAGAGAGAGAGAGAGGGGCAGAAGGAGGGAGAAAGAGGGATAGAGAGAGAGAGAAGGGGGGTGTGACAGAAGGAGAGAGAGAGAGAGAGGGGGGCAGAAGGAGGGAGAGAGAGGGAATGAAGGGGAGGAACAAGATACCTTTTAAGGCTACAGAGCACTGAAACATATCCATCTTTAGTCAGGAGGAACCAGGGGGGAGTGAATACTGACCAGTCTGAATGGACTCCTTAGGTGGATATTAAAACATGACCACATTAAAATGTTTGAGATCCACTGATATAGAGCATTCCTACTGTCTGTGTTGTGCTGTGGGAATGTGTGTGTGTGTGTGCCAATACCCCCAGAAATAACTAGCAGCCACACATATTACAGTACAGTAATACCCTGTGCCCCAAATGGCACGCTATTCCCCATATAGTTCACTATTGGTCCGTAAAGTTCTGGTCAAAAGTAGTGCACTATGCAGGGAATAGGGTGCCATTTGGGCCATAGAATCTGATAGGCCTACTGTATAACATACTGTATGGAAGAGCGTGTGATGTAGCTGTACATTGTCATGGTAACACCTCTTTAAGCCAACTATGTATAATATGTTTAGGGCCTGCCAGCCGTAGTTCAATAGAAGACTTGTTGTAAACATTCATTATAAAAATATATGCATTCATAATGAGTGACATAATCACACAGGTTGGTCACATACAGTGCTATCTAAAGGAAGATGATGACTTAACTTCGTATCCTCAACCTTAGATACTATGAACCCTAATGACTGGTCTCTCTCACACAGCTCTACCTACAATCCTCAAACTAGAGAGTCTGCTGTATCGGTGGTCCTGTTTTAGGGACTCCCTGTCAACGCCCCAGTCAGACAGAAAATTACCACCAAAACACGCAGCGCGATGAGACGACCCCAGCCAGATCATTAGGAAGACGACCCCAGCCAGATCATTAGGAAGACGACCCCAGCCAGATCGATAGGAAGACGACCCCAGCCAGATCGATAGGAAGACGACCCCAGCCAGATCGATAGGAAGGCGACCCCAGCCAGATCATTAGGAAGACGACCCCAGCCAGATTGATAGGAAGACGACCCCAGCCAGACCGATAGGAAGACGACTACAGCCAGACCGATAAGAAGACGACCCCAGCCAGATCATTAGGAAGGCGACCCAAGCCAGATCCGACCCCAGCCAGATCGATAGGAAGGCGACCCCAGCCAGATCATTAGGAAAGACGACCCCAGCCAGATCGATAGGAAGACGACCCCAGCCAGACCGATAGGAAGACGACTACAGCCAGACCGATAAGAAGACGACTACAGCCAGACCAATAAGAAGACGACTACAGCCAGACCAATAAGAAGACGACTACAGCCAGACCAATAAGAAGACGACTACAGCCAGACCAATAAGAAGACGACTACAGCCAGACCAATAAGAAGACGACTACAGCCAGACCAATAAGAAGACGACTACAGCCAGACCAATAAGAAGACGACCCCAGCCAGACCAATAAGAAGACGACTACAGCCAGACCAATAAGAAGACGACTACAGCCAGACCAATAAGAAGACGACTACAGCCAGACCAATAAGAAGACGACTACAGCCAGACCAATAGGAAGACGACTACAGCCAGACCGATAGGAAGACGACTACAGCCAGACCAGACCAATAAGAAGACGACTACAGCCAGACCAATAAGAAGACGACTACAGCCAGACCAATAAGAAGACGACTAACCAGCCAGACCAATAAGAAGACGACCCCAGCCAGACCAATAGGAAGACGACTACAGCCAGACCAATAAGAAGACGACTACAGCCAGACCAATAAGAAGACGACTACAGCCAGACCAATAAGAAGAGACGACTACAGCCAGACCAATAAGAAGACGACCACAGCCAGACCAATAAGAAGACGAGCCCAGCCAGACCAATAAGAAGACGACTACAGCCAGACCAATAAGAAGACGACTACAGCCAGACCAATAAGAAGACGACTACAGCCAGACCAATAAGAAGACGACTACAGCCAGACCAATAGGAAGACGACTACAGCCAGACCAACCAACTACAGCCAGACCAATAAGAAAACGACTACAGACAGACCAATAAGAAGACGACTACAGCCAGACCAATAAGAAGACAACCACAGCCAGACCAATAAGAAGACGAGCCCAGCCAGACCAATAAGAAGACGACGACAGCCAGACCAATAAGAAGACGACTACAGCCAGACCAATAAGAAGACGACTACAGCCAGACCAATAAGAAGACGACCACAGCCAGACCCAGACCAGCCAGACCAATAAGAAGACGACTACAGCCAGACCAATAAGAAGACGACTACAGCCAGACCAATAAGAAGACGACCCCAGCCAGACCAATAAGAAGACGACTACAGCCAGACCAATAAGAAGACGACTACAGCCAGACCAATAAGAAGACGAGCCCAGCCAGACCAATAAGAAGACGACGACAGCCAGACCAATAAGAAGACGACTACAGCCAGACCAATAAGAAGACGACCACAGCCAGACCAATAAGAAGACGACTACAGCCAGACCAATAAGAAGACGACGACAGCCAGACCAATAAGAAGACGAGCCCAGCCAGACCAATAAGAAGACGACGACAGCCAGACCAATAAGAAGACGACTACAGCCAGACCAATAAGAAGACGACTACAGCCAGACCAATAAGAAGACGAGCCCAGCCAGACCAATAAGAAGACGCGACAGCCAGACCAATAAGAAGACGACTACAGCCAGACCAATAAGAAGACGACTACAGCCAGACCAATAAGAAGACGACGACAGCCAGACCAATAAGAAGACGACCCCAGCCAGACCAATAAGAAGACGACGACAGCCAGACCAATAAGAAGACGACTACAGCCAGACCAATAAGAAGACAACTACAGCCAGACCAATAAGAAGACGATTACAGCCAGACCAATAAGAAGACGACTACAACCAGACCAATAGGAAGACAACTACAGCCAGACCAATAAGAAGACGACCACAGCCAGACCAATAAGAAGACGAGCCCAGCCAGACCAATAAGAAGACGATTACAGCCAGACCAATAAGAAGACGACTACAACCAGACCAATAGGAAGACAACTACAGCCAGACCAATAAGAAGACGACCACAGCCAGACCAATAAGAAGACGATTACAGCCAGACCAATAAGAAGACGACTACAGCCAGACCAATAAGAAGCGAGCCCAGCCAGACCAATAAGAAGACGACGACAGCCAGACCAATAAGAAGACGACTACAGCCAGACCAATAAGAAGACGACCCCAGCCAGACCAATAAGAAGACGACGACAGCCAGACCAATAAGAAGACGAGCCCAGCCAGACCAATAAGAAGACGATGACAGCCAGACCAATAAGAAGACGACTACAGCCAGACCAATAAGAAGACGACCACAGCCAGACCAATAAGAAGACGACCCCAGCCAGACCAATAAGAAGACGCGACAGCCAGACCAATAAGAAGACGACTACAGCCAGACCAATAAGAAGACAACTACAGCCAGACCAATAAGAAGACGAGCCCAGCCAGACCAATAAAAAGACGACGACAGCCAGACCAATAAGAAGGCGACTACAGCCAGACCAATAAGAAGACGACTACAGCCAGACCAATAAGAAGGACGACAGCCAGACCAATAAGAAGACGACCCCAGCCAGACCAATAAGAAGACGACTACAGACAGACCAATAAGAAGACGACTACAGCCAGACCGATAAGAAGACGAGCCCAGCCAGACCAATAAGAAGACGACGACAGCCAGACCAATAAGAAGACGACTACAGCCAGACCAATAAGAAGACGACCCCAGCCAGACCAATAAGAAGACGACGACAGCCAGACCAATAAGAAGACGAGCCCAGCCAGACCAATAAGAAGACGACGACAGCCAGACCAATAAGAAGACGACTACAGCCAGACCAATAAGAAGACGACCACAGCCAGACCAATAAGAAGACGACCCCAGCCAGACCAATAAGAAGACGACGACAGCCAGACCAATAAGAAGACGACTACAGCCAGACCAATAAGAAGACAACTACAGCCAGACCAATAAGAAGACGAGCCCAGCCAGACCAATAAAAAGACGACGACAGCCAGACCAATAAGAAGACGACTACAGCCAGACCAATAAGAAGACGACTACAGCCAGACCAATAAGAAGACGCGACAGCCAGACCAATAAGAAGACGAGCCCAGCCAGACCAATAAGAAGACGACGACAGCCAGACCAATAAGAAGACGACTACAGCCAGACCAATAAGAAGACGACCACAGCCAGACCAATAAGAAGACGACCACAGCCAGACCAATAAGAAGACGACTACAGCCAGACCAATAAGAAGACAACTACAGCCAGACCAATAAGAAGACAACTACAGCCAGACCAATAAGAAGACGATTACAGCCAGACCAATAAGAAGACGACTACAACCAGACCAATAGGAAGACAACTACAGCCAGATCAATAGGAAGACGACCACAGAGCCAAATAAATGAGATAGCTACTGAAAGAGTGAGGTGTCAGCAACAGACATGGCCTCGACGAGGCAAAGAGTAATCAGGAGTTATTATCACGGCCAACTGCTTAATTACCCGAAGCCTCCGTAGCAGATCCTAACATGACCACAAAAGCCTGGACTTATCAGATACGAACGCTTCTCACACACATGGTGATAGATAAATAAACATTAACAAACACACATGCAGATATTCACAGACCTCAGGAGGCTGGTGAGTGTAGGACGTCTCATAATAATGGCTGAAATGTAGTGGTATCAAACACATGGTTTTACCATTCCAGTCATTCCGTTCTAACAATTACTATAAGCCTGTCCTACCCAGTTAAGATGCCACTAGCCACCTGTGCCACAGACACTTCACACACTACACATTGAAAAACAAATGGATGCACGTGTAACTGATGTGAAATGGCGAGCTAGTTAGCGGTGGTGCGTGCTAATAGCATTTCAATTGGTGACGTCACTCGCTCTGAGACCTTGAAGTAGTTGTTCCCCTTGCTTTGCAAGGGCTGTGGCTTTTGTGGTGCGATGGGTAACGATGTTTCGTGGGAGGCAGTTGTTGATGTGTGCAGAGGGTCCCTGGTTCGAGCCCAGGTTGGGGTGAGGAGAGGGACGGAAGCTATACTGTTACACACGGACAAAGCTTTCGCAGATACTCAAGCAGATGTAGAACTGCATGTTAGTAGTGTAGTGTTAGCCATGACTGCTATGATATAGTAGCCTACTGTTGTAAGGAGATCACAATGGGGAGGAGGAAGAGATAAGGACAGTTGGGGCTGACCAGAGCAGAGGGGAGAGGGGGGCACACTGAGGGAGAGGGACAAGGAGAGTGTTTGGTTATCTCGGAACAGAAGTACTGTCCTCCACCCAAAACCCTGTGTGTTACTGTTTTTTTTATCACTTTGGTACTATTTTCACAAGTATGTGGTAAAATATCTTAGTTCAAAACTGAAAACAGATCATGATCCCTCAGTAACATTTTCAGTAACATAATTATCTTCTTATTTATTTAAATACAACCCCCTTGGGTTGTACCGTGCGGAGATCTTTGTGGGCTATACTCGGCCTTGTCTCAGGATGGTAAGTTGGTGGTTGAAGATATCCCTCTAGTGGTGTGGGGGCTGTGCTTTGGCAAAGTGGGTGGGGTTATATCCTTCCTGTTTGGCCCTGTCCGGGGGTGTCCTCGGATGGGGCCACAGTGTCTCCTGACCCCTCCTGTCTCAGCCTCCAGTATTTATGCTGCAGTAGTTTATGTGTCGGGGCTAGGGTCAGTTTGTTATATCTGGAGTACTTCTCCTGTCCTATTCGGTGTCCTGTGTGAATCTAAGTGTGCGTTCTCTAATTCTCTCCTTCTCTCTTTCTCTCTCTCGGAGGACCTGAGCCCTAGGACCATGCCCCAGGACTACCTGACATGATGACTCCTTGCTGTCCCCAGTCCACCTGGCCATGCTGCTGCTCCTGTTTCAACTGGCCTGGGCCCTAGGACCATGTCCCAGGACTACCTGACATGAGGACTCCTTGCTGTCCCCAGTCCACCTGGCCATGCTCCTGCTCCAGTTTCAACTGTTCTGCCTTACTATTATTCAACCATGCTGGTCATTTATGAACATTTGAACATCTTGGCCACGTTCTGTTATAATCTCCACCCGGCACAGCCAGAAGAGGACTGGCCACCCCACATATGCTCTCTCTAATTCTCTCTTTCTTTCTCTCTCTCGGAGGACCTGAGCCCTAGGACCGTGCCCCAGGACTACCTGACATGATGGCTCCTTGCTGTCCCCAGTCCACCTGACTGTGCTGCTGCTCCAGTTTCAACTGTTCTGCCTTATTATTATTCGACCATGCTGGTCATTTATGAACATTTGAACATCTTGGTCATGTTCTGTTAGAATCTCTACCCGGCACAGCCAGAAGAGGACTGGCCACCCCACATAGCCCGGTTCCTCTCTAGGTTTCTTCCTAGGTTTTGGCCTTTCTAGGGAGTTTTCCTAGCCACCGTGCTTTTACACCTGCATTGTTTGCTGTTTGGGGTTTTAGGCTGGGTTTCTGTACAGCACTTTGAGATATCAGCTGATGTACGAAGGGCTATATAAATAAATTTGATTTGATTTGATTTGATTTGAAATACATTTGACAATAAAATAATCCAACTGCGCTTACTCACTAAACCGTTTGGTAAACTTATAGGTTTTAAACTGGTTTGTCTACTATATATGCTACATAAATAAAATGTGTGTTTGTAAATGATAAACATCTAATGACATGTATGATACATGATAACCATACATAATGACTACTGTAAATGATAAACATCTAATGACATGTATGATAAATGATAACCATACATAATGACTACTGTAAATTATAAACATCTAATGACATGTATGATACATGATAACCATACATAATGACTACTGTAAATTATAAACATCTAATGACATGTATGATACATGATAACCATACATAATGACTACTGTAAATTATAAACATCTAATGACATGTATGATACATGATAACCATAAATAATGACTACTGTAAATTATAAACATCTAATGACATGTATGATACATGATAACCATACATAATGACTACTGTAAATTATAAACATCTAATGACATGTATGATACATGATAACCATACATAATGACTACTGTAAATTATAAACATCTAATGACATGTATGATACATGATAACCATACATAATGACTACTGTAAATTATAAACATCTAATGACATGTATGATACATGATAACCATACATAATGACTACTGTAAATTATAAACATCTAATGACATGTATGATACATGATAACCATACATAATGACTACTGTAAATTATAAACATCTAATGACATGTATGATACATGATAACCATACATAATGACTACTGTAAATTATAAACATCTAATGACATGTATGATACATGATAACCATACATAATGACTACTGTAAATTATAAACATCTAATGACATGTATGATACATGATAACCATACATAATGACTACTGTAAATTATAAACATCTAATGACATGTATGATACATGATAACCATACATAATGACTACTGTAAATTATAAACATCTAATGACATGTATGATACATGATAACCATACATAATGACTACTGGTTATTTCTGATGGATTCACATAGTAGTAACCACAATTGTGGTGAACACTTGTAATTTATTTCAACATGGAGCAGATAGACAGCAAGGGAGAGAAAGAAATCAAAGAGCTAGTGGACAAGGGGCCCATCAGAGAGGTGGGCATGGACCCTGTCACAGAGGTCAAAGAGGTGGGCATGGACCCTGTCAGAGGTCAGAGAGGTGGGCATGGACCCTGTCAAAGAGGTCAAAGAGGTGGGCATGGACCCTGTCAAAGAGGTCAAAGAGGTGGGCATGGACCCTGTCAAAGAGGTCAAAGAGGTGGGCATGGACCCTGTCAAAGAGGTCAGAGAGGTGGGCATGGACCCTGTCAGAGGTCAGAGAGGTGGGCATGGACCCTGTCAAAGAGGTCAGAGAGGTGGGCATGGACCCTGTCAAAGAGGTCAAAGAGGTGGGCATGGACCCTGTCAAAGAGGTCAGAGAGGTGGGCATGGACCCTGTCAAAGAGGTCAAAGAGGTGGGCATGGACCCTGTCAAAGAGGTCAAAGAGGTGGGCATGGGCCCTGTCAAAGAGGTCAGAGAGGTGGGCATGGACCCTGTCAAAGAGGTCAAAGAGGTGGGCATGGACCCTGTCAAAGAGGTCAAAGAGGTGGGCATGGGCCCTGTCAAAGAGGTCAAAGAGGTGGGCATGGACCCTGTCAAAGAGGTCAGAGAGGTGGGCATGGACCCTGTCAAAGAGGTCAAAGAGGTGGGCATGGACCCTGTCAAAGAGGTCAAAGAGGTGGGCATGGACCCTGTCAAAGAGGTCAGAGAGGTGGGCATGGACCCTGTCAAAGAGGTCAGAGAGGTGGGCATGGACCCTGTCAAAGAGGTCAGAGAGGTGGGCATGGACCCTGTCAAAGAGGTCAGAGAGGTGGGCATGGACCCTGTCAAAGAGGTCAAAGAGGTGGGCATGGACCCTGTCAAAGAGGTCAGAGAGGTGGGCATGGACCCTGTCAGAGGTCAGAGAGGTGGGCATGGACCCTGTCAAAGAGGTCAAAGAGGTGGGCATGGACCCTGTCAAAGAGGTCAGAGAGGTGGGCATGGACCCTGTCAAAGAGGTCAGAGAGGTGGGCATGGACCCTGTCAGAGGTCAGAGAGGTGGGCATGGACCCTGTCAAAGAGGTCAGAGAGGTGGGCATGGACCCTGTCAAAGAGGTCAAAGAGGTGGGCATGGACCCTGTCAAAGAGGTCAGAGAGGTGGGCATGGACCCTGTCAAAGAGGTCAAAGAGGTGGGCATGGACCCTGTCAAAGAGGTCAAAGAGGTGGGCATGGGCCCTGTCAAAGAGGTCAAAGAGGTGGGCATGGACCCTGTCAAAGAGGTCAGAGAGGTGGGCATGGACCCTGTCAAAGAGGTCAAAGAGGTGGGCATGGACCCTGTCAAAGAGGTCAAAGAGGTGGGCATGGACCCTGTCAAAGAGGTCAAAGAGGTGGGCATGGACCCTGTCAAAGAGGTCAGAGAGGTGGGCATGGACCCTGTCAAAGAGGTCAGAGAGGTGGGCATGGACCCTGTCAAAGAGGTCAAAGAGGTGGGCATGGACCCTGTCAAAGAGGTCAGAGAGGTGGGCATGGACCCTGTCAAAGAGGTCAGAGAGGTGGGCATGGACCCTGTCAAAGAGATGGACATCAGAGAGAGGGAGGCAGACAACAGAGGCCTTACCATGGCAGAGGCAGCCAGATTAGAACATTTGAGGACATTTCGCCAAGAAAACCATTAAGTCTGCAGGATATGGACTGTGCTTTACCATTACATTTACAGTAAATTAATATTGTAATGCATGTCAATTCACAAAACATGTTACACTATTCTTACTGTATGATCTATTGACAGTATACTCTGTTCTACCCTCAGAAGACCCCATGGTGGTGGCCGTGTGCTGACCGACCAGCAGGAGTGGGCAGTGGTGGAAATGATGAGGGCCAGGAATGACATACGTCTGTCTGAAAGAAAGCAGGCCATTGATGAGAATGATGACACCTTTGCCAATGTGTCATCCATCAGCCTGCCAACACCTTTTGAAGAGGCATTCAGGTATCTATGAAACACATTTACCTGGTGCCTTTTGGGAGAAATAACGACCAGGTGAAACATCTGCAGGCTGAGTATGTTCAGTTACAGCACTATATACGGTATTACTGTTACTGTTAATGCACATGCTACTTCACAATATCATATTGGAACTATACTGCAAAAATAACTAAGCAAAATATATTTTTAGAGGGTGATGGTACTTGATAATGATGTGAACCATCACACGTACGTATGTGTCTGCTTTGAAAGTGAACTGCGTTTGCGCGAGATCAGGGGTGTATTCGTTCCGCCAATTCGGATGAAAAACGTTTCTTAAACAGAAGCAAACGGAACGAAACAGGGATAAGCATATCTGAATATATCCAATAGAAGCTCTCGTTTGCAACTGTTGGACTTATAATTACACCCTAGATCAGCTAGATGCAGGCAAGAGTGTGCAGGTGGTATTGAATGAGTCAATGTCTGTCACATTCATTACAAAAATGTCTCTGGACCTGTGCACCTACGTTGTAAACCTTCATTCGTATGCTAGGTTGTAGCAACCTCATGATGGGGAAAACGTGAGTATCATGTAGTAGCCTAAACCTATCCATGTTACATTGAGCTGGGCGAATTGAATATGAATGACAGTCATCCAATTTGCTGTAATAGAAATAAGGCCATGCTCATACATTTTTTTATTGTCTCCCTCATCTTAAAAGGTACCGACCGCCACGGGTAGGAGTGTTAAGGACAATATGCAAGCATGGGAAATGAGGGGAGAGTAGTGGAGTGTGTGTGTGTGTGCGCGTGTGATTTCATGCTTGAATGCGAGTACATGATTGGTGTTTATTGCGTGGGACCATTTGTTTGAACTTAACAGTTAAAGGGGAGTTTAGACTTAAAGGAGAAGTTTTATTTTTTACAAACAAATCTACATTTTTTTATGTAAATGGGATGTTATAGAAGGGTCCAGACAGCTTTTTGGGGATTTCCTTTGTTTTACAGAAACTTGCCCCAAACAGCAAATCACTTCCTCATTTACTCAAATTTACTCAAATACTTTACTAACTGTAGAACAGACCTATCGCTCGAGCCGCAACAAAATGAAATATAACGTTGCGGATAAAGTTCGGAATGACACCATTTAGGTGTACAACATCTAAAGCCCTGCATCACTATACCGAGAGCTTTGCCGTTTAAAATGACGTATCTGGGTGTTTTTGGAGCCTTTGTTCATGTTTTTCAGGGCCCTCATTATACATAACGAGGATGAAGAAGTGATTTGCTGTTTGGGGTAAGTTTTTTGAAAAACAAGTGAAATCACAAAAAAGGCATCAGGACCCTTCTATAACACGCCATACATTTTCCAAACAAATTGATATTTGTTTGTAAAAAAAAATAAGAAAACTCTCCCTTTAAATGCTGCACCATGCTGTACTGAAAGCAGGGTCTATTTTTACCATGGCTGTGCTTATTAAACTTCCAAATGTCTCTCTCAAAGGAGAGGAAGAGAGTGGGAGACACATTAGGTTAGACTGGACGTCTATAGGCTCCCCTTTACTAACTCTGCTCCTATCTGACCCATAGGTCTCTACCACACCCATCCACCACTCCATGCAGGCTAAAGCAAACACTCAAAGTCTTTGAAAGATGTGTAACAGTATTTGAGCCCAGGTGTGCTATTCAGCCTGCAGGAGGGACCAGATCAGAGGTCAGTAGGAATAGACTGGAGTTAGACTGGATTAGAGAAAAACCCACAGGATACTTTGCATGTGTGTGAAAGTAAATATGATATGGATACATGAATTGTGGCAGACGCCAACCAGACACTCGCCTTTGCGTCGCCAGTATACACACACATACACACATACACACACACACACACACACACACACACACACACACACACACACACACACACACACACACACACACACACACACACACACACACACACACACACACACACACACACACACACACACACACACACACACACACACACACACTCTCTCTCTCTCTCTCTCTGAGAAACAATCCATGGCGGGGGATGTGAGAAACCGTTCTGGCAGATAGGTGAGGAATTCTATCTCCCCTCATCATGGAACCCCTCCTTTGGGAAAAGCTGACCAAGACTCCATTTTGTTGATCTGTCCAACGCTGGTCCGACCAATCTGATTCCACATTCCAAGACTGCTTCCATCACGTGGACTGGGATATTTTCCGTATTGCGTCAGACGACAACATTGACAAATACGCTGATTCAGTGTGCGAGTTCATTAGAACATGCGTTCCCATAGCAACGATTAAAACATTCCCAAACCAGAAACCGTGGATTGATGGCAGCATTCGTGTGAAACTGAAAGCGCAAACCACTGCTTTTAATCAGGGCAAGGTGACTGGAAACATGGCCGAATACAAACAGTGTAACTATTCCCTCCGCAAGGCAATCAAACAAGCTAAGCGTCAGTATAGAGACAAAGTAGAATCTCAATTCAACGGCTCAGACACAAGAGGTATGTGGCAGGGTCTACAGTCAATCACGGATTACAAAAAGAAAACCAGCACTGTCACGGACCAGGATGTCTTGCTCCCAGGCAGACTAAATAACTTTTTTGCCCGCTTTGAGGACAATACAGTGCCACTGACACTGACACTGCCTGCAACTAAAACATGCGGACTCTCCTTCACTGCAGCCGAAGTGAGGAAAACATTTAAACGTGTCAACCCTCGCAAGGCTGCAGGCCCAGAAGGCATCCCCAGCCGCGCCCTCAGAGCATGCGCAGACCAGCTGGCTGGTGTGTTTACGGACATATTCAATCAATCCCTATCCCAGTCTGTTGTTCCCACATGCTTCAAGAGGGCCACCATTGTTCCTGTTCCCAATAAAGCTAAGGTAACTGAGCTAAACGACTACCGCCCCGTAGCACTCACTTCCGTCATCATGAAGTGCTTTGAGAGACTAGTCAAGGACCATATCACCTCCACCCTACCTGACACACTAGACCCCTCCAATTTGCTTACCGCCCAAATAGGTCCACAGACGATGCAATCTCAACCACACTGCACACTGCCTAACCCATCTGGACAAGAGGAATACCTATGTGAGAATGCTGTTCATCGACTACAGCTCGGCATTTAACATCATAGTGCCCTCCAAGCTCGTCATCAAGCTCGAGACCCTGGGTCTCGACCCCGCCCTGTGCAACTGGGTACTGGACTTCCTGACGGGCCGCCCCAGGTGGTGAGGGTAGGCAACAACATCTCCACCCCGCTGATCCTCAACACTGGGGCCCCACAAGGGTGCGTTCTGAGCCCTCTCCTGTACTCCCTGTTCACCCACGACTGCGTGGCCACACACGCCTCCAACTCAATCATCAAGTTTGCGGACGAGACAACAGTGGTAGGCTTGATTACCAACAACGACGAGAAGGTGAGGGCCCTCGGAGTGTGGTGTCAGCAAAATAACCTCACACTCAACGTCAACAAAACTAAGGAGATGATTGTGGACTTCAGGAAACAGCAGAGGGAACACCCCCCTATCCACATCGATGGAACAGTAGTGGAGAGGGTAGTAAGTTTTAAGTTCCTCGGCGTACACATCACAGACAAACTGAATTGGTCCACCCACACAGACAGCATTGTGAAGATGCAGCAGCGCCTCCTCAACCTCAGGAGGCTGAAGAAATTCGGCTTGTCACCAAAAGCACTCACAAACTTCTACAGATGCACAATCGAGAGCATCCTGTCGGGCTGTATCACCGCCTGGTACGGCAACTGCTCCGCCCACAACCGTAAGGCTCTCCAGAGGGTAGTGAGGTCTGCACAACGCATCACTGGGGGCAAACTACCTGCCCTCCAGGACACCTACACCACCCGATGTCACAGGAAGGCCATAAAGATCATCAAGGACAGCAACCACCCGAGCCACTGCCTGTTCACCCCGCTATCATCCAGAAGGTGAGGTCAGTACAGGTGCATCAAAGCTGGGACCGAGAGACTGAAAAACAGCTTCCATCTCAAGGCCATCAGACTGTTAAACAGCCACCACTAACATTGAGTGGCTGCTGCCAACACACTGACTCAACTCCAGCCACTTTAATAATGGGAATTGATGGGAAATGATGTAAAATATATCACTAGCCACTTTAAACAATGCTACCTAATATAATGTTTACATACCCTACATTATTCATCTCATATGTATACGTATATACTGTACTCTATATCATCTACTGCATCCTTATGTAATACATGTATCACTAGCCACTTTAACTATGCCACTTTGTTTACATACTCATCTCATATGTATATACTGCACTCAATACCATCTACTGTATCTTGCCTATGCCGCTCTGTACCATCACTCATTCATATATCTTTATGTACATATTCTTTATCCCCTTACACTTGTGTCTATAAGGTAGTAGTTTTGGAATTGTTAGCTAGATTACTCGTTGGTTATTACTGCATTGTCGGAACTAGAAGCACAAGCATTTCGCTACACTCGCACTAACATCTGCTAACCATGTGTATGTGACAAATAAAATTTCATTTGAAAAATTTGATTTGAACTGTCCTCGAGCCCTCACCCCAACCCACTACCTCCTCTGTTATATTCAGCTACTGTACACCCCCCAGACAGGAAAACCATCCATACCATACATACAAAAGTGATCAGGACTTGAATAGTCCATCTCGTAACACAAAAAGCCTAACGCTAATAATGAAGGTCACTCAATTATTTAGTCCAATTGAAAAGCTACAGGTGAGAAGAAGTCAATGTATAAGTCAAATCAAAGAGTTAGGGGTCTATGAGATAGCCTGGCATTGTCGTTCTCCATATTCTTGTGTTCGAAAGAGGTTATCAGGTGGTATTCGTGTACTAGACATGATTTTGGAGATCAAAGTTCCTGCACACTTGGGCAGTTAGAGGAATTTCTGTCCCAATTATCTTTAATTGCAGCCGTCTTACTCAGTGGGTGGTGTGGAGACACTGTTGGAGAGCTTGGCACAGACACCAACACAAAACACCAGCACACGCGACCCGTGCACGTGCACATGCACACGCACACACACACACACACACACACACACACACACACACACACACACACACACACACACACACACACACACACACACACACACACACACACACACACACAATATGGGGCTTGGGCCAAATGCATTTTCAACTGTATGTCATGCTGCTATTCAAGAGCCAAATTGTCTTCAGTCTTATACTGTATCACAGACCAACCTACAGGTATTCTGCTATCAGTAGAACAGAGTATAGTAGTAGTAGTAAGGTACTAGTATAGTGGTACTAAAACAGAAGCAAAAAGACTAGAATGAGATAGGTCACTAAGTCTATGCTCTAGATCAGGGGTGTCAAACATACGGCCCGCGGGCCGGAACCGGCCCCAAGGAGGTTCGATCAGGCCCGCAGGATAATTTGAAAGTGGAAAAAATGCATAAAGACATGGAATTAATTTTTTTATTTTAAGACAAGCCGCATCACTGAGACAGACTGAAAACAGCAGACGGTATCAATGCGCCATCTGCTGCTTGTTACGACGTTGTTAAGATTGTTAATGTCTCTACCTCTCCACTACACCCTCATTAGCCAAAATGTCGTTATCCAAACGGAGAAAAGTAGATAAGGAGTGTAGAATTTTCAAAGAAAAATGGACCACGTCCTATTTATTTACAGAGATGCACGGAAAACCTTTGTGCTTGGTGTGTTGCAACAAGTTTCGGTATTGAAGGAATATAATATTCGACGCCACTACGAGACTCATCACAGCGAAAAATATGACGGCTTGCAAGGACAACTGAGAAGAGATAAGATTAACGAATTGCTGGCGGGTCTGAGGAAACAGCAGTCAACTTTCATCCAGAGCCGA
This sequence comes from Oncorhynchus keta, assembly GCF_023373465.1. Lineage (NCBI taxonomy): Eukaryota > Metazoa > Chordata > Actinopteri > Salmoniformes > Salmonidae > Oncorhynchus > Oncorhynchus keta. The sequence goes on from NC_068439.1 coordinate 17,996,707, forward strand.
GAAGTCAGTGAAGCAGCGGTAAAAGCCAGCTACCTAATTGCTAGCGAAATAGCATTAGCATCGAAGCCGTATTCGACGGTGACTTTGTTAAACGATGCATGATGAAGGCGGCTGAACTTGTATGTCCCGAGCGACAAGCTTTTGCCAATATTAGCATGACGAGGAATACTATAGCAGAGAGGATTTCGTAACTATCGGCAGATTTAGACAGTCAATTGAAACAGAGAGTCAAGTCATTTATTGCATTTTCCGTGGCAATTGACGAGCACTGACATCACAGACGTGGCCCAACTGGCCATATTTATTCGAGGAGTTGATGAGACATTGACTGTTACTGAAGAGTTTCTTGAGTTGGTGCCAATGATGGACACCACAACAGCCGAGGACATTTTCGGCTCTGTCCTTGCTGCATTGGACAGAGTTGGAGTGGACTGGTCCCGCGCTGTCAGCCTGGCTACAGACGGCGCGCCATCCATGGTCGGAAAGAAAGCAGGTGTCGCGACAAAGTTCAAAGACAAAGTACAAGCCCTTAATGGAGGAGATCGTTTCTGGACATTTCACTGTATTTTGCACCAGGAGGCATTGTGTTGCAAGTCGCTGAAAATGGACCACGTCATGGAGGTGGTTGTTCGCACTGTAAATTTCATCCGGTCCAGAGGTCTGAACCATCGTCAGTTTGACAAACTTCTCAGCGACAGCAACATTACCCACAGCCTGCCATACCACACTGAAGTGAGATGGTTAAGCCGAGGCGCTGTGCTGAGGCATTTCTTTGATCTATGAGAGGAAATCGGACAGTTCATGGAGAAAAAGGAAAACCGGTGTTGGAATTACAATCTCAGGAATGGCTACGGGACCTTGCATTCTTGGTTGATATTACTGAACACTTGAACAATCTGAACAAAATGTTGCAAGGCCGCAAAAAGTTGTCACACAGTTTTCTGACAACATACATGCATTTAAGTTGAAGCTGACTTTGTGGGAGATGCAACTGGCAAATGGCAACCCTGCTCATTTCCCCTGTCTGAGAGATGTGTGTGTGACCAGACCTGATGCGGACATGAAACGGTACAAAGACAAAATTGCAGGACTACTGCGGGAGTTTGAGAAACGTTTTCAGGTATTTGGTGAACTTGAGACAGAATTTTCAGTTTTCGCTCACCTTTCACAGTTAAAGCTTCTGATCTGCCGGTCGAAATTCAGCTAGAGATAATTGATTTGCAGTGTGATGCAGATTTGAAGGGCAAATTTGCCTCTGTAGGTCTGGACAGATTTTATCAGTATCTACTACCAGGGTACCCCAAATTAACAGCCCTGGCTGCTAAAATTTTGTGCATGTTTGGGACAACCTACCTTTGTGAACAAATTTTCTCAGTGATGAATATCAATAAAACAAAAATGCGTTCAAGGCTCACAAACAAGCACTTAAATGACATTCTGAAAGTGACAGCTAGTCAGGACATGACACCTGGTGTTGATGCACTTGTACAGGCCAAAAGATGCCAAGTTTCAGGTACAAATACAAGTCCAGACTAGACTAACACCTTTAAAATGCTGCCTTAGATACTGTTTGCATTGAAAGAATACAGCTCTGTGAAGATGAATCCTTACTGTGGTGATTTAAAAAATGTGCACTTTAATGTTAGTCAGCAGCTTCAAAACAAAAGTTGTGTGATGGAATTCTACTGTTCATACAACTCCATACATTTTCAGTATGTATTGTATGTGTATGTATGTTTCATGTATGAAGTTTACAGATTTACAGGACAGGCGAACACTTTCTTCATTACACATTTAAAATCACTCTCCTTAGTTTGTAAGGTGTACGCAGGGATTACATTTAGATTTTATATGCGTATGTGTAAGTGGTTTAAAAATTCCTTTCTTTAAAAGTCTCATTTAATCTTAAAGTGCATTACTATATTTTTCAGTACCAATTAAAGTTTTGTGCCTTTGTACAATCAGTGGGATCAGTTGCAATGCATATTTGTGAATGATAAAAGTAAATTGCACATTTGTCTAAGGAAATATGAGGTGTTTCATGAAATGTTTTGTAAAAGGATAGTTCATTAAATTTCAATATTTTCCTAATGTTCTTGTGCTTCTTTACACCAAAACAAAGGAAAGACATGATATTTTGGTTATTTATAGCAGAGTATGGTATAATTTTAATGGTCCGGCCCACTTGACATCTCCCTAGGCCGTATGTGGCCCACGATGCGAAATGAGTTTGACACCCTGCTCTAGATTTAACCTAGTGGAATATCTAATTCTGGTCTTTTTAGATCTATGTAGATTGATTTATCAATAAGGTAAACTACATTTCTGCTCTGGCAAATATAAATATATTTTCTAGAAACAAGCACAAAACCCTGAATAAGTCATCATTTTAATTTTTCTTTTACCTTCAGTTAAGAACAAATTCTTATTTACAATGACGGCCTACCAAAAGGCCTCCTGCGGAGACGGGGGACTGGGATTAAAATAAATAAATAAATACAATATAAAGAGAGAGAGACAACACAACACTACATAAAGAGAGACCTAAGACAACAACATAGCAAGGCAGCAACACATGACAACACAGCAGGGTAGCAACACAACCTAACAACAACATAGTAGCAACACAACATGGTAGCAGCAAAAAACATAGTACAAACATTATTGGGCACAGACAACAGCACAAAGATCAAGAAGGTAGAGACAACAATACATCACACAAAGCAGTCACAACTGTCAGTAAGAGTGGCCATGATTGGGTCTTTGAATGAAGAGATAAAACTGTCCAGTTTGAGTGTTTGTTGCAGCTCGTTCCAGTCGCTAGCTGCAGCGAACTGAAAAGACGAGCGACCCAGGGATGTGTGGGGACCTTTAACAGAATGTGACTGGCAGAACGGGTGTTGTATGTGGAGGATGAGGGCTGCAGTAGATATCTAAGATAGGGGGGAGTGAGGCCTAAGAGGGTTTTATAAATAAGCATCAACCAGTTTACAGAGGAGTATAGTGTGCAGTGATGTGTCCTATAAAGAGCATTGGTGGCAAATCTGATGGCCGAATGGTAAGAACGTCGAGCCGCTCGAGAGCACCCTTACCTGCCGATCTATATATTATGTCTCCATAATCTAGCACGGGTAGGATGGTCATCTGAATCAGGGTTAGTTTGGCAGCTGGGGTGAAAGAGGAGCGAAACCAAGTTTAGATTTAACTTTAGCCTGTAGCTTTGATATGTTCTGAGAGAAGGACAGTGCACCGTCTAGCCATACTCCCAAGTACTTGTATGAGGTGACTACCTCAAACTCTAAACCCTCAGAGGTAGTAGCAGGAGCGGAAGAGATACTCTGAATGATCGGCTATGAAAAGCCAACTGACATTTACTCCTGAGGTGCTGACCTGTTGCACCCTCGACAACCACTGTGATTATTATTATTTGACCCTGCTGGTCATCTATGAACATTTGAACATCTTGGCCATGCTCTGTTATAATATCCACCCGGCAGTCAGAAGAGGACTGGCCACCCCTCATAGCCTGGTTCCTCTCTAGGTTTCTCCCTAGGTTCTGGCCTTTCTAGGGAGTTTTTCCTAGCCACCGTGCTTCTACACCTGCATTGCTTGCTGTTTGGGGTTTTAGGCTGGGTTTCTGTACAGCACATTGTGACATCAGCTGATGTAAGAAGGGCTTTATAAATTAATTTGATTGATTGATTGATAGTAACACCTGTGGAAAGAGGGACATTTTTCTTACCAAACCACATTGTCTTTGTTTTGGAGGTGTTCAGAACAAGGTTAAGGGTAGAGAAAGCTTGTTGGACACTAAGACAGCTTTGTTGTAGAGCATTTAACACAAAATCCGGAGATGGGCCAGCTGAGTATAAGACTGTATCGTCTGCATATAAATGGATGAGAGAGCTTCCTACTGCCTGAGCTATGTTGTTGATATAAATTGAGAAGAGCGTGGGGCCTGGGATTGGGGTACTCCCTTGGTGACAGGCTGTGGCTGAGACAGCAGATCTTCTGACTTTATAGACTGCACTCTTTGAGAGGTAGTTAGCAAACCAGGCCAAAGACCCCTCAGAGACACCAATACTCCTTAGCCGGCCTACAAGAATGGAATGGTCTACCGTATCAAAAACTTTGGCCAACTCAATAAAAATAGCAACACATTATTGCTTAGAATCAAGGGCAATAGGGACATCATTGAGGACTTTTAAGGTTGCAGTGACACATCCATAACCTGAGTGGAAACCAGATTGTATACCAGAGAGAATACTATAGACATCAAGAAAACCAGTCAGTTGATTATTGACATGTTTTTCCAACACTTTTGATAAACAGGACACAACCAGTGCTGCTATAGCATCAGGTTAGAGTAATGCACAGCTGAGCGGTGATTATCTTCTGGAAGGTTTATACAGCATTGGGTCTCTAATGCCTATCAAACACATAAGCCCCAGTCTGAATGAACATACTCGGCTTGGCCTGTGCAGTATATTGGTTAACTAAATCATACCTGGGATGTTACTGTAGTTTAGCCTGTATTAATGAACTAAATCCTAGCTGGGATGTTACATTTACATTACATTTAAGTCATTTAGCAGACGCTCTTATCCAGAGCGACTTACAAATTGGTGCATTCACCTTATAACATCCAGTGGAACAGCCACTTTACAATAGTGCATCTAAATCTTTTAGGGGGGGGGGGTGAGAAGGATTACTTTATCCTATCCTAGGTATTCCTTAAAGAGGTGGGGTTTCAGGTGTCTCCGGAAGGTGGTGATTGACTCCGCTGTCCTGGCGTCGTGAGGGAGTTTGTTCCACCATTGGGGGGCCAGAGCAGCGAACAGTTTTGACTGGGCTGAGCGGGAACTGTACTTCCTCAGTGGTAGGGAGGCGAGCAGGCCAGAGGTGGATGAACGCAGTGCCCTTGTTTGGGTGTAGGGCCTGATCAGAGCCTGGAGGTACTGAGGTGCCGTTCCCCTCACAGCTCCGTAGGCAAGCACCATGGTCTTGTAGCGGATGCGAGCTTCAACTGGAAGCCAGTGGAGAGAGCGGAGGAGCAGGGTGACGTGAGACTATGTTACTGTAGTTTATCCTGTATTAACAAACTAAATCCTAGCTGGGATGTTACTGTAGTTTATCCTGTATTAATGAACTAAATCCTAGCTGGGATGTTACTGTAGTTTAGCCTGCATTAATGAACTAAACCCTAACTGGAGTGTTACTGTAGTTTATCCAGTATTAATGAACTAAATCCTAACTGGGATGATACTGTAGTTTAGCCTGCATTAGTTAACTAAACCCAAACTGGGATGCTACTGTAGTTTAGCCTGTATTAGTTAATTAACTAAACCCGAACTGGGATGCTACTGTAGGTTAGCCGGTATTAGTTAACTAAAACCTAGCTGGAGTGTTACTGTAGTTTAGCCTGTATTAGTTAACTAAACCCTTACTGGGATGCTACTGTAGTTTAGCCTGTATTAGTTAACTAAAACCTAACTGGAGTGTTACTGTAGTTTAGCCGGTATTAGTTAACTAAAACCGAACTGGAGTGTTACTGTAGTTTAGCCGGTATTAGTTAACTAAAACCCTAACTGGAGTGTTACTATAGTTTAGCCTGTATTAGTTAACTAAAACCCTAACTGGAGTGTTACTGTAGTTTAGCCGGTATTAGTTAACTAAAACCCTAACTGGGATGCTACTGTAGTTTAGCCGGTATTAGTTAACTAAACCCTACTTGGAGTGTTACTGTAGTTTAGCCGGTATTAGTTAACTAAACCCTAACTGGAGTGTTACTGTAGTTTAGCCTGTATTAGTTAACTAAAACCTAACTGGGATACTACTGTAGTTTAGCCGGTATTAGTTAACTAAAACCTAGCTGGAGTGTTACTGTAGTTTAGCCGGTATTAGTTAACTAAACCCTAACTGGAGTGTTACTGTAGTTTAGCCGGTATTAGTTAACTAAACCCTAACTGGAGTGTTACTGTAGTTTAGCCGGTATTAGTTAACTAAAACCGAGCTGGAGTGTTACTGTAGTTTAGCCTGTATTAGTTAACTAAAACCTAACTGGGATGCTACTGTAGTTTAGCCTGTATTAGTTAACTAAAACCGAGCTGGAGTGTTACTGTAGTTTAGCCGGTATTAGTTAACTAAAACCGAGCTGGAGTGTTACTGTAGGTTATCCTGTATTAGTTAACTAAAACCTAACTGGAGTGTTACTGTAGTTTAGCCGGTATAAGTTAACTAAAACCTAACTGGGATGCTACTGTAGTTTAGCCTGTATTAGTTAACTAAAACCTAGCTGGAGTGTTACTGTAGTTTAGCCGGTATTAGTTAACTAAAACCTAACTGGAGTGTTACTGTAGTTTAGCCTGTATTAGTTAACTAAAACCTAACTGGGATGCTACTGTAGTTTAGCCTGTATTAGTTAACTAAAACCGAGCTGGAGTGTTACTGTAGGTTATCCTGTATTAGTTAACTAAAACCTAACTGGAGTGTTACTGTAGTTTAGCCGGTATAAGTTAACTAAAACCTAACTGGGATGCTACTGTAGTTTAGCCTGTATTAGTTAACTAAAACCTAGCTGGGATGCTACTGTAGTTTAGCCTGTATTAGTTAACTAAAGCCTAACTGGAGTGTTACTGTAGTTTAGCCGGTATTAGTTAACTAAAGCCTAACTGGAGTGTTACTGTAGTTTAGCCGGTATTAGTTAACTAAAACCTAGCTGGAGTGTTACTGTAGTTTAGCCTGTATTAGTTAACTAAAACCTAACTGGGATGCTACTGTAGTTTAGCCTGTATTAGTTAACTAAAACCTAGCTGGAGTGTTACTGTAGTTTAGCCTGTATTAGTTAACTAAAGCCTAACTGGAGTGTTACTGTAGTTTAGCCGGTATTAGTTAACTAAAACCTAACTGGAGTGTTACTGTAGGTTAGCCTGTATTAGTTAACTAAAACCTAACTGGGATGCTACTGTAGTTTAGCCTGTATTAGTTAACTAAAACCTAGCTGGAGTGTTGCTATAGTTTAGCCTGTATTAGTTAACTAAAACCTAACTGGGATGCTACTGTAGTTTAGCCGGTATTAGTTAACTAAAACCTAGCTGGAGTGTTACTGTAGTTTAGCCGGTATTAGTTAACTGAAACCTAACTGGGATGCTACTGTAGTTTAGCCTGTATTAGTTAACTAAAACCTAGCTGGAGTGTTGCTATAGTTTAGCCTGTATTAGTTAACTAAAACCTAACTGGGATGCTACTGTAGTTTAGCCTGTATTAGTTAACTAAAACCTAGCTGGAGTGTTGCTATAGTTTAGCCTGTATTAGTTAACTAAAACCTAACTGGGATGCTACTGTAGTTTAGCCTGTATTAGTTAACTAAAACCTAGCTGGAGTGTTACTGTAGTTTAGCCTGTATTAGTTAACTAAAACCCTAACTGGAGTGTTACTGTAGTTTAGCCTGTATTAGTTAACTAAAACCTAGCTGGAGTGTTACTGTAGTTTAGCCGGTATTAGAATCTCTCTGTACTTTGATCCATTCCTCTTTTCATCAATCCTGACTGGTCTCCCAGTCCCTGCCAATGAAAACCATCCCCACAGCATGATGCTGCCACCACCATGCTTCACCGTAGGGATGGTGCCAGGTTTCCTCCAGACGTGATGCTTGGCATTCTTGGTTTCATCAGACCAGAGAATCTGGTTTCTCATGGTCTGAGAGTCTTTAGATGCCTTTTGGCAAACTCCAAACGGGCTGTCATGTGCCTTTTACTGAGGAGTGGCTTCCTTCTGGCCACTCTACCATAAAGGCCTGATTGGTGGAGTGCTGCAGAGATGGTTGTCCTTCTGGAAGGTTCTCCCATCTCCACAGAGGAACTCTAGAGCTCCGTCATCGGGTTCTTGGTCACCTCCCTGACCAAGGCCCTTCTCCCCTGATTGCTCAGTTTGTCAAGGCAGTCCACTGTGTTCTTGGGGACATTCAATGCTGCAGATTTTTTTTCACCCTTCCACAGATCTGTGCTTTGACCTAATCCTGTCTCGGAGCTCTACGGACAATTACTTCAACCTCATGGCTTGGTTTTTGCTCTGACATGCACTGTCAACTGTGGGACCTTATATAGACAGGCGTGTGCCTTTCCAAATCATGTCCACATCAATTGAATTTAGTACAGGTGGACTCCAATCAAGTTGTAGAAACATCTCAAGGATGATCAATTCAAACCGGATGCACCTGAGCTCAATTTTGAGTCTCATAGCAAAGGGTCTGAATACTTATTTAAATAAGGTATTTCTGTTTTTTATTTTTCATACATTTGGCAAAATTTCACAAAATAACTGTTTTTGCTTCCTCATTATGGAGTATTGTATGTAGATTTCTGAGGACTTAAAAAAATTGAATCCATTTTAGAACAAGGCTGTAACGTCACATAATGTGGGGAAATGAAGGGGCCTGAATACTTTCTGAATGCACTGTACAGGGAGAAAAGAGAGGAAGAGGTTAGAGACACGTACCATAAGTTGCAGTTCTCTTTGTATGTCTGTCCTGAGAGGAATTTGTGGCTGTTCCTTTCACAGGTGCCTGGAAGGAAACAAAGGAAGGAAATTCAGAAAGATGCTGACAGCCGATAGGATCACATTAATGATAACTTTTTAGTCCAGTTGTGGCGGAAGATCTGAGAGGCTGACTCATACAGATTCCTCCACTATATTTTCTCACCACACTCCCATGTATACACACACACACTCTACACACACACTCTACACACACACTCTACACTACACACACACACTCTACACTACACACACACACTCTACACTACACACACACACTCTACACACACACACTACACTACACACACACTCTACACTACACACACACACTCTACACTACACACACACACTCTACACTACACACACACACACACACACTCTACACACACACACTACACTACACACACACTCTACACACACACTCTACACCACACACTCCACACACACACACACTACACACACACTCTACACTACACACACACACTCTACACACACACTCTACACTACACACTCTACACACTCTACACTATACACACACACACACTCACTCTACACTACACACTCTCTACACACACTCTCTACACTACACACACACACACACACACACACACACACACACACACACACACACACACACACACACACACACACACACACACACACACACACACACACACTCTACACTACACACTCTACACTACACACTCTACACTACACACTCTACACTACACACACTCTACACTACACACACTCCACAATACACACTCCACACACTCTACACTACACACTCTACACTACAATACACACTCCACATACTCTACGCACACTCTACACTACACACACTCTACACTACGCACACTCTACACTACGCACACTCTACACTTCACACACTCTACACTACACTACACACTCTACACTACACACTCTCTACACTACACACACTCTACAATACACACAATCTACAATACACACTCCACACACTCTACACTACACACACTCTACAATACACACTCCACACACTCTACACACACACTCTACACACACACACTCTACACTACACACTCCACACACACTCTACACACCAACTCTACACTACACACAATCTACAATACACACTCTACACTACACACTCTACAATACACACTCTACACACACACTCTACAAACACACTCTACACTACACACACTCTACAATACACACTACACACACACTCTACACACACACTCTACACACACTCTACACTACACACACTCTACAATACACACTCCACACTACACACTCCACACTACACACACACACTCTACACTACACACACAAACACACTACAATACACATCCACACACTCTACACTACACACTCTACACTACACACACTCTACAATACACACTCCACACACTCTACACTACACACTCTACACTACAATACACACTCTACACTACACACACTCTACACTACGCACACTCTACACTACGCACACTCTACACTACACACACTCTACAATACACACAATCTACAATACACACTCCACACACTCTACACTACACACTCTACTCTAGACTACATTTACATTTAAGTCATTTAGCAGACGCTCTTATCTACACACACTCTACACATTCTACACTACACACACACACTCCACACACTCTACACTACACACACTCTACAATACACACTCCACACACTCTACACACACACTCTACACACACACTCTACACTACACACTCCACACACACTCTACACACTCTACAATACACACTCTACACACACACTCTACAAACACACTCTACACTACACACACTCTACAATACACACTCCACACACTCTACACACACACTCTACACACACTCTACACTACACACACTCTACAATACACACTCCACACTACACACTCCACACTACACACACACACACTCTACACTACACACACACACTCTACACTACATACACACACACTCTACAATACACATCCACACACTCTACACTACACACACACACTCTACACTACACACACCTTTTAACATTTTATTTTAGTAATGAGTGGATACATTTTCACAGACACACACACACTTCACACTCCAGACAGACATACACACACACACTCCACACTCCAGACACACACAGACACAGACACACACACACACACTCTACACTACACACACTCTACAATACACACTCCACACTACACACACAAACACACTCTACACTACACACACACACACACACACTCCGCACTGCAAACACACACTCCACACACTCTACACTACACACACACACTCTACACTACACACACCTTTTAAAATGTTATTTTAGTAATGAGTGGATACATTTTCACAGACACACACACACTTCACACTCCAGACAGACACACACACACACACTCCACACTCCAGACACACACAGACACAGACACACACTCCACGCTACAGACACAGACACTCCAGACACAGACACACTCTACACTCCAGACACAGACACTCCAGACACAGACACACATTCTACACTCCAGACACAGACACAGACACACACTCCACACTACAGACACACAAAGGCACGCAGGCATGAGGGGCACACGGGCGTGCTCAAACGCCAGCAGGAGAGGGAAAGTACCCAAGCTACCAGCCATGCAGGCACCCACGTGTCCACAAACACACACCCACACACAGAGTGTGTCGTGAGAGAGTTAACAGTAACACCCTGGCTGTGAGGTGTGTAGTGAGAGAGTTAACAGTAACACCCTGGCTGTGAGGTGTGTAGTGAGAGAGTTAACAGTAACACCCTGGCTGTGAGGTGTGTAGTGAGAGAGTTAACAGTAACACCCTGGCTGTGAGGGGTGTAGTGAGAGAGTTAACAGTAGCACCCTGGCTGTGCGGTGTGTAGTGAGAGAGTTAACAGTAACACCCTGGCTGTGAGGTGTGTAGTGAGAGAGTTAACAGTAACACCCTGGCTGTGAGGTGTGTAGTGAGAGAGTTAACAGTAACACCCTGGCTGTGAGGGGTGTAGTGAGAGAGTTAACAGTAACACCCTAGCTGTGAGGTGTGTAGTGAGAGAGTTAACAGTAACACCCTGGCTGTGAGGGGTGTAGTGAGAGAGTTAACAGTAACACCCTGGCTGTGAGGGGTGTAGTGAGAGAGTTAACAGTAACACCCTGGCTGTGAGGGGTGTAGTGAGAGAGTTAACAGTAACACCCTGGCTGTGAGGTGTGTAGTGAGAGAGTTAACAGTAACACCCTGGCTGTGAGGTGTGTAGTGAGAGAGTTAACAGTAACACCCTGGCTGTGAGGTGTGTAGTGAGAGAGTTAACAGTAACACCCTGGCTGTGAGGTGTGTAGTGAGAGCGTTAACAGTAGCACCCTGGCTGTGAGGGGTGTAGTGAGAGAGTTAACAGTAACACCCTGGCTGTGAGGTGTGTAGTATTGTGTGTGGGGTTTGGGGAACCCTGAGCTGCAGTAATCTTCTGTTGGAATGTCCTGTTGGCTTCTGTCCTCTGTGTCCCAGGGCTAACAGGTCCTCATCATGCCTTAACAAGCTTAATTACACACACACTCAATGAAAACCCTGCCACCTCCAGGGGGTTCCAGGGGACAGGTGCGCCACTCTACCTCACACATCCCACCCCTCACTGGGCAAAGACAACCCCCCGTGTGGCCTCCGAGGGTGGGGTCAATTTAAATTCCATCTAGACCTCCTCAGTATAGGATTAGACATTCCATGGAGTTTGAATCAAAACGTATAATCCATGTATTAACCTCATGGTCCTTTTTTCAACGTTTTCTCAGCACTATTTCCTTTCCAATGTCTTTTGTCATTTTCAAATGCTTACAGGGTCATTCCAATGTTCAGTTGAAGTCCTAGACTGACTGGGACAGATATCTACACCATCTCTGCTGACCTCTTCCCTCTAACACTCCCCTTGTGTAGAAGGAGGGTCAGTTGCCAACGCTGTGTTGGGCCCTGCAGGAGACTGCTGTGTGATTTATGGTAGTAACACTGTAACACTCCAGAAGCTACTCCTCCTTCAGCTGTCTGTCTGGTCTGTCTGTCTGTCTGTCTGTCTGTCTGTCTGTCTGTCTGTCTGTCTGTCTGTCTGTCTGATTAACTCTAAAAGTCTAAGCCGTTGGGGTGGCGGGGGGCTAACATATGGAATTGTTTTACGATGGTGATACCATGGACCATTAACACGACACTACACACTCCAGACACAGACACACAGACACACAAAGGCACGCAGGCATGAGGGGCACACGGGCGTGCTCAAACGCCAGCAGGAGAGGGAAATGCACCCAAGCTACCAGCCATGCAGGCACCCACGTGTCCACAAACACACACCCACACACAGAGTGTGTAGTGAGAGAGTTAACAGTAACACCCTGGCTGTGAGGTGTGTAGTGAGAGAGTTAACAGTAACACCCTGGCTGTGAAGGGTGTAGTGAGAGAGTTAACAGTAACACCCTGGCTGTGAGGGGTGTAGTGAGAGAGTTAACAGTAACACCCTGGCTGTGAAGGGTGTAGTGAGAGAGTTAACAGTAACACCCTGGCTGTGAAGGGTGTAGTGAGAGAGTTAACAGTAACACCCTGGCTGTGAGGGGTGTAGTGAGAGAGTTAACAGTAGCACCCTGGCTGTGACGTGTAGTGAGAGAGTTAACAGTAACACCCTGGCTGTGAGGGGTGTAGTGAGGGAGTTAACAGTAGCACCCTGGCTGTGAGGGGTGTAGTGAGAGAGTTAACAGTAGCACCCTGGCTGTGAGGTGTGTAGTGAGAGAGTTAACAGTAACACGCTGGCTGTGAGGTGTGTAGTGAGAGAGTTAACAGTAACACCCTGGTTGTGAGGTGTGTAGTGAGAGAGTTAACAGTAACACACTGGCTGTGAGGGTTGTAGTGAGAGAGTTAACAGTAGCACCCCTGCTGTGAGGGGTGTAGTGAGAGAGTTAACAGTAGCACCCTGGCTGTGAGGGGTGTAGTGAGAGAATTAACAGTAACACCCTGGCTGTGAGGTGTGTAGTGAGAGAGTTAACAGTAGCACCCTGGCTGTGAGGTGTGTAGTGAGAGAGTTAACAGTAGCACCCTGGCTGTGAGGTGTGTAGTGAGAAAGTTAACAGTAACACCCTGGCTGTGAGGGGTGTAGTGAGAGAGTTAACAGTAACACCCTGGCTATGAGGTGTGTAGTGAGAGAGTTAACAGTAACACCCTGGCTGTGAGGGGTGTAGTGAGAGAGTTAACAGTAACACCCTGGCTGTGAGGGGTGTAGTGAGAGAGTTAACAGTAACACCCTGGCTGTGAGGTGTGTAGTGAGAGAGTTAACAGTAACACCCTGGCTGTGAGGGGTGTAGTGAGAGAGTTAACAGTAACACCCTGGCTGTGACGTGTAGTGAGAGAGTTAACAGTAGCACCCTGGCTGTGAGGGGTGTATTGAGAGAGTTAACAGTAGCACCCTGGCTGTGAGGTGTGTAGTGAGAGAGTTAACTGTAACACCCTGGCTGTGAGGGGTGTAGTGAGAGAGTTAACAGTAACACCCTGGCTATGAGGTGTGTAGTGAGAGAGTTAACAGTAACACCCTGGCTGTGAGGGTGTAGTGAGAGAGTTAACAGTAACACCCTGGCTGTGAGGTGTGTAGTGAGAGAGTTAACAGTAGCACCCTGGCTGTGAGGTGTGTAGTGAGAGAGTTAACTGTAACACCCTGGCTGTGAGGGGTGTAGTGAGAGAGTTAACAGTAACACCCTGGCTGTGACGTGTAGTGAGAGAGTTAACAGTAGCACCCTGGCTGTGAGGGGTGTATTGAGAGAGTTAACAGTAGCACCCTGGCTGTGAGGTGTGTAGTGAGAGAGTTAACTGTAACACCCTGGCTGTGAGGGGTGTAGTGAGAGAGTTAACAGTAACACCCTGGCTATGAGGTGTGTAGTGAGAGAGTTAACAGTAACACCCTGGCTGTGAGGGGTGTAGTGAGAGAGTTAACAGTAACACCCTGGCTGTGAGGAGTGTAGTGAGAGAGTTAACAGTAACACCCTGGCTGTGAGGTGTGTAGTGAGAGAGTTAACAGTAACACCCTAGCTGTGAGGGGTGTAGTGAGAGAGTTAACAGTAACACCCTAGCTGTGAGGGGTGTAGTGAGAGAGTTAACAGTAACACCCTGGCTGTGAGGTGTGTAGTGAGAGAGTTAACAGTAGCACCCTGGCTGTGACGTGTAGTGAGAGAGTTAACAGTAACACCCTGGCTGTGAGGGGTGTAGTGAGAGAGTTAACAGTAACACCCTGGCTGTGAGGGGTGTAGTGAGAGAGTTAACAGTAACACCCCGGCTGTGAGGGGTGTAGTGAGAGAGTTAACAGTAACACCCTGGCTGTGAGGTGTGTAGTGAGAGAGTTAACAGTAACACCCTGGCTGTGAGGGGTGTAGTGAGAGAGTTAACAGTAACACCCTGGCTGTGACGTGTAGTGAGAGAGTTAACAGTAGCACCCTGGCTGTGAGGGGTGTAGTGAGAGAGTTAACAGTAACACCCTGGCTGTGAGGGGTGTAGTGAGAGAGTTAACAGTAGCACCCTGGCTGTGACGTGTAGTGAGAGAGTTAACAGTAGCACCCTGGCTGTGACGTGTAGTGAGAGAGTTAACAGTAACACCCTGGCTGTGAGGGTGTAGTGAGAGAGTTAACAGTAGCACCCTGGCTGTGACGTGTAGTGAGAGAGTTAACAGTAGCACCCTGGCTGTGACGTGTAGTGAGAGAGTTAACAGTAGCACCCTGGCTGTGAGGGGTGTAGTGAGAGAGTTAACAGTAGCACCCTGGCTGTGAGGTGTGTAGTGAGAGAGTTAACAGTAGCACCCTGGCTGTGAGGTGTAGTGAGAGAGTTAACAGTAGCACCCTGGCTGTGACGTGTAGTGAGAGAGTTAACAGTAGCACCCTAGCTGTGACGTGTAGTGAGAGAGTTAACAGTAGCACCCTGGCTGTGACGTGTAGTGAGAGAGTTAACAGTAACACCCTGGCTGTGAGGTGTGTAGTGAGAGAGTTAACAGTAACACCCTGGCTGTGAGGTGTGTAGTGAGAGAGTTAACAGTAGCACCCTGGCTGTGACGTGTAGTGAGAGAGTTAACAGTAACACCCTGGCTGTGAGGGGTGTAGTGAGAGAGTTAACAGTAACACCCTGGCTGTGAGGGGTGTAGTGAGAGAGTTAACAGTAACACCCTGGCTGTGAGGTGTGTAGTGAGAGAGTTAACAGTAGCACCCTGGCTGTGAGGTGTGTAGTGAGAGAGTTAACAGTAACACCCTGGCTGTGAGGGGTGTAGTGAGAGAGTTAACAGTAACACCCTGGCTGTGACGTGTAGTGAGAGAGTTAACAGTAGCACCCTGGCTGTGAGGGGTGTAGTGAGAGTAACAGTAACACCCTGGCTGTGACGTGTAGTGAGAGAGTTAACAGTAACACCCTGGCTGTGAGGGGTGTAGTGAGAGAGTTAACAGTAGCACCCTGGCTGTGACGTGTAGTGAGAGAGTTAACAGTAACACCCTGGCTGTGAGGGTGTAGTGAGAGAGTTAACAGTAGCACCCTGGCTGTGACGTGTAGTGAGAGAGTTAACAGTAACACCCTGGCTGTGAGGGGTGTAGTGAGAGAGTTAACAGTAGCACCCTGGCTGTGACGTGTAGTGAGAGAGTTAACAGTAGCACCCTGGCTGTGAGGGTGTAGTGAGAGAGTTAACAGTAGCACCCTGGCTGTGACGTGTAGTGAGAGAGTTAACAGTAGCACCCTGGCTGTGAGGGGTGTAGTGAGAGAGTTAACAGTAGCACCCTGGCTGTGACGTGTAGTGAGAGAGTTAACAGTAGCACCCTGGCTGTGAGGGGTGTAGTGAGAGAGTTAACAGTAGCACCCTGGCTGTGAGGTGTGTAGTGAGAGAGTTAACAGTAGCACCCTGGCTGTGAGGTGTAGTGAGAGAGTTAACAGTAGCACCCTGGCTGTGACGTGTAGTGAGAGAGTTAACAGTAGCACCCTAGCTGTGACGTGTAGTGAGAGAGTTAACAGTAGCACCCTGGCTGTGACGTGTAGTGAGAGAGTTAACAGTAACACCCTGGCTGTGAGGTGTGTAGTGAGAGAGTTAACAGTAACACCCTGGCTGTGAGGGGTGTAGTGAGAGAGTTAACAGTAACACCCTGGCTGTGACGTGTAGTGAGAGAGTTAACAGTAGCACCCTGGCTGTGAGGGGTGTAGTGAGAGAGTTAACAGTAACACCCTGGCTGTGAGGGGTGTAGTGAGAGAGTTAACAGTAGCACCCTGGCTGTGAGGTGTAGTGAGAGAGTTAACAGTAGCACCCTGGCTGTGAGGTGTAGTGAGAGAGTTAACAGTAGCACCCTGGCTGTGAGGTGTAGTGAGAGAGTTAACAGTAGCACCCTGGCTGTGAGGTGTAGGGAGAGAGTTAACAGTAACACCCTGGCTGTGAGGTGTAGGGAGAGAGTTAACAGTAGCACCCTGGCTGTGAGGTGTGTAGTGAGAGAGTTAACAGTAACACCCTGGCTGTGAGGTGTAGGGAGAGAGTTAACAAAAGGTTTTGAAGTGTTTGTCCTATATCTAGGAGACATAAGAAAGCTCAGAAAATATTGTATTTTTTGGGGACACATATTTAACCCTTTATTTTTGTTGGCACAAAACGATCTCCATACTTACATTGATTTGTATGGGTTACCTTCAGACGAGTCCTGTGGCACGTAGAGCAAAATATTGATTTGTAGCCCACACGGTTTCAGACGCCACAGTACAGACACTTGGCACATCAGCGTTACTGACTTCAGACGAGTCCCATGATACTACAGACGTTTTCGTGAGAAGAACCATTTTCAGGATGTCTCATAGTCTGACAAACACAGCCGTAGCTGCAGATACGGTGGGCCGACATTGAGAAGCAGCCCATGCAAAAAATAGATATCTCTGGCTTAAACTGAATGGATTTTGATGGGGATGTGTTTATTATGTTTCTTACAGTATATTAACTCACGAGTGTATCGAGAAACTCTTCTTAACTCCATCACTACTCCATAATGGTTCTGTGTAGTGGGAACTAGGAGAGGTGAACCTAACCCGAAACCTAACCCTTAACTTGAGCTAATGGTTCTGTGGAGTGGGCACAGGTGAACCTAACCCTAAATAACCCTAACCCTTAACTTGAGCTAATGGTTCTGTGGAGTGGGCACTAGGAGAGGTGAACCTAACCCTAAACCTAACCCTAACCCTTAACTGAGCTAATGGTTCTGTGGAGTGTGATCTATGAGAGATGACCTAACCCTAACCCCAGCTAATGGTTCTGTGGAGTGGGCACTAGGAGAGGTGAACCTAACCCTAAACCTAACCCTAACCCTTAACTTGAGCTAATGGTTCTGTGGAGTGGGCACTAGGAGAGGTGAACCTAACCCTAAACCTAACCCTAACCCTTAACTTGAGCTAATGGTTCTGTGTAGTGGGAACTAGGAGAGGTGAACCTAACCCGAAACCTAACCCTTAACTTGAGCTAATGGTTCTGTGGAGTGTGATCTATGAGAGATGACCTAACCCTAACCCTTAACTTGAGCTAATGGTTCTGTGGAGTGGGAACTAGTGTAACCGATGTGAAATGGCTAGCTAGTTAGCGGGGTGCGCGCTAATAGCGTTTCAATCGGTGATGTCACTTGCTCTGAGACCTTGAAATAATTGTTCCCCTTGTCCTGCAAGAGCCGCAGCTTTTGTGGCGCGATGGGTAACGATGCTTCGTGGGTGGCTGTTGTTGATGTGTGCAGAAGGTTCCTGGTTCGAGGAGAGGGACGGAAGCTATACTGTTACATTGATGCTGTTGACCCGGATCACTGGTTGTTGTGGAAAAGGAGGAAGTCAAAAGGGGGGTGAGTGTATGATTTGAATGAAATGGTTTTGGAATTTATCCTACAGTTTGTCTGATAAGGTGAGCTGAGAGATGGGAAAGAGCAAGTGAGGTAGAGAGAGTGAGAAATGAAGGTGTCACTCCTTTCTCTTTCCCCCGTCTCCCACAGGCTAAGGTGTGTTTATGTCCGTCTTTGGGAAACGCAACCTCCCTGTCATCTAGCGAGCACATACCTACCTCGACCTGTCCCTACTTCCTGTCCCGTTCCCGTCGCCTATCTCTCCCTCTCTCTGCATAGTGTGCATTCTTTCTCCTGACCTCCGACCTCCCCCTCCATCTGTCTCAGACTAATAAGAAGACTACTGTTCCTGGTCTCTTCTCAGGTTGGGCCCTGCTGCCAGCAGAACATTTTACACCTCCACAACAACTAGCAATAACTAGAGTTATAGTGTATGTGAAGCATGTTTTTACTTTGAAAGCAGAGAAAGTGAACCCACTAATCTCTTTTGACTCATCACATACACTGCTGCTACTGTCTATTGTCTATCCTGTTAACTAGTCACTTTATCCCTACCTATATGTACACATCTACCTTAATTACCTCGTACCCCTGCACATCCACTAGGTGCTGGTCCTCTATGTATATAGCCAAGATATCGTTACTCATTGTGTATTTATTCTTTGAGTTAATAGAAAAATAAGATTTCTCTTTTTTTCTTTCTGCATTTTTGGGAAGCGTCCGTAAGCACTTCCCTGTTAGACTACACCTGTTGTTTGTGAAGCATGTGACAAACATTTTATTTTACCACAGTGTGCTAAGGTTTCCCAGGCCAATGGGACCTCCTACCTAATGTACTGTGACAGTTGAAACATAACTTTGCCTGTGCGTAGGATTAGCAGTTGGTAGTTGCCATTCATTCAGTAGTCCCATACACTCAGTGTGGGACCTGAATACTTTGGCTACTCTACAGGTCTCCACTGTACTGGGCCTTTCTGTTTGAATCTTAAGTGGCAGGCCCATACACACGCACACACCATACAACCCCCCCGCCGCCCCACACCCTCCTCCCCACACACACCCTCTCACTTACCAATGAAAGGGGGTGAGATGCCCAGACAGTGGCCCCAGAAGTCAGGGCAGCAGTCTGAGATGGTTCGGTTACAGAACAGGTCACAGTAACAGATGGTGTCCAGGTAGGGCACCGTACACTGGTCGTCCCGGCCCGGGCAGCAGCCCCCTCTCCGCTCGCAGTACGACCCAAACGGGTCCCTGATTCCCCCCATGTGCAGCGGGCTCATCAGCTCCCTCTTGGTCCTCCTGGATGTGCCTCTGGCCGCCATACTCTCCGACACCACCAGGAGGAGCACCACTGCTATGGCCGCAAGAAGCTTCATTTCTACCCTGACAGAAGGGACAAAGAAGAACATCTGTTAGGATGCTGTGAGCAGGTCATAAGTTATGTTGACACTGATAGAGTGTCAGGTCAGACATTTGTCAAAATCCTAATAGATTCTTTCTATTACAGGGGCTGAGTCACTGGCTTACTGGTGCTCTTTCATGCCGTTCCTAGGAGGGGTGCGTCACTTGAGTGGATTGAGTCACTGATGTGATCTTCCTGTCTGGGTTGGCGGCCCCCCCTTGGGTTGTGCCGTGGCGGAGATCTTTGTGGGCTATACTCGGCCTTGTCTCAGGATGGTAAGCTGGTGGTTGAAGATATTGCTCTAGTGGTGTGGAGGCTGTGCTTTGGCAAAGTGGGTGGGGTTATATCCTTCCTGTTTGGCCCTGTCCGGGGGTGTCATCGGATGGGGCCACAGTGTCTCCTGACCCCTCCTGTCTCAGCCTCCAGTATTTATGCTGCAGTAGTTTGTGTGTCGGGGGCTAGGGTCAGTTTGTTATAGCTGGAGTACTTCTCCTGTCTTATCCGGTGTCCTGTGTGAATTTAAGTATGCTCTCTCTAATTCTCTCTTTCTTTCTTTATCTCGGAGGACCTGAGCCCTAGGACCATGCCTCAGGACTACCTGGCATGATGACTCCTTGCTGTCCCCAGTCCACCTGGCCGTGCTGCTGCTCCAGTTTCAACTGTTCTGATTGTGATTATTATTATTTGACCATGCTGGTAATTTATGAACATTTGAACATCTATAATAATAATAATAATAATAATAATAATCTTGGCCATGTTCTGTTATGATCTCCAACCGGCACAGCCAGAAGAGGACTGGCCACCCCTCATAGCCTGGTTCCTCTCTAGGTTTCTTCCGAGGTTCTGGCCTTTCTAGGGAGTTTTTCCTAGCCACCGTGCTTCTACACCTGGATTGCTTGCTGTTTGGGGTTTTAGGCTGGGTTTCTGTACAGCACTTTGAGATATCAGCTGATGTACGAAGGGCTATATAAATACATTTGATTTGAATAAGATGACAGGCCTAGTCCTGCTTAGAGATCAACAAGTGAGATATGTAGGTCTAACAGTAGGATAATATATTCAAATCTAACAGCAAGCCCAAAAGTCACACTCAGTGGGTCATTTAACAGCTGGAGAGAGTTCTTAGGAAGATGGAAGGAGGAGAAGCTGGAGAAGGAGGAGAAGCTGGAGAAGGAGGGGGATGAGGAGAAGGAGGAGGAGGCCTGAGCTACATGCCAACTCTGCAAGGTTTCCCTTGACAGTGGGCTCTGACTGAAATATCAACCCGTGATAACACCTACGTTCATCTGGTTCCTTTATGAAACAATCCACTCACATCCTTCAACAGGGTCATACAGTGTATCAAAAGGATCAACTAACTGTAATAACATACAAACATACATTTGATTTGATGTAAAGGGTGAACCTAGTGTAACAACGGATGATTAAAGTCCCCTATTTCTTTAAACCGCTTCCTATGAGAGGTCTCAAGACAACAGAATACCTCTTGTTTCAGAACTTTTTAAATAAGGCCTGTCATTTGGGTTTAGATTATTTCAACATAACTAGTAAGAATAGCACCTTTTCATGTAATAAGCGTTTATAAATCAACAAGTATGGAACATATCACACATATCCAAAACAGATTCAAATGGGGCGTTTACATCTAACAGGTTAGGGGCGTTTACATCTAACAGGTTAGGGGCGTTTACATCTAACAGGTTAGGGGCGTTTACATCTAACAGGTTAGGGGCGTTTACATCTAACAGGTTAGGGGCGTTTACATCTAACAGGTTAGGGGCTTTTACATCTAACAGGTTAGGGGCGTTTACATCTAACAGGTTAGGGGCGTTTACATCTAACAGGTTAGGGGCGTTTACATCTAACAGGTTAGGGGCGTTTACATCTAACAGGTTAGGGGCGTTTACATCTAACAGGTTAGGGGCGTTTACATCTAACAGGTTAGGGGCGTTTACATCTAACAGGTTAGGGCGTTTACATCTAACAGGTTAGGGGCGTTTACATCTAACAGGTTAGGGGCGTTTACATCTAACAGGTTAGGGGCGTTTACATCTAACAGGTTAGGGGCGTTTACATCTAACAGGTTAGGGCGTTTACATCTAACAGGTTAGGGGCGTTTACATCTAACAGGTTAGGGAGTTTACATCTAACAGGTTAGGGGCGTTTACATCTAACAGGTTAGGGGCGTTTACATCTAACAGGTTAGGGGCGTTTACATCTAACAGGTTAGGGGCGTTTACATCTAACAGGTTAGGGGCGTTTACATCTAACAGGTTAGGGGCGTTTACATCTAACAGGTTAGGGGCGTTTACATCTAACAGGTTAGGGGCGTTTACATCTAACAGGTTAGGGGCATTTACATCTAACAGGTTAGGTCAAGATTTTAAAGGACCTCTCCACAAATCCTTACGCTACTCTTCAAAGAACTCTATAGCATTCACAGAATGTTCTACTGTATTTGAATTTGAACAGTGCAAATCTATACTTCACTATGATGAAGGTAAAGCTGCAAAGATTGAACTGCCCAATACTGTCACTGTATTTCAATGGTTTCAGGTCTGAGACATTACTAGACTGTGTCAATGGCCCAAATGACACCCTTTTCCCTATAAAGTGCACTACTTTTGACCAGGGACCATAGAACTCTGGTCAAAAGTAGTACACTTTATAGGGAATAGGGTGCAGCCCTGGTCAAAAGTAGTGCACTATGTAGAGAATAGGGTTACATTTGGGATAAAGCCTGTAAGCCTGCTATAAATATGGCTCTCTGGGGTCTCTTTGCATAATACGTTGTTCGATGCGGCCACACTAAAATAGCACTCAATGCAATACTTCACTGTTTATTAAAAAAGGGACATTCCACCTCCGCTCAGTCAAACAGGGGGGTTATGACATTATTATCATCAACATGAGAATATAAAGCTATCACATCATCATGGAAACAAACGTCCTGCTGTCTGTCAGAGCTAATCTGTCAATCTTCAGGAAATGTCCCAAAGAGCATGCCTCTTTCTCTCTCTATCCTGTCCTACACAGACTACGCCTCTCTCTCTATCCTGTCCTACAAACCACGCCTCTCTCTATCCTGTCCTACAAACCACGCCTCTCTCTATCCTGTCCTACAAACCACGCCTCTCTCTATCCTGTCCTACAGACCAGGCCTCTTTCTCTCTCTATCCTGTCCTACACAGACTACGCCTCTCTCTATCCTGTCCTACAAACCACGCCTCTCTCTCTATCCTGTCCTACAAACCACGCCTCTCTCTCTCTCTATCCTGTCCTACAGACCAGGCCTCTTTCTCTCTCTATCCTGTCCTACAGACCAGGCCTCTTTCTCTCTCTATCCTGTCCTACACAGACTACGCCTCTCTCTATCCTGTCCTACAAACCACGCCTCTCTCTCTATCCTGTCCTACAAACCACGCCTCTCTCTATCCTGTCCTACAAACCACGCCTCTCTCTATCCTGTCCTACAGACCAGGCCTCTTTCTCTCTCTATCCTGTCCTACACAGACTACGCCTCTCTCTATCCTGTCCTACAAACCACGCCTCTCTCTCTATCCTGTCCTACAAACCACGCCTCTCTCTCTCTCTATCCTGTCCTACAGACCAGGCCTCTTTCTCTCTCTATCCTGTCCTACAGACCAGGCCTCTTTCTCTCTCTATCCTGTCCTACACAGACTACGCCTCTCTCTATCCTGTCCTACAAACCACGCCTCTCTCTCCATCCTGTCCTACAAACCACACCTCTCTCTATCCTGTCCTACAAACCACGCCTCTCTCTATCCTGTCCTACAGACCAGGCCTCTTTCTCTCTCTATCCTGTCCTACACAGACTACGCCTCTCTCTATCCTGTCCTACAAACCACGCCTCTCTCTCTATCCTGTCCTACAAACCACGCCTCTCTCTATCCTGTCCTACAGACCAGGCCTCTTTCTCTCTCTATCCTGTCCTACACAGACTACGCCTCTCTCTATCCTGTCCTACAAACCACGCCTCTCTCTATCCTGTCCTACAAACCACGCCTCTCTCTATCCTGTCCTACAAACCACGCCTCTCTATCCTGTCCTACACAGACTACGCCTCTCTCTATCCTGTCCTACAAAACATGCCTCTCTCTATCCTGTCCTACAAACCACGCCTCTCTCTATCCTGTCCTACAAACCACGCCTCTCTATCCTGTACTACAAACCACGCCTCTCTCTCTATCCTGTCCTACAAACCACACCTCTCTCTATCCTGTCCTACAGACCAGGCCTCTCTCTCTATCCTGTCCTACACAGACTACACCTCTCTCTATCCTGTCCTACAAAACATGCCTCTCTCTATCCTGTCCTACAGACCAGGCCTCTTTCTATCCTGTCCTACAAACAAGCCTCTCTCTATCATGTCCTACAAACCACGCCTCTCTATCCTGTCCTACAGACCATGCCTCTCTCTTTCCTGTTCGACACATGTACTAGACATACAGTTGAAGTCGGAGGTTTACATACACCTTAGCCAAATACAGTTTAACTCAGTTTTTCACAATTCCTGACATTTAATCCAAGTAAAAATTCCATGTCTTAGGTCAATTAGGATCACCACTTTATTTTAAGAATGTGAAATATCAGAATAATAGTAGAGAGAATTATTCATTTCGGCTTTTATTTATTTCATCACATTTCCATGGGGTCAAACGTTCCCATACACTCAATTAGTATTTGGTAACATTGCCTTTAAATCGTTTAACTTGGGTCAAATGTTTCAGGTAGCCTTCCACAAGCTTCCCACAATAAGTTGGGTGAATTTTGGCCCATTCCTCCTGACAGAGCTGGTGTAACTGAGTCAGGTCTGTAGGCCTCCTTGCTCGCACAAACTTTTTCAGTTCTGCCCACAGACTTTCTATAGGATTGAGGTCAGGGCTTTGTGATGGCCACTCAATACCTTGACTTTGTTGTCCTTAAGACATTTTGCCATAAATTTGTAAGTATGCTTGGGGTCATTGTCCATTTGGAAGACCCATTTTCGACCAAGCTTTAACTTCCTGACGAATGATATTGCTTCAATATATTCACATAATTTTCCTTCATCATGTAGCCATCTATTTTGTGAAGTGCACCAGTCCCTCCTGCAGCAAAGCACCCCCACAACATAATGCTGCTACCCCCGTGATTTACAGTTGGGATGATGTTCTTCGGCTTGCAAGCAGCCCCCTTTTTACTCCAAACATAACAATGGTCATTATGGCCAAACAGTTCTATTTTTGTTTTAACAGACCAGAGGACATTTCTCCAAAAAGTACGATCTTTGTCCCCATGTGCAGTTGCAAACCGTAGTCTGGATTTTTTTATGGCAGTTTTGGAGCAGTGGCTTCTTTCTTGCTGAGCGGCCTTTCAGGTTATGTCAATATAGGACTCGTTTTACCGTGGATATAGACACTTTTGTACCTGTTTCCTCAAGCATCTTCACAAGGTCTTTTTCCTGTTGTTCATTTGCAAAAATGTTTTTAAAAAAATGTTTGTGCTTTGTCATTATGGAGTATTGTGTGTAGATTGCTGAGGATTTTTATTTAATTGATACATTTTAGAATAAGACTCTATGTGCAAAATGTGGAAAAAGTCAAGGAGTCTGAATACTTTTCAAAGGCACTGTACATAGACATAGAATCCCTGGTCACTTTAATAATGTTTATGAATATACTGTTTTACTCATTTCATATGTTTATACTGTATTCTATTTTATTGTATTTTAGTCAATGCCACTCTGACATGGAGAGAATCTTGACCACAACTTTTTGGCTGGTGTGTGAACTCTCACTCTCTGCACAGCCATGGGACGGACAAACAATGGCCCCTAGCCACATCTTATTGTGTGTGATTGTATCATCATCACCACCATCAGCCTTGCTTTGGTTCCATGGTAGCGCCTCAGACATACAGAATGACACAGTACCGTAATCAGCCTTGCTTTGGTTCCATGGTAGCGCCTCAGACATACAGAATGACACAGTACTGTAGTCAGCCTTGCTTTGGTTCCATGGTAGCGCCTCAGACATACAGAATGACACAGTACCGTAGTCAGCCTTGCTTTGGTTCCATGGTAGCGCCTCAGACATACAGAATGACACAGTACCGTAGTCAGCCTTGCTTTGGTTCCATGGTAGCGCCTCAGACATACAGAATGACACAGTACCGTAGTCAGCCTTGCTTTGGTTCCATGGTAGCGCCTCAGACATACAGAATGACACAGTACCGTAGTCAGCCTTGCTTTGGTTCCATGGTAGCGCCTCAGACATACAGAATGACACAGTACTGTAGTCAGCCTTGCTTTGGTTCCATGGTAGCGCCTCAGACATACAGAATGACACAGTACTGTAGTCAGCCTTGCTTTGGTTCCATGGTAGCGCCTCAGACATACAGAATGACACAGTACTGTAGTCAGCCTTGCTTTGGTTCCATGGTAGCGCCTCAGACATACAGAATGACACAGTACCGTAGTCAGCCTTGCTTTGGTTCCATGGTAGCGCCTCAGACATACAGAATGACACAGTACTGTAGTCAGCCTTGCTTTGGTTCCATGGTAGCGCCTCAGACATACAGAATGACACAGTACCGTAGTCAGCCTTGCTTTGGTTCCATGGTAGCGCCTCAGACATACAGAATGACACAGTACCGTAGTCAGCCTTGCTTTGGTTCCATGGTAGCGCCTCAGACATACAGAATGACACAGTACCGTAGTCAGCCTTGCTTTGGTTCCATGGTAGCGCCTCAGACATACAGAATGACACAGTACCTGTAGTCAGCCTTGCTTTGGTTCAGCCTTGCTTTGGTTCCATGGTAGCGCCTCAGACATGCAGAATGACACAGTACCGTAATCAGCCTTGCTTTGGTTCCATGGTAGCGCCTCAGACATACAGAATGACACAGTACCGTAATCAGCCTTGCTTTGGTTCCATGGTAGCGCCTCAGACATACAGAATGACACAGTACCGTAGTCAGCCTTGCTTTGGTTCCATGGTAGCGCCTCAGACATACAGAATGACACAGTACCGTAGTCAGCCTTGCTTTGGTTCCATGGTAGCGCCTCAGACATACAGAATGACACAGTACCGTAGTCAGCCTTGCTTTGGTTCCATGGTAGCGCCTCAGACATACAGAATGACACAGTACCGTAGTCAGCCTTGCTTTGGTTCCATGGTAGCGCCTCAGACATACAGAATAACACAGTACCGTAGTCAGCCTTGCTTTGGTTCCATGGTAGCGCCTCCGACATGCAGAATGACACAGTACTGTAGTCAGCCTTGCTTTGGTT
Organism: Oncorhynchus keta; assembly: GCF_023373465.1. Taxonomy (NCBI): domain Eukaryota; kingdom Metazoa; phylum Chordata; class Actinopteri; order Salmoniformes; family Salmonidae; genus Oncorhynchus; species Oncorhynchus keta. Next base: position 18,023,776 of record NC_068439.1, read on the forward strand.
CCACGGTAGCGCCTCAGACATACAGAATGGCACAGTACTGTTATCAGCTGTAGCCTTGCTGTTGATCCCTCCAGCACAGTAAAACAGAAAAGCCTCATCGCACAACCAACTTAGACATTCCACGGTTATTATAACCCATAACGACTGCAACTCAGAGGGATGCAGTGCCCTAGAACCAGCTGCTCAACAACTTCCAGAGTCCATTGCCGGCTGCCTGTCTGCCTCATATTGTATGGAGTCATGAGGGTAGAACACTGAACAAGCACAACACACCCTGGTTTCATCTCACCTGGGCAGTATCATTCACCTGTGCTGAGACAGCCAGACAAACAAACACATACACGCAAGAAACACACCCACACACGCACACGCATAGACACACACACCAACTCTCTTTTCTCTCTCACCTCTCTTCACATACAGACAAATAGGATCAGCTGAACTTTGAAACATTGCTTCACAACCCACTAGATAACTCAATCACTCACAGTCGGTATCAGTCTAAAAGCATTTCAATGGAGTGAGGTATTTCTAGAGAGTTCTATGAGTGTGTCATGGAGTCCTTGAGTTCTGTTTACTTTTATTCTCAACTCAAGGATACACTAAACAAAGTAACCATTTATTTTACAGGTGTCACACAAACCTCCCTTGGTTTAAAACAGGAGACACAGTCCAAAGACAAAATGAACAATAATCTTAGTATTATTATTAGTATCTAGAATACATAAGATGTACACTACACTTTCAGACATTTTCCACATATCAAGTCTAATTTTGTAGTATTATATGTGGGTTAAATCATAGTTTTTTAAAATATATTTTTTTATTAACCCTTTATTTAACTAGACAACTAATCTAATTCTGAAAACAAACTTTCCTAAGAATCTTATTAGGAAGCCTGAACATATCTGAAACTAGTCACAGTAAATGCTAATTACAATCACATTATAACAAAACTAGCATAGCCAAGGAAATCCAACTAGCTTTATTTATTTAGTTGTTTACCATCAAACCTACTTCCAAAATGTTTGTTGCATTTTTTAGATAATGATGTGAATCCTGCACCTGTCTGATCTGGCTCAGAGAGAGGGAAAGAGGTAATCCATTTTACCTTGTATGTGTGTTCTGTGAAAATCTCTCTTCTTGTTTGTAATCCAATAGAAAAACCCAGTCCTGTAAAAGATGATATGATTTTCTGCTGCTTTCTCTGTAATTCATACACAGCGAGAAAGTCTGTCTCCCTTTCTCCCTCACTCTCTTCTCATTCACTGCACTGTCAGGCTAAACAACTGAGTTATATATACTGTACAGCCACTAAGTATGAACAAACCACTCCTCCCTCCCCCTCCTTCACACTCTCTCTCTGCCCTATCCTCCTGACTCCTAGCCTAATCCTTATTTTCTCTCTCTCTTGAATAAACCTAAAACAGTTATTTTCAAAAGCAACTGCCATTTACCTCTTTCTTTCTATTTTGTCCCTGTGATTAAGCTTTTTTAATTTGTGACATCATCACAGGGTCATCCACTTGTTTCCCTTTGGCACAGTGACCACCTCGCTACCCCCTAGTGGTCACTAGAAAAACTTGACAAAGGGTGGTTTGAAAAGACACCTGTACCGTGGTTAGCACAGCTGCAGTAAAAATAGTAGCATTGGGGGCGGAGCTATATGTATGTAAGCGAGCATGTTGGAGTGAACGGCTGTGCGTGAGAGGCTCCTGCAACTTTTTTGAGAAATAATCTAATTTAACCTACTTTATGGCACTTTTTACAACAAACGTTTCTTTCTAATACAAGATTGTAACTTTTTATATGAAAATGCAGAGTAATAAGCGGCCAAAGGACAATAAATCCACAACGGAGGCCTCCTCCCCACTAAACAACGAGACAGACATGGCGGGAGGCACATGCAACAACGTGACACTTACAGAACTTACCCGGGCTTTGGGGGAGCTACGTGTTGCTATAGCTGAGGATCTTAAGGCCACTATTGCTGAACTGGACACCAAAATCGAGAGCATCATTCGAACAGTCACTTCACATGGCCAGAGTATTGTGGACCTTGAGAAAGCTTCTGAATTCAACGCTGGTAGGATCGACGAGTTAGAGAAGCTATGCACGTCATTGCAGGATACTGTGCAGAGGCTTTCTGTGAAAGTGGTGGACCTGGAGGGCCGATCCAGACGTAATAACCTTCGCGTTGTTGGTCTGGCAGAGGGGGTAGAGGCGGGCTCTCGCCCCACCGACTTCTTCGCCAAGCTATTGAAGGATGCAATGGGATCGGTTGTTTTGGATTCGGATCCCCAGCTGGACCGCGCACATCGCTCCCTTGTCCCAGTGTCTGGACCGGGCCAACGTCCTCGCCCAGTAATAATCTGTTGTCACAGTTTCAAGACCAAGGATCTTATCCTGCGTGAAGCTCGAATGAGGGGCAACCTGTCACATGAAGGGCATCCATTCCGTGTCTATGAGGATTATGCGCCCGATGTGGCAAAGCATCGCGCCGACTACAGAGATGTCATGACCAAACTCTACAAACTCCATCTTCGCCCAGCCTTACTCTTCCCTGCAAGACTAAGAATACACCAATCCCCCGTACAGGTTAGAGTGCCTTGTTATTGCGTGTTAGGGTCTGCTCATGGACTCCAATCCATACTATATTGGGTGAAAACGTATTAAATGGGCTCAACAAGGGCTACCGAACATGTAAGACGCTGAGCAGACCAATGGATGACGGTCAGATCTCTCATTTAATGTTAAATTCACTTTCATCCCGGCTGTGCTCAGAGCGATGCATATTTTTTACTTCCAGGTTTGATCACTGACACCTTCGGACGGATTTACTTATATTCCCCCACTTTCGTTTTGTTTCGTTATTTATTTTACAATCCTTACATTATTCTTACGACCATACCATTTATATATTGCTTGCAGGGGACTGGGGGTGATGGTTGGGAGGAGGCAGACACCTGGTTAGCAGGTTGATGTTTTGTGCCGTTCTGCCTTTGTCTGGCCGTGGGCCTCTCTCCCGACTAGAGTCCCACCAGCCCTCTGTAGTGCTTATGTATGTGTAGGTGTGCGTACATATAATTACTATTTGTACTTTATTACTATTTTCTCTTAGCATTTTAGTATTATGTTATGTGTATATTTTAAATCAGTGTAGATTGTTATTCTGGGGTATGAATGTTGGTATGTGTATATGTGCATATGGATGTATATACATATTCTATAAATATATATTTTTATATATGATTTCTTTGTGTGGATATGTATACATACATGTATATGTATGTATATGTGTGTGTATGTGTATGTGTGTATGCATGTGTGTATGCATGTGTGTATGTTTATATATGTATATATAGGTATGTGTATGTACGTATATGTGTGTATGTATGTGTATGTATATATATGTGTATGTGTGTGTGTATATGTGTGTATGTGTGTGTGTATATGTGTGTATGTATATGTGTATGTGTGTATGTATGTATATGTATGTATATGTATGTATATATATATATATATATATATATATATATATACATATATATATACATATACATATATATATATATATGTATGTATGTATGTATGTATGTATGTATGTATGTATGTATGTATGTATGTATGTATGTATGTATGTATGTATGTGATGTATGTGTGTGTATGTGTATATGTATGTGTGTATGTATGTGTGTATATATATATATATATATATATATATTTTTTACATTTTTTATTTTATTAAACATATTTTTTTATGGGGGGAACGTTTAATTTAACAATTCCTTGTTCCGATCTCCTGACCCACAGTATGTAAAGGTACGGCTGACTATGTCGGTTGAGGATGGTTTATTTTTTGACCGGCAGTGCTTAGCAATATAATCTTGAGGCTATATCTTGCTTATCTCTGGGATTGACCCATTATGACGCTTAAATGCGCAATATGTTTAAGTTGCAACTTATTCGGTTTAGGTTTATTAGATGCTAACTGAACACTTAACTCGCAGCAGCCTCCTCAGGTCATATGTTAGTAGAAGTTCTAGGATAGTGAGAGGTGAACGTATAGTTGGGATTTTATTTTTGTTTTACCTCTTGTTCGAGGTCGCGCCGTTCTTTTTTGGCATCGGCCAGACAATGTGTTTATTATTTGTATTTTTCCTTTTTTTCTCTCCTGTTTGTACATGCTTGTTAAATGTGGGTTGATGGGGGTAAGTGTTGGGGAAATTAGAGGAACAGGGTGGGAAGTAAAGGTGCTTGCAGGGGGAGGGGTGGGTTGGATACTGCTCGGGTGTAGGTGCTACATATCCTGATCGTGATGGTTTGGTGCGCTTTCTTACCTTTTTATCAAGTTACATGGTATGCAGGCCACCATAGGAACTACAAACGAGAGGAGGGCGGGGCTTACATTCACTTCCTGGAATGTCAAGGGTTTAAACGAACCAATTAAGAGGGGCAAGGTCCTAGCCTACTTGAAAGCACTCTCGTCTGATATTATATTTTTGCAAGAAACTCATCTGAAGAATAACTCTCATAGCAGACTTAAGTGTAGGTGGGTGGGGCAAGTGTATCACTCTACCTTCTCTGCCAAAACGAGAGGCACAGCGATTCTGGTACAGAAAGGAATTCCCTTTCTACATAAAACCACTGTTGCGGATAAAGAGGGTCGGAATGTGATCGCAATAGGAGAAATCCACTCTACCTCAGTAACTCTACTAAATATCTATGGGCCAAACATTGACAACCCCTCTTTTTTCAAAAGAGTCCTTGCCCTGATTCCAGATATCTCCCATACTAACCTGGTCATTGGAGGGGACCTTAACTGTGTGCTAGACCAATATTTGGATAGATCCTCTACCCGGCGAACCCCTACCTCCTATTCAAGCGAATTCTTGAATACCTACATAAAAAAATCGAACTTATTTGATATATGGAGGATCGCTAACCCTACAGGTAGGGAATACTCCTTTTACTCTCATGTTCACAAGGTCTACACTCAAATTGACTACTTTTTGTTGGATGCTAGACTACTCCCCTATACCTGTAATGTGAGGTATCATGATATTATAATCTCGGACCACAGTCCACTCACCTTCTCCCTGAGATTGGGTGACATTGTACCAAACGAGAGGGTCTGGAGGTTGAATCCTCAGCTCCTCACAGAACCAACATTCTGTGAATATCTTAAAGACCAAATTACATTTTTCTTTGATACCAACGACAACACAGAGACCTCCCCATCATTATTGTGGGAAACACTGAAGGCTTATCTGAGAGGCTGTATCATCTCCTTTCAGGCTGCCAGGAGTAGGCAAAACAGAGGAAAACTGGAAGAACTGGAGGGACAAATTCACTTACTGGATAGGGAGAATGCTAGCCACCCATCTATGGAGAAACATAAAAAAATTACCTCTTTAAAATTTGAACATAATCAGATTCTCTCAGCTAAAATTGCTAAATCTTTTCTCTATGCCAAGCAAAAATATTTTGAGTTTGGTGACAAACCACACAAATTACGCGCCAGACAACTTCGAAAAAATGTGAGTGACCGAATGATTCACAGGGTTAAATCTACATCTGGGGAATTACTCTCTTCCCCCAAAGACATCAATGACAGATTTCAGCAGTTTTATGAGACTCTATATACATCTAAAGCGGATCCTAACCCCTTAATTATGCAAACATTTTTGGAGGACTGTAATCTTCCTGCCCTGAACCAGGAAGATTCTAACTTCCTGAAAAAGGAAATATCTCTTGATGAAATTCGAGAAACAATTAAGTCTCTAAAGAGTGGCAAGACCCCGGGCCCAGATGGATACCCTGGTGAATTCTATAAAACATTCAGCAACATGCTCTCTCCCTACCTGCACAAAATGTTGGTTCAGGCCAATGAGGATGGAGCTCTCTCTTCTACTTTGGACGAAGCGTTCATTACAGTTATACATAAGAAGGGTAAAGATCCAGAAGAGGTAGGGTCATACAGACCAATATCTCTCCTTAATACAGACTAAAAGATTCTAGCAAAAACTCTGGCTAACAGGCTTAGCACTTTAATTGGCAAATTGGTCCATTCGGATCAGTCCGGCTTTATCCCTAACAGAAACTCATTCTTCAATCTCAGGCGCCTCTTCAATATTATGTATTCTCAGAGGTTACCCAACGTGGACCGTCATATCTCTTGACGCCGAAAAGGCCTTTGACCAAGTTGAGTGGTCCTATCTATTCAAGGTCCTACAGAAATGTAATATTGGAGATAGGTTCATAAATTGGATCCAGATTTTATATAGGAACCCCTGTGCCAGAATACTCACTAACCAATCATTGTCGCCCCGATTTAACCTCAACAGGGGGACAAGGCAGGGTTGTGCGCTGTCGCCTATGCTCTTCGCCCTAGTTATCGTACCGCTCGCTCAGACGATTAGATCTCATGCAGCAATACACGGCTATAATACTAAAGATACTCTAAATAAGATCTCCCTATACGCAGATGACATCCTCCTCTATGTAACAGAACCCCAGGCTAGTATCCCAGCTATTCTTGATGTGATCAATTTGTTTGGTACCTTCTCGGGATACAGAATAAATTGGAACAAGAGTGAATTAATGCCCATACGGTCGCAAAATACCTCCTGGCTAGAACATCTCCCATTTAAGTTCAGAAAAATGTACCTACCTAGGAATTGTAGCTACCAAACAATACTCCTTACTATTTAAAGAGAATTTCCCCTCTCTGATACAAAAACTCAAAGCAAACATACTATTTTGGAGAACTCTCCCAATTTCTCTGCTCGGAAGAATTAATGCCATTAAAATGGTCTTCCTCCCACAACTGCTCTACCTATATCAGAACATCCCAGTATTCATACCTAAATCCTTTCATAAACAACTGGACTCAATTATCAATCCTTTCATCTGGGATTATAAAACACACAGGATAGGTAAAAAAACACCTCTGTAAATCCAAGGAGGATTGTCTCTCCCAAATTGTATATTTTATTACTGGGCCGCTAACCTCCGCGTTGTTACGTTTCTGTTGGATGACGTACTTCCGGCATCCAGCTGGCTTAGTATGGAGCGTGAGGAGTGTCACCCCTTCTCTATTGGCGCTGTGGTTTTGTCGCCTGTCAATCTAGCACAGTCCGAAACTGGAAGCAAATTAAAGTCCACTTTGAGCTTAGACCAATGTCATTCACGCCAGGAATCCCTCCTTTGCCCCTTCTAACCTTGATAACACCTTTGAGCGATGGGGAGAGTTGGGGATAAGTACCATAGGGGATTTATACATAGAAGGGACCTTTGCTTCCTTTGAGTTGCTGAGGGAAACTTATCATCTTCCCAGAAGTAATTTTTTCAGATACCTACAAATTAGAGACTACGTTAGAAAACACCTCCCAACATTTGGGAATGCTAAACATTCCATGTTTGACGGATGCATAAAAATATGCCCCACCTCAGATAAACTGATATCGCGTCTATATGATGCTTTTCAGTCTGTTAGCACACCTTCTACAGATGCCATCAAGGCAAAATGGGAGGAAGAACAGACTGACATCTCGGTGGCAGACTGGGAAAAGAGCTTGGAGTATATCCACACATGCTCCATTAATTCCAGACATCGTCTCATACAATTCAAGGTATTACACAGATTACACTATTCCAAAACTAAACTGCATAGGATATTTCCTGACACATCCCCTACTTGTGATAAATGTCAGGCTACGCAGGGTACACTACTCCACTGCTTTGCCCTATGCTCTAGCTTGCATGGTTATTGGTGTGGAATTTTTGTGATCCTCTCTGAAGTTTTGGAGACTTCAATAGATCCAGACCCGCTTTTGATAATCCTGGGAGTATCTGAGTCCCTAAACGGAGTAACCAACCCCCAAAAACAACTAATCTCGTACGGTCTCATCTCGGCAAAAAAACTAATCTTGTTGTTTTGGAAAAGGAGGGAAGCGCCCTCTACCAAATTATGGCTCAGTGAACTGGCAAACACTGTACACTTAGAAATAATTAGATATATTCTGAACAATAAATTATCAACATTTGATCAAATCTGGCAGCCTTTCCTCTCCTACTTGGACGAGTCGGCGCTGTGAATTTGTACTTATTAACGCACTCTCAATTGTAATATTTTAATCTATGTCGTGTTTTGTATGTCGTGTTTTGTATTATTTGTTCTGCACCCAGAACTGTATGCGCTTTTATGTTTAGATAAGAATTGTATACCTGTCTTGTATACCTATACACCATTCTTGTGTGTGTTTAATAAAAATATTTGAAACAAAAAAAGTTGAAATTTAAAAACAGTAGCATTACTGTTACAAAATTATTCTGCTGCTCTGTCGTTCGCTAAACTAATGTCCAATGGCATGGTGTAGCGTTTGGTCAGCCAAGGAGTCTGGGTAGCCAGGCAACATGAACACACCTTTACAATATGTCCACGACCTGTAAGGATTTGGCCAGGGTTGTTCCGGTTTTGGTCACTAGATGCCCCCATTGTGCTTTTTGACCCTTTTGTTTTCCCTTGTTCCCAGTTATTATTTGTGCCTGTGCCTCGTTTCCCTTGATTGTATTTAAACCCTTAGTTTTCCTCAGTTCTTTGCTCTGTGTTTGAATGTTGGCACCCAGCCCCAGTGATGCTGTGAACATATGTTGCTCCAGTTGGACTCTCTTGTGGTACTCTGTTTTTGTTCTTGTTTATTTATTTTTGATTATCTTTTGAGGCCTGCCCCCCCATGGGTCAGATCTTTTCCCCATCTCCTCCCAAACGAGCTGCTATGGATACCTACATCAACGCTCTGGCAGCAGGCCTCATGCGTCCATCCACCTCTCCATGGAGAGCAGGGTTTTTCTTTGTGGCCAAAAAAAACGGTGGATTACGTCCTTGGATCGACTACCGGGGACTCAATGCCATAACCGTCCGTAACCGCTACCCGCTACCCCTTATGGCCACAGCCTTTGAGCTGCTCCAGGAAGCAGTTGTCTTCACCAAGCTTGACCTGCAGAACGCATACCATCTTGTGCGGATCAGAGCTGGTGATGACTGGAAGACCGCTTTCAACATGCCTACTGGTCACTACGAATACTTGGTGATGCCCTTCGGCCTGTTCCAAGCGCTCATAAACGATGTGCTTAGGGATATGCTTAACATATTTGTGTTTGTTTACTTGGATTACATCCTCATCTTTTCGAGCTCCCTTCAAGAACACACAAAGCATGTCAGACAAGTACTCAAACGCCTCCTAGACAGCCATTTGTACGTTAAGCCGGAAAAATGTGAATTCCATTTATCCAGAGTACAATTCCTGGGATTTGTAGTGGAACCCGGTCTAGTCCAAATGGACTCCAGGAAGGTAGGGGCGGTAGCGGATTGGCCCACCCCCAAGTCCGTTAAGGAAGTTCAGCGTTTCCTGGGCTTCATAAACTTTTACCGCAAGTTCATCAAGAACTTCAGCTTGGTGGCAGCCCCTCTCTCAGCTTTAACAAAGGGTGGCAACGCAAGGTTTTTGTGGGGAAAAGAAGCTGAGACGGCCTTCCAAGGACTCAAGCAGCGCATCCTCTCTGCTCCCATCCTGACTCTACCGACTGCGGATGAACCTTTTGTGGTGGAGGTAGACGCATCAGAGGTTGGTGTTGGAGCTGTCCTGTCTCAGAGGGGAGAAGACAAGAAGCTCCACCCTTGCGCTTTCTTCTCACACCGGCTTACCCCGGCTGAGAGGAACTACGATGTGGGGGATCGTGAACTCCTAGAGGTTAAGATGGCATTGAAGGAATGGAGACACTGGCTCGAGGGGGCTTCTCACCTGGTTTCAAGTGCTTACGGACAACAAAAATATGGAGTATATCCAGCAGGCGAAGCGGTTGAACTCCAGACAAGCTCGATGGTCTCTTTTCTTCAATCGATTCCAGTTTATCCTCACCTATCTGCCCAGGTCGAAGAATCTCAAACCGGATGCCTTGTCCCAAGTCTACGCTCCTGCCATTCGAGACGACACTGACATGTCTGTCCTTCCTGCTGCTAAGATCGTGGCCCCGATCTCGTGGCAAGTTGAGGATACCGTGAGACGAGTTCAAGCTATCGAACCGGGTCCGAAAGGAGGTCCTGCCAATCGGTTGTTTGTCCCCAAGGCAGCGATGACCCAGGTCCTTCTGTGGGGGCACTCCTCTCGCCTCACCTGTCACCCGGGCGTAGGTCGCACCTTGGAGTTCATCCAGCGAATGTTCTGGTGACCCACCATAAAAGAAGTTGCCACTTTCGTCAAGGCCTGCCCCATGTGCTGCCAGGGAAAATCTTCTCACCTCTGCCCTCAAGGACTCCTTCACCCTTTACCTGTTCCACACAGACCCTGGTCCCATATCTCGTTGGACTTTATTACTGGCCTTCCTCCGTCCCATGGTAATACTGCTGTCCTCGTCATCATCAACAGGTTTTCTAAGGCGGCCAGGTTCGTCCCCCTGACTAAGTTACCTTCTGCCAAGGAAACTGCTGAGTTGGTAATTAACCATGTGTTCCGAGTCTTCGGCATTCCTCAAGATATGGTTTCCGAAAGAGGTCCCCAGTTCTCCTCAAGGTTTTGGAAGGCCTTCTGCCAACTCATAGGGGCCTCTGCCAGTCTATCTTCAGGGTACCACCCAGAGTCCAATGGCCAAACAGAGGATGAATCAAAAGCTGGAAACCACCCTCCGATGTATGGCCCTTAACAACCCGTTCACATGGTCGTCCTTCATTGTTTGGGCGGAATACGCACACAACACCTTGCGCTCCTCCTCCAACTGGTATGTCCCCGCACGAGAGTCAGTTTGGCTATGCCCCTCAATTGTTCCCGGACCAGGAGGTAGAAGTCGGAGTGCCTTCAGCCTTGAAGTTCGTCAGACACTGTCGGCTTACATGGAGGAAGACCCATCTTAATCTTCTGCGTTCCTCACAGCGGTACCAACATCAAGCTAACAGACGTCGCCGTCCCGGGCCTACTCTGCGCCCAGGTCAGAGAGTCTGGCTCTCCACAAAACTTACCGCTACGGGTGGAGTCTCGCAAGCTGTCCCAGAAATACACCGGTCCCTTTAAGGTTGCCAGGAGAGTGAACCCCGTGTCATATCACCTACACTTACCCAGATCCCTTAAGAATAATCCCACGTTCTACATTTCCTTATTAAAACCTGTTTTTTTCTCCCCTTGTCCCGGCAGGCAGACCCTCCGCTCCGTGTCATCGGAGGCTAGCCGGCTTATACCGTCCATCGGATACTGGATATCCCGCCGGGTGCAGCAGTCCTGGCAGTATCTACAGTCCCGAGGAGCGCTCCTGGGTTCCTGCCAAAGACATACTGGACCCTGACCTCATTCGACAGTTCAGGGCCCTCCACCCCGAGAAAGCTGGTAGGAACATCAGGAGCCGTTCCTAGGGGTGGGGGATTCTGTCAGGATTTGGCCAGGGTTGTTCCGGTTTTGGTCACTAGATACCCCCATTGTGCTTTTTGACCCTTTTGTTTTCCCTTGTTCCCAGTTATTATTTTCACCTGTGCCTCGTTTCCCTTGATTGTATTTGAACCCTTAGTTTTCCTCAATTCTTTGCTCTGTTTGAATGTTGGCACCCAGCCCCAGTGATGCTGTGAACATTTTTTGCTCCAGTTGGACTCTCTTGTGGTACTCTGTTTTTGTTCTTGTTTATTTATTTTTGATTATATTTTGAGGCTTTTTTCTGCTGTACCCACCACATTGTGGATTTACCTTTTTGACTTGGAGGATTACCTTTGTTCTCTTGGAATTACTTTTGATGTTGTGGATTTATATTTTTGCCTGAAGAACTTTCCTTTTACTTTGTTAAAACACCGTCTCAAGTACTGCTGTGTCTGCCTCATCTTCTGGGTTCTGCCCACTATTTGTGGCTCAGTTTTCTAAGTGACTGTTTCTCTCACCGGAGACCTGGGTTCGTAACCGGGTCCTGACACTATCTAAATGGTTTACTTTCCATCTCTTCTCTATAGTAGTTCCTAGGTAGCTTCGTCACCCCAAAACATCACTGATCCAAAATCTGTCCCCAGCTTGAGATGGGTGGAGCAGAGGTCTGTCAGTGAAGACTGTATATATTGGAAGTGACAAAGGATCAGAGAGAGCAAGAGATCTCCAGACACACGGATGTTTCCGTAGTTGCCGCCTAGTGTAAATTAAAGGAAAAGTGGTGCTTGCATATGTTTTCACCCCCTTTGCTATGAAGCCCCTAAATAAGATTCGGTGCAACCAATTACCCCCAGAAGTCAGATTGCACACAGGTGGATGTTATTTAACTATGTGTCACATTATCTCAGTATATATACACTTGTTCTGAAAGGCCACAGAGTCTGCAACACCACTAAGCAAGCGACACCATGAAGACCAAGGAGCTCTCCAAACAGGTCAGGAACTAAGTTGTGAAGAAGTACAGATCAGGGTTGGGTTATAAAAGAATATCTGAAACTTTGAACATCCCACGGAGCACCATTAAATCCATTATTAAAAAATGGAAAGAATATGGCACTACAATAAACCTGCCAAGAGAGGGCTGCCCACCAAAACTCACAGGCCAGGCAAGGAGGGCATTAATAAGAGGCAACAAGGAGACCAAATATAACCCTGAAGGAGCTGCAAAGCTCTACAGCGGACATTGGAGTATCTGTCCATAGGACCACTATAAATCGTACACTCCACAGAGCTGGGCTTTACGGAAGAGTGGCCAAAAACAAAAGCCATTGCTTAGAGAAAAAAATAAGCAAACACATTTGGTGTTCTCCAAAAGGCATGTGGTACTAGTCAGTCATCAGGGGACTAGTAAATTATCCATATATCATGAGTTTTGTTTCCAGTGAACACTGATTCATACCCAGTCACACTTCACATTTCTCTACAATATGGGGTCACAGTGAGTCATCAATGTAGTACAATACAGTAGTGACATTCTTTCAGTAAAGGAGAGTGATTGTAGCCACATGTGAGGGCCCGGGTGTGTCTCAAGGGGCCTCCTATAACCTCCCCCCAATTAGGCCCCTGAATCAGAGGAGGAAGTCACACGACTGGTGGGATTCACAAAATATGCGTCAGCAGAGGAACCGAGGAGGAATCACTGAATGTACAAACAAGACGAGTTGTGAAAGAGGGAGCTATATGTTTCACAAGACTTTCGTGTGTGTGTGTGTGTGTGTGTGTGTGTGTGTGTGTGTGTGTGTGTGTGTGTGTGTGTGTGTGTGTGTGTGTGTGTGTGTGTGTGTGTGTGTGTGTGTGTGTGTGTGTGTGTGTGTGTGTGTGTGTGTGTGTGTGTGTGTGTGTGTGTGTGTGTGTGTGTGTGTGTGTGTGTGTGTGTGTGTGTGTGTGTGTGTGTGTGTGTGTGTGTGTGTGTTGAGAGGCTGGGCCTGTTCTATAATGACTCAGGTCTGAGCCAGGCCCTCCAGATGCTCAACATTAGACTGTCCGTTCTCCTCAGGAGCAGAAGTAAAGGGGAACCATGGCCACTCGAGCCATTTCAACAATAGAGGGCCTATACATACTGTACACACTGCACAGACACACACACACACAGATAGTATGCTCCATTGTTTATCTACTGGCAGCATATGGATCTGACTGGAAGGTTGACGGGAGCCGGCGTGGGCCGTAGTCACTCTGAGTCTGAACACAACCCAACAACACTGCGACTGAACAAAAACAATCCTTGTATTTCTCCCCCGGGATGAGAGTGGCTCCCACAACAGTAAACCTCCCAGGCCTCGACGCACCAAGATCGGAAATCCCAGATGGAGACTCTGCTGTGTGTTCACTGGAAACAAAACTCATGATATATGGATAATTTACTAGTCCCCTGATGACTGACACATTGAAGAGGTTGAAAATGTGACACTTGATATAGATGACTTTCACCAGGCATTGCTTTTTCCTTGATGGCCAAAAAGCTCAATTTTAGTCTCATCTGACCAGAGTTCCATCTTTCACGTTTGGGGAGTCTCCCACATGCCTTTTGGCGAACACTAAACATGTTTGCTTATTTTTTTCTCTAAGCAATGGCTTTTTTTGGCCACAGCTCTGTGTAATTATGTGACTTCTGATGGTAATTGGTTGCACCAGATCTTATTTAGGGGCTTCATAGCAAAGTGGGTGAATACATATACAAGCAGCACTTTTCCTTTAATTTTGAAGTTTTTGAAACAAGTAATTTTTTTCATTTCACTTCACCAATTTGGACTATTTTGTTTATGTCCATTACATGAAATCCAAATAAAAATACATTTAAATTACAGGTTGTAATGCAACAAAATAGGAAAAACGCCAAGGGGAATGAATACTTCTGCAAGGCACTGTATCTAGTAGTGTACTGTTTATTTAGAAAAGTGGGTTGGGACATTCCTTGTGTGTTGAAATTGCAGTTTCAAATGTTTTTTATTTTATCGGTTTACCTTTCTTTGAATTCAGTTTTGTTTTTGTTCAGTCGCAGTGTTGTTGGGTTGTGTTCAGACTCAGAGTGACTACGGCCCACGCCGGCTCCCGTCAACTTGGACCTTCCAGTCAGATCCATATGCTGCCAGTAGATAAACAATGGAGCATACTATCTGTGCCAGAGTGTGCTCTGAGTGTTTGTAAATTCAGTGTATTGTCAGATTGTCCAATTGTAAATTCAGAGTGTTTCGCTCTCGGAGCGTTCACAGCGCACACTGGACGCTCTGGCCGATGAGTAGGGTGCATTAATAAATTCAATCTGGAGTGCCAGAGTGCACTCAGAGCCCCCTCTGGGCGTTCGTAAATTCAGAGCGTGGTCAGATTGTCCGTTAGTAAATTCAGAGCGTTTAGCTCTCGGACACACTGGCTGAGGAGAAGGGTTGTTCCGAGCGTTCTGACCTCACAAGGGCAGTCAAGCACCCAAGTTAGCTGGTTAACGTTAGCTAGCTTGCTAACTACTTCCAGACACAAATGAGAGAATACCTCACTCTGACAATTTTACTTGCCCTGGCAGAGCTGGTTATCCAGAGCTTTGGTGACTAAATGTGCTGCTGGCAACAATTTAATTATGCTTTTTTGCCGAAGTGTACTGACTCCCATATTCAACGGGAGTTGAGCGTTGGTAAATTCATCAGTTATTTTGCGTACTGGTACACTCAGACGAGAGTGCTCTGAAATCGGAGTAGATAACCAGAGCGAATTTACGAAAACACCCGAATGTCCATTGAGAACGCACATTGACTATACCACTTAGCTAAGCATGACGGGAATAATCAAGTCAATAAATGTTGGGTAGTTCGTTAAAGATAGGATATAGTTAAAATTACTGGCAAGTTTGATGTATTAGTAGCCAACTAACATTAGGTAGCTCAAATCAAAATTGAATTTGTCTCGTACACTGTTTAGCAGATGTTATTGCGGGTGTAGCGAAATGCTTATGTTTCTAGCTCCAACAGTGCAGTAATATCTAACAAGTAGTATCTAACAATACACACAATCTAAAGTAAAGGAATGGAATTAAGAATATATAAATATTTGGATGAGCAATGTCAGTGCGGCATAGACTAAGATACAGTAGAATAGGATAGAATACAGTATATGCTAAATATGTGAACATTATTAAAGTGACTAGTGATCCAATTATTAAAGTGGCCAGTGATTTCAAGTCCATGTATATAGGGTAGCAGCCTCTAATATGCTAGTGATGGCTATTTAACAGTCTGATGGCCTTCAGATAGAAGTCTCTCGGTCCTAGCTTTGATGCACCTGTACGGACCTCGCCTTCTGGATGATAGGTTGTTGTCCTTGATTATCTTTTTGGCCTTCCTGTGACATCGGGTGCTGTTGGTGTCCTGGAGGGTATGTAGTTTGCCCCCGGTGATGCCACCCACGCCCTCTGGAGAGCCCTGCGGTGCAGTTGCCATACCAGGCGATGATACAGCCCAACAGGATGCTCTCAATTGTAAATCTGCAAAAGTTTGAGGATTTTAGGTGCCAAGCCACATTTTCTCTGCCTCCTGAGGTTGAAGAGGTGCTGCTACGCCTTCTTCACCACACTGTCTGTGTGAGTGGTTTGTCAGTGATGTGTACACTGAAAAACTTGAAGCTTTCCACCTTCTCTACTGCGGTACCGACAATGTGGATGGGGGGGGGCTCTCTCTGCTTTTTCCTGAAGTCCACGATCAGCTCCTTTGTTTTGTTGACGTTGGGTGAGAGGTTATTTTGTTGGCGCCACACTCCCAGGGCCTTCACTTCCTCCCTGTAGGTCGTCTCATCATTGTTGGTAATCAGGCATACTACTGTTGTGTCATCTGCAAACTTGATGATTGCATTGGAGGCGTGCGTGGCCACACAGTGAACAGACAGTACAGGAGGGGGCTGAGCATGCTTCCTTGTGGGCCCCCAGTGTTGAGGATCAGCGAAGTGGAGTTGTTGTTTCTTACCTTCACCACCTGGGGTCGGCCCATCAGGAAGTCCAAGACCCAGTTGCAAAGGGCAGGGTTCAGACCCAGGGCTTTGAGCTTAATGATGAGTTTGGAAGGTACTGTCATGATGTTGGTCTGGGGTTAGGTTTATTACAGTCATAAATACCTCTTCCCCCCCTTTTTCCTCTCTCTCTACCCTACTGATGTTACATTTGCAAACCCTTTGGTTAACATAAAGATTCTGGAAACATCAGAAGGTGGGGGGAAATGAACTATATTCTGGTAATCCGACCAATTGAACATATGCAGTGGTACTTAATGAATATGATGTCAGTGCGGTTGTCATCTGAGACATTCTCATCGATGATAAGATGACAAACTCTACGGTGTAAAGTCTACACATCAGAGTTATCAGATTCACATGGAATTGTTGTTCAATTTAAATGTTTTGAATATGAAATTATTTGTGATGGGATGAAATGTGATTTTAGCTTCTAAAATGTGAGATTTGGGTTTTCATAAGATAGGGCTTTGCTCAATCAGTGGCCCGCCCCTGTGAAGGGACAGGGGCTATAAAACTTTTCAAACATGCCCTCCTCTCCCTTCCTATGTAAGCCCTTGATGACAATATAACCTCCTGTTCCGAGGATGTGAGGACAACGGTCCAATGTCAGAATGGTTCAGATAATAACTACAGAACGAAGCCAACATCAGCGTGAGCTTTGGTTGTGAATGGTATGAACTTTGAACTCTTATTCACTACAGAAGTGATACCTCCTAGCCGTTGAGTTAGCAACAGCCGCTGCAAACGAGGGTTAGGAAGGAACAGACAGAGTATCCCGTCTACCACACAACGACATTACTACAACGTATTCAATATACCAGCAGAGACATTCTTCAAAGGACAAAGGACTCGGTTGGGCAACACGGCCTTCCATCTACCACCAACCTACCGAAATGCAGCTCAGAGTAAATATTTATTGCATTTTCCTTTTCCAAATGGGTGGTAATTTAGAATGCATAAGATGCTGTATTTACGATAGCACAGCTTCTTCCTTTGTTCCTCAGTCTTCCTGGACGTTTTCCTTTATGACGTAATTTGTAATCAAGTTATGATTTAAATATGTG
The DNA here is from genome assembly GCF_023373465.1 of Oncorhynchus keta. NCBI lineage: Eukaryota > Metazoa > Chordata > Actinopteri > Salmoniformes > Salmonidae > Oncorhynchus > Oncorhynchus keta. The sequence goes on from NC_068439.1 coordinate 18,041,291, forward strand.
TATGTGTAATTCTGTGTGATTAGTTAGGTATTTAGTAAATAAATAATTAAACCCAATTTTGTATTGCTGATTCAACTTGTTAGCCAGGGTTCGTAAAGATAACCAAGAATTTACAACTTTCAGGTGAGACTGAATTAAGGTGAAGATTAATATTGACTGCTATTGATGTAAAATATTACTAGGTCTTTAAGAGTTTATTCGGAAGATAACAGCTCTATAAATATTATTTTGTGGTGCCCAACTCAGGTTAATTACATTTACATGATTAGCTCAAACAGGTAATATTAATTACGGAGTAATTATTTTATAGAATAGCATGTCATATCACTTAATCCGGCATAGCCAAAGACGCTACAGTACTATGGTGTTGAATGCTGAGCTATAGTCAATGAACAGAATTCTAACATAGGTTTTCCTCTTATCCAGATGGGATAGGGCAGTGTGCAATGTGCAATGTGATGGTGATTGCATCGTCTATGGATCTATTGGGGCGGTAAACAAATTGAAGTTGGTCTCGGGTGTCAGGTAAGGTAGAGGTGACATGATACTTCATGATGACAGAAGTGAGTATTATGGGGCAATAGTAATTCTGTTCAGTTACCTTTGCTTTAATGGGTACCCGAACAATGGTGGACATCTTGAGCATGTGGGGACAACAGCCTGGGATAGGGAGAGATTGAATATGTCCGTAAACACTCCAGCCAGATGGTTTGCGCATGCTCTGAGGACACGGCTAGGGATGCCGTTTTGGCTGGCAGCCTTGCAATGGTTAACACGCTTAAATGTCTTACTCACATCAGCCACAGCGAAGGAGAGCCCACAGTCCTTGGTAGCGGGCCGCGACTGTAGCACTGTGTTCTCCTCAAAGCAGGCGAAGAAGGTGTTTAGCTTGTCCGGACATGGCTGGTTTCCCTTTGTTGTCCGTGATTGTCTGTCACATACGTCTCATGTCTGAGCCGTTGAATTGCAACTCCACTCTGAAATTATACTGACGTTTTGCCTGTTTGTTGCCTTATAGAGGGAATAACTATACTATTTGAATTCAACCATATTCCCAGTCACCTTGCCATGGTTAAATGTGATGCTGCCATCTATCCATGGTTTCTGGTTAGGGTAGGTTTTAATAGTCCCAGAGGGTACAACATCTCCTATGCCCTTCCTGATAGACGAATACACTGATATGGTGACTGAGTTTATGTTGTTCTCGGAAGCTACCTGGAGCATATCCCAGTCTGTGTGATCGAAACAATCTTGAACCATGGATTCTGATTTGTCAGACCAGCGTTGAATAGTCTTTAGTGCAGGTACTTCCTGTTTGAGTTTCTGCCTAGAGAAAAGGAGGAGCAAAATGGAGTAGTGATTATAAAGGGTTGGCGGGGAAGGGTTTTGTGGGCATCCCAGAAGTTGGAGTAGCAGTGGTCAAGTGTTTTAGCAGCGTGTGTACTACAGTCAATGTGTTGATGGAACTTCAGTAACGTTTTGCTTTGTTAAAATCCCCAGTTACAATAAATGCTGCCTCAGAATATGTGGTTTCCAGGTTGCATAAAGTCCAGTGAAGTTCTTTGAGGGCCGCCGTGGTATCATCTTGAGGAGGAATATACACGGCTGTGGCAATAACCAAATAACCAAGAGAATTCTCTTGGGAGGTAATACGGTCGGCATTTGATTGTGAGGTATTCTAGGTCAGGTGAACAAAATAACTTCACTTCCTGTATGTTATCACAATCACACCATGAGTAGTTAATCATGAAACATACACCCCTGCCCTTCTTCCTGAAGAGACATTTACTCCTGTCTGCGCAATGAACTGAGAACTCAACTGGCTGTATGGACACAGACAGTATATCCCGAGAGAGCCATGTTTCCATGAAACAGAGTATGTTACAATCCATGATGTCTCTCTGGAAGGAAATCCTCTCCCTGATCTAGTCAACTTTATTATCCAGAGACTGAACATTAGCGAGTAATATACTCGGAAGTGGTGTGCACGCATCCTGAGTCGGACTAAAAGTCCACTCGGAGTACCTCTTTTCCGCCGGCAGTGTTTTGGAACAGCCTCTGGAGTCAGTTAAATTGCCGTGGGGGGTATGAACAAAGGAGCCGATTCTGGAAAGTCATATTCCTGGTCATAATGCTGGTAATGCTGGTGAGTTACTGCCGCTCTGATATCCAAAAGTTTTTCCCGGCTGAATGTAATAACACAAAACATTTCCTGGGCTAATAATGTAAGAAATAACACAATAAAAAAACAAAATATTGCAAAATTTCCTAAGAGCTAGAAGCACGGCAGCCCTATCCTTCAGTGCCATGTAATCTAACATTTTAGCTAAAATACCTAGCTAGCATACCGGTACATACTGCTGTAATGATGTGGTTCGTAAGGATTGACAGCCAACATAATGTGTAAGGTAACTTATTTGAAAAGTCATTACTTTATTACATTGCTCAGCATTTTCGTAACATTTGTCATAATTAGTTAAAGAAATGAATTTGTATCCGCTCTGCATATTTTCCTCAATTTTCTTGAAATCTGAAAACAATATGAAGCCACGCCCGTTGTCGGAAGAATTGCATTATGGGCCCTAAAAGCACGAAAATAGTGGCCACTGCTTGTATACTTCCTATTTTGGCAAATAGGACATTTTGGCATACTAACTATATCCATACTATGACCAATAAGCATACTATATACTCAATTTACATCACAAATCGTACAGTTTTATAAATGTATTTTTATTAACCTTCATTCAACTAGGCAAGTCAGTTAATAACAAATTCTTATTTACAATGATGGCCTACTCCGGCCAAACCCTAACCCGGATGACGCAGGGCCAATTGTGCACCACCCTATGGGACTCCCAATTACGGCCAGTTGTGATGTAGCCTGGAATCGAACCAGGGTCTGTAGTGACGCCTCTAGCACTGAGATGTAGTGCCTTAGCCGCTGTGCCACTCTGGAGCCCGGTTTGTGCGGTTAGTCGGAGTCCTTGAGCACAGACTATATGTCCCAAATGGCACCATATTCTCTATATAGTGCACTCCATTCCTCTGGTGTATAATATATAATGCCAGGAACATGAACTCGCTCTCTTTTTATCTCTCAGTCTGCCTCTTTCTTATCCATTAAATCACACATTGCTTTGATAGCAGGCTGATGTAGAGCCATAGACAAAACACCTCTATTGCTCTGTCTCCATGTGAAGGGCAGATAGTGAGGGTGTCGGAGATAGTGAAGGTGTCAGGTGTGCTGTATAGGACATGTGTTAGATATTTACTTCACGGCTCTCCTCTCTTTCCTCTTATATGTCAGAAGACGGAGGAACAACTTAATAGTTTAAAACCAGTACTTTTACTGATTTCTTTCATTCAAGCCTACTAACCCTGACAAGATCACAGAACATTCAGCAAACTCTCTCAGAACAATCCTCTGTCACCTTTGCCTCTCTCACGTCTCATATGTCTGACATATTATTCCCATTGATTGAGGAACCACAGATTGGTTTCTTGCTGACAGAGGAGGTAGCAAAGTGGTGAGTGTGAATCAGCCTCTGCTTTGCCAAAGAGAAAATGTCCCTAGATCAGCTGTATCTGTCTATAGGATTCAATGTGACACTATCTTGGCATATGTTTAAAGGGACTTTAAAAATATGACTTGTGAATGAGATAGTAATTACTGTATAACAACAAAGATGACAGTTTATTGTCCCAACACTGCAATGGCAGTCAGGCCCCATACACACACTGCCATAAGGTATGTTTGGGTCTGTCTGACTCTATTGGCCATATCAGTGCAAGCAGACTCATACTCTTCTTTCTACCATCTCTCAGAACGGGGAATGGGAGGACTACACACACACACACACACACACACACACACACACACACACACACACTGCCCTGCTACACCAACCTCTCCCTACCAATCAGACCCATTCAAGCAGATGTCTTTGTCTGCATAGAGTAACTCATGCAACACTGAACATAGTTCTAACGTACCAAACAAGACTTCAATAACAGCAGCATCCCTACATTTTGACACGTCCAAACGTTTCAACCAGTGTGACTGGAAGGCCGGTCAACCATCAGTTGTTGAAGGTAGAATGTGACCAAACTAAATATAAAGGCTTTCCATCTTTTCACTCTGAATTTCCCTTATAGTACTGTTAATGGATAGGTGCTAGAGATGAATTCGTTCATTCTGTGTGTGTATAAAAGTATTTTCCTGTCCTATGTTTTGTGAGAGCAGTACAATACAGACTTATAGTACCAGAAAATATATTGTCTGGCGTGTAGAGACCTGCTGCTTGTTTGATATTCCCTTCATGTTTGATCACAGCACTCAGTCTTCAAGTCTCTGATTACACTTAGTCTCTATGGCAGGCAGCTCCTTCATTTTGTTGTAATACGCTTTGTTGATGCCAGTGGTGGAAAAACTACCCAAGTCACCCAGTAAAATCCTACTTGAGTAAAAGTAAAACATTATTTGGTTTGACATGTAAATATACTTAAGTATCAAAAGTAAATGTAATTGCTCAAATTAAAGAATCAAAAGTGAAAGTAAAAATAATTTCAAATTCCTTATAAGCAAACAGCACGATTTATTTGTTTGGGGCACACTCCAACGCTCAGACATAATTTACAAATAAGCATTTGTGTTTAGTGAGTCCGCCAGATAAGATGCAGTAGGGATGAACAGGAATTTCTCTTTAAGAGTGGGAATTAGACCATTTTCCTGTCCTTCAAAATGTAACGGGTACTTTTGGGTATGGAGTAGAAAGTACATTATTTTCTTAGGAATGTAGTGGAGTAAAAGTAGTCAGAAATATAAATAGTAAAGTAAAGGAAAACAAATCTTCTAAAGTATTTTTACTTAAGTACCTTACACCACTGGTTGATGCTGTATGTGTGTGTGTGGTAATGGTTTGTTGACGCTGTGAGCGGGAGAGCACTTACAACATAATACTCAGCCACAATAACCAAAGTGAATACAAACTACACGGTCTACGTTTTCTGCGGACACCAATGTAATGTACAGTGCTTTGAATGTGGGAAAAGAGCTACATGAATCAAATTTAATTCAATTCACAACACTGAGTCTCCAAGACAGATGGTTGGTCCCTTTTGGGGAGATAAGGGATGTTTTAACTTTAAGAGGGAAAGGGACAAAAATGAACTCTTATGATGACAGAAGAGGAGTGGCCAGATACATGTATGTTCTGGTGATTCCGTGTGTCTACAGGGAAGGAAGAAGACAGTCTCCTCCCCCTCTTTCCTCCTCACCCACCCTGTCCCCTAAGGATGTCATCCTTTCATCTTTGGATGAGTGTTGAGAGAGTGGGTCTCAGGTGGCTCACACCAGACCTCTCCTCCCTCCATCCACTCCTCCATCCCCATAGGGACTGACCCAGCCTTGATGGTCTGTCACACCATCGCTCAATACCTGTCATCTACTCATCCTCCCTCCCCTCACTGGAGCCCAAAACATCCAGCGCCACTCCACTAGAATCCTGAGAGCATCCTCATGTCTCAATCTTGTAAATCTTTCTCAGATATGTTGTCATGAAGGCTGAATAACTCACAGCCTGTTACTTACCTTGCACCACTGTGTGATGTATGTAAAATGTCTCAAATTCTCAGGCTAAGTCAGTTAAATATTATGAGTAAAAATTAGGAAGTCAAGCTTTTCACTTTCTTTTTTTGTAATTTGACCCCCTTTTTCCTCTCCAATTTCGTGATATCCAAATTGGTAGTTGAGATCGTGTCTCATCGCTGCAACTCCCCAACGGGCTCTGGAGAGGTGAAGGTCAAGTCATACATCCTCCAAAACATGACCCACCAAGCCTCGCTGCTTCTTAACACCAATATAATATCAAATATATATATATGTCCAAGGAGGAAAGCCCCCCGGCCAAACCCTCCCCTAACCCAGACGACTACTGCAATGCAGCTCCTTAGACCTCTGGGCCACTCAGGAGGCCAGCTTTGCACTTTCATCATCATCTTAGTGTTTCTAATATGTCTGAGGCTGCTGACTGACAACTGTATGATGGCTGAGGCTGCTGACTGAGGACTTATGATGCCTGATGCTGCTGACTGAGGACTTTACATTAAATCTCAGGAAAGTTTGGATAATAACTTAGGGCTTAATTCAATCAAACCCACATTGCAGTAATTACACAGTAGCTCTTTTCCAATGGTCAAATGAACTCATGGATTGGTCTTGGGTACTGTATAAAAACCTACAACTACTACTAGGGCGACCATCCTCACAAGTATACTTTCACTTTTCAGAATTAAAAGTGTGTGGGCACGGGATGAATATTGTAAATAAAATACACTGCGTAAACATTGCTACAGTATTTGTGCTAAGGCACCATTTACCAATACAGTGGCTTGTGAAAGAATTCACCCCCTTTGCATTTTTCCTATTTGTTGCCTTACAAACTGGAATTAAAATATATTTTTTGGGAAAGGGTGTTGTATCATTTGATTTACACAACATGCCTACCACTTTGAAGATGCAAAATATGTTTTCTTGTTAAAATAAAAAAGAAATTAGACAACAAACACTCCCTCATCCAAACATTTGATGACCCACCACTTTACTATTCTTTAGTGTTTGTGTTCCTAAGCATTGGGACATTTGAGGATGTTTTATTACCCCCATCTTAGATCCCTTGGTTCAGTCCATGAGTTGTGTTCCGCTCCCCGCTCCCCCCCCCCCCAGTTGGGTTCAAGAGGTGGCAGCTGGAGTTGTGCTCTGTAGACTACATTCCTTGTTTTCAGGCCAGCAGTGTCACAGTCAGGAACTCTGGCAGGCTGAGGCTGAACATGTTTGATTGTGGAACATCCACTGCCATGTTCCATGTCAGGTTGCCATGGGGACCAGCTCCAAACAGAATGTTCCTGAAAAGTAGTGTGAAAAGAGGTGTTCTTGATAAAAGGGGTTTAATGTGTGACCGAGAAGAGATGGGGCTGTATAACAGGGGTTTAATAAGTCACTGAGAGGCTAAAAGGCTTGTAAGCCTGTGTTCAGTAGTCTTCGCATAATGAAGTTCAATAGGAACTAGAGGCATTAACACAAGTTAAAAATGAGATGTTTTAAAATTCAGTCTATAATCACTCTTTGAAATACATTTCAAATATATTAAATATCAAATCCTAAATAAAAATGGTGCTAACAAATGGCTGAATCTTGAATACCAGTCTTCAAAAAAGCAGATTCATGGTTTAGATTCAAATGTATGACTCTTCTGTCACGGTCCCAGCCTCCTACCTGTTTAGATGAGAACCACAGCCTACTGGGCCTTGCAACAGGATGTCCTTCCTCCTCCTCCACACATTTGACAGAGATTAAACTGTGGTGTGGACTAGAGTTTGATTTGAAATACATAAAGAAGCCACACCAGGCAACCAATACAAGTACTTATACAAGGATTATACACACAAGAAGTCTGACTTGTTTCCATTGTGGTCCTCTATTGGTAGGCAAGTAGCTGCAGGGCAAAACAAGTGACATTGGCACGCTGTGCCATATATTCACTCATACACAATGTCCACATATTTAGATACATATACTTTTTGGGCTATATACACATCTAACCAATCACTCCGCTAGCGCAAAGTGGCTTTCCACTTGGCAATGGTTAAATCGGAGCTACCTGTAGGCGGGATCCTGCACCTTGGGTCAAATGAAGATACAGGAGGAGCCGAGCTACAGGACCTTATACTTCCAAAGATAAAAGTATGATAGTAGTATGATAAACCAAGATTAGGGTTAGGGTTGATTATAAGGCTATGGAAAGGGTTGAGGTTTAGGGATTAGGATTAAGGACAATGTTAGGGTTAGGGTTGAACATACGGGTCAGCCATAGCCCAACCCTTTACCCTAGCTTCATGTCGGCACCCCGGCTCAACCATAATCCTCCCCCTAATCCCCCCAAATACTGTAGGCCTCCCTCATCTTCAAATTCCCAATGTAGAGAGGATATGTCTAACTACATTTGCATTAAGGCAATAACAGTGGAATGTGGTGGCTCATCTCTACTCCTGAAACTCCCTGGCCCACCAGTCATCTCTACTCCTGAAACTCCCTGGCCCACCAGTCATCTCTACTCCTGAAACTCCCTGGCCCACCAGTCATCTCTACTCCTCAAACTCCCTGGCCCACCAGTCATCTCTACTCCTGAAACTCCCTGGCCCACCAGTCATCTCTACTCCTGAATCTCCCTGGCCCACCAGTCATCTCTACTCCTGAAACTCCCTGGCCCACCAGTCATCTCTACTCCTGAATCTCCCTGGCCCACCAGTCATCTCTACTCCTGAAACTCCCTGGCCCACCAGTCTTCTCACCCCTGAAACTCCCTTTAAAAGGCCCTCCCTGTCAATACCATTGATCCCTGCTGAGGCCATCAATACTCAGCAACAGCACCTGCTATTCTTCCCATCAATACGTTTGAACTTGTTCAGCCTTTGAAAGCATTGGGTTAAGGGGAAGTATCAATGGGTAGAAAACTAAGAAGTGGCATTGAGGTCTGGTCAGTACAGCAATGAGGATACCTCATGTCTCTTAGACTCAGTAGACCAGTGGAAGTGTGCAGACTTTTGTTCCGTCCCACTGTTAACACACAATAAAGGGAGTCCAAATGTTCAGCCTTACCTGTGCAGCTCCACCTGTCCCACCTCTCCCCCTCCCCAATGCTATTCTTGATTCCTTCTCAGGCGTGTTCCTGCATGGTCCCTCTGTCTAGAATTCCCGGGATTCTTCAGATAAGAGTATCTCAAGGAGAGAAAACCAAAAGAGGGGAGCGAGCCAAGAGAAAGACATAACGTCCCTCCTGATGTTCCCTAATTGTGGTGGCATTGGTGGGTTTTAATCATCACACGCCAAAGTAAAAAAAAACTGCACTGAGGAATTGTGAGCACAAACACCACATGCACACAATTGCATAGCACACCTACAACATAAAACACGTCTGGTTTTCATTTTTCTGGATCAACACAAAAGGTGCTGAAAAGGTTATGACATCGTAAGGCAAGGTTTCAGAATGTAATATCAATACAGAGTAATGATGACATCATAAGGAAAGGTTTCAGAATGTAATATCAATACAGAGTAATGATGACATCATAAGGAAAGGTTTCAGAATGTAATATCAATACAGAGTAATGATGAAATCATAAGAAAATGTTTCAGAATGTAATATCAATACAGAGTAATGATGACATCATAAGGAAAGGTTTCAGAATGTAATATCAATACAGAGTAATGATGAGATCAGGAAAGGTTTCAGAATGTAATATCAATACAGAGTAAAGATGACATCATAAGGAAAGGTTTCAGAATGTAATATCAATACAGAGTAAAGATGACATAAGGAAAGGTTTCAGAATGTAATATCAATACAGAGTAATGATGACATCATAAGGAAAGGTTTCTGAATGTAATATCAATACAGAGTAAAGATGACATCATAAGGAAATGTTTCAGAATGTAATATCAATACAGAGTAATGATGAAATCATAAGGAAATGTTTCAGAATGTAATATCAATACAGAGTAATGATGACATTAGGAAAGGTTTCAGAATGTAATATCAATACAGAGTAATGATGACATTAGGAAAGGTTTCAGAATGTAATATCAATACAGAGTAAAGATGACATCATAAGGAAAGGTTTCAGAATGTAATATCAATACAGAGTAAAGATGACATCATAAGGAAATGTTTCAGAATGTAATATCAATACAGAGTAATGATGAAATCATAAGGAAATGTTTCAGAATGTAATATCAATACAGAGTAATGATGAAATCATAAGGAAATGTTTCAGAATGTAATATCAATACAGAGTAATGATGACATTAGGAAAGGTTTCAGAATGTAATATCAATACAGAGTAATGATGACATCATAAGGAAATGTTTCAGAATGTAATATCAATACAGAGTAATGATGACATCAGGAAAGGTTTCAGAATGTAATATCAATACAGAGTAATGATGACATCAGGAAATGTTTCAGAATGTAATATCAATACAGAGTAATGATGACATCAGGAAAGGTTTCAGAATGTAATATCAATACAGAGTAATGATGACATCATAAGGAAAGGTTTCAGAATGTAATATCAATACAGAGTAAAGATGACATCATAAGGAAATGTTTCAGAATGTAATATCAATACAGAGTAATGATGACATTAGGAAAGGTTTCAGAATGTAATATCAATACAGAGTAATGATGAAATCATAAGGAAATGTTTCAGAATGTAATATCAATACAGAGTTTTTATTTTATTTTTTTTATTTCACCTTTATTTAACCAGGTAGGCTAGTTGAGAACAAGTTCTCATTTGCAACTGCGACCTGGCCAAGATAAAGCATAGCAGTATGAACAGACAACACAGAGTTACACATGGAGTAAACAATTAGCAAGTCAATAACACAGTAGAAAAAAAAGGAAAAAAAAATGGGCAGTCTATATACATTGTGTGCAAAAGGCATGAGGAGGTAGGCGAATAATACAATTTTGCAGATTAACACTGGAGTGATAAATGATCAGATGGGCATGTACAGGTGGAGATATTGGTGTGCAAAAGAGCAGAAAAGTAAATAAATAAAAACAGTATAAAAACAGTATGGGAATGAGGTAGGTGAAAAAGGGTGAGCTATTTACCAATAGACTATGTACAGCTGCAGCGATCGGTTAGCTGCTCGGATAGCTGATGTTTGAAGTTGGTGAGGAGATAAAGTCTCCAACTTCAGCGATTTTGCAATTCGTTCCAGTCACAGGCAGCAGAGTACTGGAACGAAAGGCGGCCGAATGAGGTGTTGGCTTTAGGGATGATCAGTGAGATACACCTGCTGGAGCGCGTGCTACGGATGGGTGTTGCCATCGTGACCAGTGAACTGAGATAAGGCGGAGCTTTACCTAGCATGGACTTGTAGATGACCTGGAGCCAGTGGGTCTGGCGACGAATATGTAGTGAGGGCCAGCCGACTAGAGCATACAAGTCGCAGTGGTGGGTGGTATAAGGTGCTTTAGTGACAAAACGGATGGCACTGTGATAGACTGCATCCAGTTTGCTGAGTAGAGTGTTGGAAGCCATTTTGTAGATGACATCGCCGAAGTCGAGGATCGGTAGGATAGTCAGTTTTACTAGGGTAAGCTTGGCAGCGTGGGTGAAGGAGGCTTTGTTGCGGAATAGAAAGCCGACTCTGGATTTGATTTTTGATTGGAGATGTTTGATGTGAGTCTGGAAGGAGAGTTTGCAGTCTAGCCAGACACCTAGGTACTTATAGATGTCCACATATTCAAGGTTGGAACCATCCAGGGTGGTGATGCTAGTCGGGCATGCGGGTGCAGGCAGCGATCGGTTGAAAAGCATGCATTTGGTTTTACTCGCGTTTAAGAGCAGTTGGAGGCCACGGAAGGAGTGCTGTATGGCATTGAAGCTCGTTTGGAGGTTGGATAGCACAGTGTCCAATGACGGGCCGAAAGTATATAGAATGGTGTCGTCTGCGTAGAGGTGGATCAGGGAATCGCCCGCAGCAAGAGCAACATCATTGATATATACAGAGAAAAGAGTCGGCCGAGAATTGAACCCTGTGGCACCCCCATAGAGACTGCCAGAGGACCGGACAGCATGCCCTCCGATTTGACACACTGAACTCTGTCTGCAAAGTAATTGGTGAACCAGGCAAGGCAGTCATCCGAGAAAAACCGAGGCTGTTGAGTCTGCCGATAAGAATTTGGTGATTGACAGAGTCGAAAGCCTTGGCGAGGTCGATGAAGACGGCTGCACAGTACTGTCTTTTATCGATGGCGGTTATGATATCATTTAGTACCTTGAGTGTGGCTGAGGTGCACCCGTGAACGGCTCGGAAACCAGATTGCACAGCGGAGAAGGTACGGTGGGATTCGAGATGGTCAGTGACCTGTTTGTTGACTTGGCTTTCGAAGACCTTAGATAGGCAGGGCAGGATGGATATAGGTCTATAGCAGTTTGGGTCCAGGTGTCTCCCCCTTTGAAGAGGGGATGACTGCGGCAACTTTCAATCCTTGGGGATCTCAGGACGATATGAAAGAGAGGTTGAACAGGCTGGTAATAGGGGTTGCGACAATGGCGGCAGATAGTTTCAGAAATAGCGGGTCCAGATTGTCAAGCCCAGCTGATTTGTACGGGTCAAGGTTTTGCAGCTCTTTCAGAACATCTGCTATCTGGATTTGGGTAAAGGAGAACCTGGAGAGGCTTGGGTGAGGAACTACGGGGCGGAGCTGTTGGCCGAGGTTGGAGTAGCCAGGCGGAAGGCATGGCCAGCCGTTGAGAAGTGCTTATTGAAGTTTTCGATAATCATGGATTTATCGGTGGAGACCGTGTTTCCTAGCCTCAGTGCAGTGGGCAGCTGGGAGGAGGTGCTCTTGTTCTCCATGGACTTCACAGTGTCCCAGAACTTTTTGGAGTTGGAGCTACAGGATGCAAACTTCTGCCTGAAGAAGCTGGCCTTAGCTTTCCTGACTGACTGCGTGTATTGGTTCCTGACTTCCTGAACAGTTGCATATCACGGGGGCTATTCGATGCTATTGCAGTCCGCCACAGGATGTTTTTGTGCTGGTCGAGGGCAGTCAGGTCTGGAGTGAACCAAGGGCTGTATCTGTTCTTGGTTCTGCATTTTTGAACGGAGCATGCTTATCTAAAATGGTGAGGAAGTTACTTTTAAAGAATGACCAGGCATCCTCAACTGACGGGATGAGGTCAATGTCCTTCCAGGATACACGGGCCAGGTCGATTAGAAAGGCCTGCTCACAGAAGTGTTTTAGGGAGCGTTTGACAGTGATGAGGGTGGTCGTTTGACTGCGGCTCCGTGGCGGATACAGGCGATGAGCAGTGATCGCTGAGATCCTGGTTGAAGACAGCGGAGGTATATTTGGAGGGCCAGTTGGTCAGGATGACGTCTATGAGGTGCCCTTGTTTACAGAGTTAGGGTTGTACCTGGTGGGTTCCTTGATGATTTGAGTGAGATTGAGGGCATCTAGCTTAGATTGTAGGACTGCCGGGGTGTTAAGCATATCCCGGTTTAGGTCACCTAACAGAACAAACTCTGAAGCTAGATGGGGGCGATCAATTCACAAATGGTGTCCAGGGTGCAGCTGGGAGCTGACGGGGGTCGGTAGCAGGCGGCAACAGTGATAGACTTGTTTCTGGAGAGAGTAATTTTCAAAATTAGTAGTTCAAACTGTTTGGGTATGGACCTGGAAAGTATGACATTACTTTGCAGGCTATCTCTGCAGTAGACTGCGACTCCGCCCCCTTTGGCAGTTCTATCTTGACGGAAGATGTTATAGTTGGGTATGGAAATCTCTGAATTTTGGTGGCCTTCCTGAGCCAGGATTCAGACACGGCAAGGACATCAGGGTTAGCAGAGTGTGCTAAAGCAGTGAGTAAAACAAACTTAGGGAGGAGGCTTCTGATGTTGACATGCATAAAACCAAGACTTTTTCGATCACAGAAGTCAACAAATGAGGGTACCTGGGGGCATGCAGGGCCTGGGTTTACCTCCACATCACCCGCGGAACAGAGAAGGAGTAGTATGAGGGTGCGGCTAAAGGCTATCAAAACTGGTCGCCTAGAGCGTTGGGGGCAGAGGATAAGAGGAGCAGGTTTCTGGGCATGGTAGAATATATTCAGCGCATAATGCGCAGACAGGGGTATGGTGGGGTGCGGGTACAGCGGAGGTAAGCCCAGGCACTGGGTGATGATGAGAGAGGTTGTATCTCTGGACATGCTGGTTGTAATGGGTGAGGTCACCGCATGTGTGGGGGGGTGGGACAAAGGAGGTAACAGGGGTATGCAGAGTGGATCTAGGGGCTCCATTGTGAACTAAAACAATGATAACTAACCTGAACAACAGTATACAAGGCATATTGACATTTGGGAGAGACATACAGCGAGGCATACAGTAATCACAGGTGTTGAATTGGGAAAGCTAGCTAAAAACAGTAGGCGAGGCTAATCAGCTAGCACAACAAACAGCAGGTAAAATGGCGTTGACTAGGCAACTGGGCCGACAGATAAACAAACAAGCAGAATGGGGTACCGTGATTAATGGACAGTCAGCGTCGTCAGCTATGTAGCCAAGATATCAGTGTCCAGGGGGCAGCGGTGGATGGGCAGGGAAGCTGGGCTGGCGAGTGTTATCCAGGTTTTTTTTTTTTGTAATGATGACATGTAATGATGACATGTAATGATGACATTAGGAAAGGTTTCAGAATGTAATATCAATACAGAGTAAAGATGACATCATAAGGAAATGTTTCAGAATGTAATATCAATACAGAGTAATGATGACATTAGGAAAGGTTTCAGAATGTAATATCAATACAGAGTAATGATGAAATCATAAGGAAATGTTTCAGAATGTAATATCAATACAGAGTAATGATGACATTAGGAAAGGTTTCAGAATGTAATATCAATACAGAGTAATGATGAAATCATAAGGAAATGTTTCAGAATGTAATATCAATACAGAGTAAAGATGACATCATAAGGAAATGTTTCAGAATGTAATATCAATACAGAGTAATGATGACATTAGGAAAGGTTTCAGAATGTAATATCAATACAGAGTAATGATGACATCATAAGGAAATGTTTCAGAATGTAATATCAATACAGAGTAATGATGACATTAGGAAAGGTTTCAGAATGTAATATCAATACAGAGTAATGATGAAATCATAAGGAAATGTTTCAGAATGTAATATCAATACAGAGTAATGATGACATTAGGAAAGGTTTCAGAATGTAATATCAATACAGAGTAATGATGAAATCATAAGGAAATGTTTCAGAATGTAATATCAATACAGAGTAAAGATGACATCATAAGGAAATGTTTCAGAATGTAATATCAATACAGAGTAATGATGACATCATAAGGAAATGTTTCAGAATGTAATATCAATACAGAGTAATGATGAAATCATAAGGAAATGTTGCAGAATGTAATATCAATACAGAGTAATGATGACATTAGGAAAGGTTTCAGAATGTAATATCAATACAGAGTAATGATGACATTAGGAAAGGTTTCAGAATGTAATATCAATACAGAGTAATGATGACATCAGGAAAGGTTTCAGAATGTAATATCAATACAGAGTAATGATGACATCATAAGGAAATGTTTCAGAATGTAATATCAATACAGAGTAATGATGACATCAGGAAAGGTTTCAGAATGTAATATCAATACAGAGTAATGATGACATTAGGGAAGGTTTCAGAATGTAATATCAATACAGAGTAATGATGACATCAGGAAATGTTTCAGAATGTAATATCAATACAGAGTAATGATGACATCAGGAAAGGTTTCAGAATGTAATATCAATACAGAGTAATGATGACATCATAAGGAAAGGTTTCAGAATGTAATATCAATACAGAGTAAAGATGACATCATAAGGAAAGGTTTCAGAATGTAATATCAATACAGAGTAAAGATGACATCATAAGGAAATGTTTCAGAATGTAATATCAATACAGAGTAATGATGACATCATAAGGAAAGGTTTCAGAATGTAATATCAATACAGAGTAATGATGAAATCATAAGGAAATGTTTCAGAATGTAATATCAATACAGAGTAATGATGACATTAGGAAAGGTTTCAGAATGTAATATCAATACAGAGTAATGATGACATCATAAGGAAATGTTTCACAATGTAATATCAATACAGAGTAATGATGACATTAGGAAAGGTTTCAGAATGTAATATCAATACAGAGTAATGATGAAATCATAAGGAAATGTTTCAGAATGTAATATCAATACAGAGTAATGGTGACATTAGGAAAGGTTTCAGAATGTAATATCAATACAGAGTAATGATGAAATCATAAGGAAATGTTTCAGAATGTAACATCAATACAGAGTAATGATGACATCATAAGGAAATGTTTCAGAATGTAATATCAATACAGAGTAATGATGACATTAGGAAAGGTTTCAGAATGTAATATCAATGCAGAGTAATGATGACATTAGGAAAGGTTTCAGAATGTAATATCAATACAGAGTAATGATGACATCATAAGGAAATGTTTCAGAATGTAATATCAATACAGAGTAATGATGACATTAGGAAAGGTTTCAGAATGTAATATCAATGCAGAGTAATGATGACATTAGGAAAGGTTTCAGAATGTAATATCAATACAGAGTAATGATGACATCAGGAAAGGTTTCAGAATGTAATATCAATACAGAGTAATGGTGACATCATAAGGAAAGGTTTCTTCAAGTAAAAAGGTCCCTAATGGTGAGCCAATGATATAGCCCAACCCCAGGTTTTCACCATCAACAACAATTTCATTTATTCTGGTTGTGGAGACCATCTTGGTGTGCAGGCTTTGGTTCCAGCCCTAGTTCAATTTACTCAAGGCTTGATGATAAATTCATTAGTTGAATCTGGTGTATTAGTGGACATCATGTGTCCCCAAGACCAGGATCGAGGAACACTTCTCTAGAACTGTCTGTGCCACTTAGAGAGTGATTAAAAGACCTGCAGGAGCGGTGTTGTTAACAGTGTTGTTAAAAACTGGAGCCAAGTGAGGCATAATCCAATGAGGTGATTGACATTTGGGAATGGGAACACTGCGAGTATCAACACTGCACCGTAGCAAGTAATGTCATTTAGGATGAGAGATGCAATCAATAGCTGCCTTCTTAAGCTTCCCTCTTGGCCGGTACCTTGCAGACAATAGCACTCATCTGTCTAAACAGAACCAGGCCTACACACCTAATCCCATTCATAAAGCTTGACTTCCAGATGGGAGAATTGTAGCTGTGGTCATTCGTTTACCTCAAGGCTCTCTTCCACAAAATATCCATGGACTCAGTCTAGCTCAACCTAGGCATCAAAGTAGAACACAGCACCCCACTGGGCACACATTGGTTGAATCAACATGGTTTGAGGTCTGTGGCCAGTGTGACCATTATTAACTAAACGTGTTACCTCATCTATGTCCATACCTGCTTAACTACCCTGACATGCATACCCTGCGGCCACCACAAAGTAGTGTGGTTGACCATCTGGTAAATAAAATACCATGTCACCAATCATGCCTCTTACCCTCATATCAGAACACTCCGGGATAGTGCTGAGGGCTCAGAGAAAGATGTTTAAGCCCAGACACTTGCTTTGGACAACTTGCTGACACCAGGAAAAGCCTGCAGAAGGAATTCCTAGCTTTGACACCTGTGAGGGTGTTATTACCCCTCGGCTAGTTCCCCCCCACCCCCTTACAAATATGACAGATATACTCACTCATTTTGGGGGGATTACTCTGCATCCCCGGTGAATATTTGTTGAATGTATTCAAAAATGTGCACAAAAACGTTGCACAATGGTTGTGGTGTACATTGCCAAACGCTTTGAAAACATTTAGAATTTGGTATCATGAACAGGGCCACTGACTGAGTCTCTCATTGCCTCAATCTGCAAATGCAATGTCGTTCAGTGTCTCACAGGGTTGGGAAAGACTGCTCTCTAGTGGACACTCAATGTTTATACAATATCATATTGTGCAGTCAGTGACCACCTTTACATGCACACCAATATGCCATTATTATTTGGGATACTCAAGTATTCTGATTTTGAGTTGACACATAAACATCATATCCCATTCACAATTACCTTTAAAGGCTTGTAATCCCGGTTATGAGATATTCTGATCTTAGACGGGTTACTTTGGCATGTAAACATCTTATCCCATTCAGGCTACTGTTGTTTTACCAGTCTGCGCAGGCTCAGTTTAGCATATCATGGGTGTTGTGTGATGATGTTTTCATCTGATTGTCAAACAAATCACTTCCAAAAGTAGGCTACCTGTGCAGTTCCATCCACCATAATTTATGTTGCTGTTACTCCATACTGGACCATATAGCCTACTGGTTACTTTCACCCCTAATTTAGACAACGCTTTGCTTATAATTTCTGACATTTGGTAGTCCATATGATAATTTCTGACATTTGGTAGTCCATATGATAATTTCTGACATTTGGTAAGCCATATGATAATTTTTGACATTTGGTAAGCCATATGATAATTTTTGACATTTGGTAAGCCATATGATAATTTTTGACATTTGGTAGTCCATATGATAATTTTTGACATTTGGTAGTCCATATGATAATTTTTGACATTTGGTAGTCCATATGATAATTTTTGACATTTGGTAGTCCATATGATAATTTTTGACATTTGGTAGTCCATATGATAATTTTTGACATTTGGTAGTCCATATGATAATTTCTGACATTTGTAAGCCATATGATAATTTTTGACATTTGGTAGTCCATATGATAATTTCTGACATTTGGTAAGCCATATGATAATTTTTGACATTTGGTAAGCCATATGATAATTTACATTTACATTTAAGTCATTTAGCAGACGCTCTTATCCAGAGCGACTTACAAATTGGTGCATTCACCTTATGACATCCAGTAGAATAGTCACTTTACAATAGTGCATCTAAATCTTAAAGGGGGGGGGTGAGAAGGATTACTTATCCTATCCTAGGTATTCCTTAAAGAGGTGGGGTTTCAGGTGTCTCCGGAAGGTGGTGATTGACTCCGCTGTCCTGGCGTCGTGAGGGAGTTTGTTCCACCATTGGGGGGCCAGAGCAGCGAACAGTTTTGACTGGGCTGAGCGGGAACTGTACTTCCTCAGTGGTAGGGAGGCGAGCAGGCCGGAGGTGGATGAACGCAGTGCCCTTGTTTGGGTGTAGGGCCTGATCAGAGCCTGGAGGTACTGAGGTGCCGTTCCCCTCACAGCTCCGTAGGCAAGCACCATGGTCTTGTAGCAGATGCGAGCTTCAACTGGAAGCCAGTGGAGAGAGCGGAGGAGCGGGGTGACGTGAGAGAACTTGGGAAGGTTGAACACCAGATGGGCTGCGGCGTTCTGGATGAGTTGTAGGGGTTTAATGGCACATGCAGGGAGCCCAGCCAACAGCGAGTTGCAGTAGTCCAGACGGGAGATGACAAGTGCCTGGATTAGGACCTGCGCCGCTTCCTGTGTGAGGCAGGGTCGTACTCTGCGGATGTTGTAGAGCATGAACCTACAGGAACGGGCCACCGCCTTGATGTTAGTTGAGAACGACAGGGTGTTGTCCAGGATCACGCCAAGGTTCTTAGCGCTCTGGGAGGAGGACACAATGGAGTTGTCAACCGTGATGGCGAGATCATGGAACGGGCAGTCCTTCCCCGGGAGGAAGAGCAGCTCCGTCTTGCCGAGGTTCAGCTTGAGGTGGTGATCCGTCATCCACACTGATATGTCTGCCAGACATGCAGAGATGCGATTCGCCACCTGGTCATCAGAAGGGGAAAGGAGAAGATTAATTGTGTGTCGTCTGCATAGCAATGATAGGAGAGACCATGTGAGGTTATGACAGAGCCAAGTGACTTGGTGTATAGCGAGAATAGGAGAGGGCCTAGAACAGAGCCCTGGGGACACCAGTGGTGAGAGCGCGTGGTGAGGAGACAGATTCTCGCCACGCCACCTGGTAGGAGCGACCTGTCAGGTAGGACGTAATCCAAGCGTGGGCCGCGCCGGAGATGCCCAACTCGGAGAGGGTGGAGAGGAGGATCTGATGGTTCACAGTATCGAAGGCAGCCGATAGGTCTAGAAGGATGAGAGCAGAGGAGAGAGAGTTAGCTTTAGCGGTGCAGAGCGCCTCCGTGATACAGAGAAGAGCAGTCTCAGTCGAATGACTAGTCTTGAAACCTGACTGATTTGGATCAAGAAGGTCATTCAGAGAGAGATAGCGGGAGAGCTGGCCAAGGATGGCACGTTCAAGAGTTTGAGAGAAAAGAAAGAAGGGATACTGGTCTGTAGTTGTTGACATCGGAGGGATTGAGTGTAGGTTTTTTCAGAAGGGGTGCAACTCTCGCTCTCTTGAGGACGGAAGGGACGTAGCCAGCGGTCAGGGATGAGTTGATGAGCGAGGTGAGGTAAGGGAGAAGGTCTCCGGAAATGGTCTGGAGAAGAGAGGAGGGGATAGGGTCAAGCGGGCAGGTTGTTGGGCGGCCGGCCGTCACAAGACGCGAGATTTCATCTGGAGAGAGAGGGGAGAAAGAGGTCAGAGCACAGGGTAGGGCAGTGTGAGCAGAACCAGCGGTGCCGTTTGACTTAGCAAACGAGGATCGGATGTCGTCAACCTTCTTTTCAAAATGGTTGACGAAGTCATCTGCAGAGAGGGAGGAGGGGGGGGGGGAGGAGGATTCAGGAGTGAGGAGAAGGTGGCAAAGAGCTTCCTAGGGTTAGAGGCAGATGCTTGGAATTTAGAGTGGTAGAAAATGGCTTTAGCAGCAGAGACAGAGGAGGAAAATGTAGAGAGGAGGGAGTGAAAGGATGCCAGGTCCGCAGGAAGGCGAGTTTTCCTCCATTTCCGCTCGGCTGCCCGGAGCCCTGTTCTGTGAGCTCGCAATGAGTCGTCGAGCCACGGGGCGGGAGGGGAGGACCGCGCCGGCCTGGAGGATAGGGGACATAGAGAGTCAAAGGATGCAGAAAGGGAGGAGAGGAGGGTTGAGGAGGCAGAATCAGGAGATAGGTTGGAGAAGGTATGAGCAGAGGGAAGAGATGATAGGATGGAAGAGGAGAGAGTAGCGGGGGAGAGAGAGCGAAGGTTGGGACGGCGCGATACCATCCGAGTAGGGGCAGTGTGGGAGGTGTTAGATGAGAGCGAGAGGGAAAAGGATACAAGGTAGTGGTCGGAGACTTGGAGGGGAGTTGCAATGAGGTTAGTGGAAGAACAGCATCTAGTAAAGATGAGGTCGAGCGTATTGCCTGCCTTGTGAGTAGGGGGGAAGGTGAGAGGGTGAGGTCAAAAGAGGAGAGGAGTGGAAAGAAGGAGGCAGAGAGGAATGAGTCAAAGGTAGACGTGGGGAGGTTAAAGTCGCCCAGCACTGTGAGAGGTGAGCCGTCCTCAGGAAAGGAGCTTATCAAGGTATCAAGCTCATTGATGAACTCTCCGAGGAACCTGGAGGGCGATAAATGATAAGGATGTTAAGCTTGAAAGGGCTGGTAACTGTGACAGCATGGAATTCAAAGGAGGCGATAGACAGATGGGTGAGGGGAGAAAGAGAGAATGACCACTTGGGAGAGATGAGGATCCCGGTGCCACCACCCCGCTGACCAGAAGCTCTCGGGGTGTGCGAGAACACGTGGGCGGACGAAGAGAGAGCAGTAGGAGTAGCAGTGTTGTCTGTGGTGATCCATGTTTCCGTCAGTGCCAAGAAGTCGAGGGACTGGAGGGAGGCATAGGCTGAGATGAACTCTGCCTTGTTGGCCGCAGATCGGCAGTTCCAGAGGCTACCGGAGACCTGGAACTCCACGTGGGTCGTGCGCGCTGGGACCACCAGATTAGGTGGCCGCGGCCACGCGGTGTGGAGCGTTTGTATGGTCTGTGCAGAGAGGAGAGAACAGGGATAGACAGACACATAGTTGACAGGCTACAGAAGAGGCTACGCTAATGCAAAGGAGATTGGAATGACAAGTGGACTACACGTCTCGAATGTTCAGAAAGTTAAGCTTACGTAGCAAGAATCTTATTGACTAAAATGATTAAAATGATACAGTACTGCTGAAGTAGGCTAGCTGGCAGTAGCTGCGTTGTTGACACTACACTAATCAAGTCGTTCCGTTGAGTGTAATAGTTTCTGCAGTGCTGCTATTTGGGGGGTTAGCTGGCTAGCTAGCAGTGTTGTTTACGTTACGTTGCGTTAAAAGAACGACAATAGCTGGCTAGCTAACCTAGAAAATCGCTCTAGACTACACAATTATCTTTGATACAAAGACGGCTATGTAGCTAGCTATGTAGCTAGCTACGATCAAACAAATCAAACCGTTGTACTGTAATGAAATGAAATGAAAATGTGATACTACCTGTGAATGCGACCGGGTTGTTGAGTTCTATTCAGTAGACGTTGGCTAGCTGTTAGCTGTTGGCTAGCTAGCAGAGTCTCCTACGTTAAGGACGACAAATAGCTGGCTAGCTAACCTCGGTAAATGAAGATAATCACTCCAAGACTACACACTCTAAACTACACAATTATCTTGGATACAAAGACAGCTATGTAGCTAGCTAACACTAAACTAATCAAGTCGTTCAGTTGAGTGTAATAGTACTACAGTGCTGCTAATCTGTGGGCGTTTGCTAGCGTTTGCTAGCTGGCTAGCTGCTGGGCGAATAGCAGTGAAGGCTACGTTAGGGCGACGAAATACGATAATTATGCAATTATCTTTGATACAAGGACGGCTATGTAGCTAGCTAAGAAGAAATTGCTAAGATTAGACAAATCAACCGTTGTACTATAATGAAATGTAATTAAAAAGTTATACTACCTGCGGAGCGAAGTGCGATGCGACCGCTCGCTCCAACCCGGAAGTAATTTCTGACATTTGGTAGTCCATATGATAATTTTTGACATTTGGTAGTCCATATGATAATTTCTGACATTTGGTAAGCCATATGATAATTTCTGACATTTGGTAGTCCATATGATAATTTTTGACATTTGGTAGTCCATATGATAATTTCTGACATTTTGTAAGCCATATGATAATTTCTGACATTTGGTAGTCCATATGATAATTTTTGACATTTGGTAGTCCATATGATAATTTCTGACATTTGGTAAGCCATATGATAATTTTTGACATTTGGTAGTCCATATGATAATTTCTGACATTTGGTAGTCCATATGATAATTTCTGACATTTGGTAGTCCATATGATAATTTCTGACATTTGGTAGTCCATATGATAATTTTTTACATTTGGTAGTCCATATGATAATTTTTGACATTTGGTAGTCCATATGATAATTTTTGACATTTGGTAGTCCATATGATAATTTTTGACATTTGGTAAGCAATATGATAATTTTTGACATTTGGTAAGCCATATGATAATTTCTGACATTTGGTAAGCCATATGATAATTGTTGACATTTGGTAAGCCACTATATGTTATGCAGCTTCTCTCCTTTATAACTAAATAAAGTAGAACTCACCAGAAGAATGTCTTACATTGATAGAATTAATGAACTAGTAATCTAGTTAACACCAATAAAGTTGTCTGTTTAGTTCAGGGACCTGGGTGAAACACGCAATAACTTCAAAACAGTGTAAAGATAGGTCCTGTGCAAAATGTCCAAATGTCATCAGTTTGACTGGTTTTGAGGAGATTAATAGCTGAGAAAATGATTCTGATAAGCCTCCCAGTTTATTTAACCTTTATTTAACTAGGCAAGTCAGTTAAGAACCAATTCTTATTTACAATGACGGCCTACCACGGCCAAGCACTAACCCGGACGACGCTGGGCCAATTGTGCTCTGCCCTATGGGACTCCCAATTATGGACGGTTGTGATACAGCCTGGAATTGAACCAGGTCTGTAGTGACACCTCTAGCACTGAGAGGCAGTACCTTAGACTGCTGCGCCACTCTGGAGCCCAAAATCTTGGGTGCATATTTTGTGGTTGAAATACTGTCTGCTTGCATGTCAAAGATAACACATTCATTTTCATAAGAGATGCTGAAAGAAAGAAATACCATTTCTCCGCACCTGTTCCGAGAAAAAATGCCTAATTCTGCAGGAGTTAACATGATATTATCCTACATGTGAAGTTGCAGCCCTACAGTCGGTGTCCATATTTCAGTTACAATTCAATTAACCCATATGAACTTAAATGAGGAATATTATGTTTATTCATGTAAACAGTGAAACTCGTGAGCGGAATAAGTTTCATGTAAACAGTTTATCCCGAATTAGACCTTAAGCATGATACAGTATGAGGTACTATCCAGAATACTGTGCGCATGTAAACGTGGTCAGTGAGAGAGCGCGAGAAAAACAGAGGCAGAGAGAGAAAAGCATTGGGAAACAGAGTGAGGGAGACAGAGAGAAATGGAGAGCGAGAGAGCGTTCCATCGACAAGCCTTACCTTGTGGTTTGCCACGTTGTGGTTTGCCACAGCTGAAGTCACAATGCCTTTAGCATTCCAACTCCCTGCATTCCGCAGCAATTACATCATCGCACATGCACCCTTTCCTGCCACCCTTTCCCCAATAGGTAACAAGCAGGAATCAGGAAATGACCTCAAATCAAACAGACAATGAAAACAATATGAGAGTAACACTTGTAGCTAAACTACTATGTATTGTAGCTCTAGAGACAGTCTGGTCTGGGCTCAAAGTGCAAAAACATCCATTTAGGTTATTATATGTCTTCCAAGAATGTGGGGGTATGGTTAATAGGACGGACAAAGTGATGAAGAGACCTTAAACAAAACTGAATCAAGTGAGAGCTGGGCTGGACTGAGAAAATATGCTGCTTTATCGTTTGACTGGATTAACCATGTCAATACCACTATAAACCTTTTTGTTAATTAAAAAATAATTTATCATCACCCTGTAATTTAGCATACTGGTATAATTTGGCAGGCAAGTGTACTATTTTTCATATAATTACCTGTACTATATACAGACGTGGGACTTATTTAGACCTGGGACAACAGGTGCGTGCAATTAATTATCAGGTAGAACAGAAAATCAACAGGCTCCGGCCCTCGCGGGTAGAAGTCGACTACCCTTGATATAGGGAATAGGGTGCCATTTGGTAGTCAGACATTCTGTATCTGGATAGAATTCCTGTGGAGCAAATGATGGACTTATCTACATTACAGGCTGAAGTTAAACACGCACACACGTCCACTATAACAGTGTTTCCCAACTCCGGTCCTCCAGTACCCTCAACAGTACACGTTTTTGTTGTGGCCCCAGACAAGCATACCTGATTCAACTTGTCAACTAATCATCAAAACCTTCAGGTGAGTTTGTCCCTGTGCTACGACATAAATGTGTACTGGAGGACCGAAGTTGGGGAAACGCTGCACTGGCCAAATGATACATGAACATCCTGCCATTCATATGATAAATCCAGGGAAAGGAAGTATCTGTAGACCTCTGGAGTCTTTGAATTGGTCCCTACTGTACATTGGGTATTTCATAAAGCTACGACGTTAATGTTAAGTGGTTGGTAATAACATAGTTTCTAATCTTTCCAGAGTGGACTGAATCAACAAAGTTTGATTTGATCCAAAAATGTACGAGGATCGTTGATCATCATCATCAATAGGCTAAAGCAGGCAGAAGAAAGAAGACTCTGCGTTACTCAAATGAGAGACAGAATAACATTCAATTAAATCATTATTGAAAAAAAGTTATAAATTAGTAAATTGAATTATTCTCAACAAGTAGTGAGCATTTTATGGTTTCACTTTTAAAAACCAAATCAGGTGTGCATTAGAAAATAAAAACACTGAATATCGTTATTATTCCAACGGGTAACTTCGTCAAATCATTGAAATTGCATGGAAGACATTTTGTTAATACTCGTTTATTGCTTTGACTTTGTACTAGTTCTCATAATAACAATAGATCCAATACATTATAGGGATTAAAAGAAGTGAGGGAGGATGGATGGAATGTTGGAATGGCAGCAAGTCAGAGGGCCCATCTCAAAAGACACCCTATTCCCTATATAGTGTAGTACTTTAGACCAAGGGCCCTTCAGGCTCTCATCAACAGCAGTGCGCTAGATAGGGAATATGGTGCCATTTTGGGACGCAGACAGAGGAAGTGATGTGATGGAATCTTGAAAGGGACAGTAAGACAACATGCAGAAGATTAGCTCATGCTCAGCCTTCGTTTTGATTAGAAAATCAGAGCTGTGCTTATCTGTTCCTATAGAAGCTAATGTGTATCAAGGGAAGGCAGGGTGACGTGCTGGGTCAGTACTGTCACTGTGGGATGCTAAAGGTCATGCCTCCATGACTGTGACAGAATTTGAAAAGAGGAGCAATGATTCAGTTTTAAAACTATACACTTGCAATTGATACGTTAATTCCAATCAGTTGTTTCTGTAATCAGTCTTGTGGAAAACAATGTAAGGCTTGTTGTTCAAGCTGTTGACTCAGTGTATGTCGTTGCATAGTAAAGCCGCAGGCACCCGGCCCACCACAAGGAGTCTCTAGAGCTGTTGACTCAGTGTATGTCATTGCATAGTAAGGCCGCAGGCACCCGGCCCACCACAAGGAGTCTCTAGAGCGCGATGAGCCAAGTAAAGCCCCACCAGCCAAACTTTCCCCTCACCCGGACGACGCTGGGCCAATTGTGCGCCGTCCTATGGGACTCCCGGCCAAGGCCGGTTGTGGCACAGCACAGGAATGAACCCGGGTCTGTAGTAACGCCTCTAGTACTGTGATGCAGTCTCTTAGACCGCTGCGCCACTCGGGAGGCCCAGATCAAGATATTTAACTCTAAAAAGACTATAGCATGTAAAGCGACACATCAGTCTAATATGGATAAGTGTGTACTGTCTACGACTGAATGAACAATTAACTGATTGGACATAATTTGGCATAGCTTCTATTTAAGGACAATAACAAAAAGCTATTTACCATCCAACAATACATACGTAATGAATTGATGCCAAACTGAATCTCTTGGCCCTACTGAATGTGGTCTTGCCATTGTCTAACTCAGAACAGTCACTTGTCGTCGATTTGACAAAAGCAGCAACAAAAACACCAGATGTCCCAAGCGTAAAATGCTTCAGAAACTCCAGACGCTTTGAATGGTACATTTATGCACCTGAATCAACTAACTGTTGGCTTGATTGAACCTAATTAATTTGTCCAAGCCTCTCATGGTGCCAGAGACTTGCTTGTACTGGCTGAAAACAGAGAACTGTGATTCTGAGAAAAAGAAAATGTCCTCCATTGTTCGGGCCGGATGCAATTATGGCTAACAACAGTTAAATCAATCGTTGAGCTCTGGGACTGTGTGTGTGAAGTATGGGAGTGTCTTGAGAACAGTCATGCATCGTCAATTTGACTTGACAAAAATGCTACATTTATTCAACTTTATAGGAAACAATATCAAAAAACAAAATGGGAGGACACATTCATAACGGACTCAAATCTAACATTCACATTAAACAATAAAACCCCCCACAAAAATACAATCATAGAAATGGTCCATGTAATTTTAGCTGTCAGAGGAGACGCAGTGGAGTGTATGAACAAACAGAAAGGACGACTTAACAAGTACTCTGATTACAGTTATTACAGGAGTCTCTTCAGGTGCCATAGTGTCCACTACAGTGGGTACAAGAATATAACTTTGGGGTGAGTGTTCTCCAGTTCTGTCCATTAGAAAATTTGTACATAACATTACCTCTATGAGCAAACTATTGTTTAGGGTCTGTCAGCGAACCATAAACAACCATACACCATACGGCTAAAGTGGACTCTCTCTTGTCGATAATGCAAGGAGGACGTCTGCATTGAATCCTGCCACGGTTAGATGCAGTAAAGAAGTATTTATAAAGCTATTGGCTAAGACACATGCATAGATAGGAGAGGCTACAGTACCAGAGATCATGCTTCTGACATGGATGAATGCCTCCCAGGCATTATCTTATCAGCCACCACCTGACTGTACCATTCACACGATTGGCAACATCACACCAACAGTACTCAGTCTGTTCACTTGACGTGCATCATGAGAAGGTGCGTGTGTTGGGCGAATCAACGAGACAAGATTTCTCAATCGACAATGAGAGAAAGTAAGGCTCTGGTCCAACATCCACACAAGCACACTGCTTTGAAGCTATTATGGTTGGTGCATGCACTTTAAGTAGTATGCTAGTGTTGATGTTGGAAAGCAGCCAAAGAATGTGTGATAGTTGGTTCGTTTGGAAAACATCTCATCATAGACATGAGCTGATTGGCTGGCCTAAACCAGCTGACATGCAACACAGGAGTGAGATACTACGTGACAAAGACGGGTGAGAATGGAGGAGTACTGATACAGAGAGAAGAGACATCACCCTCTATAGTCTGACTTGGGGTCAGTGTTTTCTTACCCTTTGGTCTGGTCTGAGGAACACGCATGTCTGAGGGGTGGGCGGCAAGACAGAGGTTTTTAAAGAGATCAACAGGTAGAAAACATACAATAACCCCTTTAACCTGACCCTTTGTGAAGATGTGTAAAATCTCTTCAGAATGCCATGAAACAATGCTAGAGAGAGAGATTCCCCATTCCAAAACTGATTTGGAAAACAGAGCCTGCCTCCTTCCAGTATTTCTCTCACTATTATGCAATACCATATTGGCTGTTTCAAGGAGTCACTTTCTCTTTCTTTTCTTTTTTTTGCAAATAGGGCTTTTTGTATAGAGAGTCATGAGTCGGGAGACTATCGGAGTGGCATGGATGTACTTCAAAGAGGGATGGAACAAGTGTCACACACGAGGCCTAAGTTCTTCTCTTGTTGTAACCTAGTCCCTCTCTTTTCAGGACAGCATACTGTAGAACTGTAGAACGAGTATCATGAAACAACCTGGACTGGAGGGCAAGGACAGAGAGCTGATGTTTTGGTGAAATGGCTGTGGTTTTCATCTTTCTATTCATGACGAGTCGTCCATTTTTGGGCCTTTTTTCCAGTCTGGGTATCCCCACAGTGGAGTAGATGGGGACATGACGTCTTTGCAGTGCCTCAGAAAGAGAGTTGAGTTGAGCTGTGGAAGGTGTGGTGAGGATGAGAGGAGGAGGGGACAGAACAGGGCGCACACAGTACATTCATCAGAAGCTTAGAGACAGTCCGTCTCCTATAGCAACAGATTAGAGAACTAATCAAACAAATCAAAGCTATTCTGACTGTTGGAGAGCTGCAGCAGTTCATTGGTTCATCTGGAAATCTATTGATTACAAATTAGGAAACCAGTAGAGGAAAAAAACTGAGCAGATAACAGAACACCAAACCGTGTAAAAAAATGTACAAAACCCAAACTTGGGTTGATATTTAGGAAAAGGCATAGATAGATACAGTATATATGATGTGGTTGGTGAGTGAAACTGGTCAGTCAGTAGTGTTAGGTGGTCAAGTAGTAGTGTTGTTCTCTCTCTTCTTCGGGCCAGGAATCTGCTCAGATGGTACCCTCTGGTGGCCAGTGTATGCATATTCAGTAGGGACTCCACTGGTTCACTTGAGGCTGGGTTAGGGTTGGATAGGGCTATGGCCAGATGAAGATGAAGGGAGAGGATTAAGGGAGGAGGGTGTGGAGGGAGGGTGTGAGTGAAGGGCTTCATGTGAGGAGTAGTTAGGGTTGATGGGTGCTGGTTTGTAACAGAGAAAGGATAGTATGATGAAGACTCCACTATTGGGGGCTCTAAAACGGAGCAGATGATTTAAAATACACCACATAGCCAAAGGTATGTGATCACCCTCTCGTCAAACATCTCATTCCAAAATCATGGGCATTAATATGGAGTTGGTCCCCCCTTTGCTGCTATAAAAGCCTCCACCCTTCTGGGAAGGATTTCCACTATATGATGGAACATTGCTGCTATAACAGCCTCCACCCTTCTGGGAAGGATTTCCACTATATGATGGAACATTACTGCAGGGACTTGCGTTCATTCAGCCACAAGAGCATTAGTGAGGTCGGGCACTGATGTTGGGCGATTAGGCTTGGCTCGCAGTCGGCGTTCCAATTCATCCCAAAAGGTGTTCGGTGGGGTTGAAGTCAGGGCTCTGTGCAGGCCAGTCAAGTTCTTCCACACCGATCTCGACAAACCATTTCTGTATGGACCTCGCTTTGTGCACGGGGGCATTGTCATGCTGAAACAGGAAAGGGCCTTTTTTTTGGCAAATTGTTGCCACAAAGTTGAAAGCACAGAATCCTCTAGAATATGCTGTAGTGTTAAGGTGCCCCTTCACTGGAACTAAAGGGCCTAACCTGAACCATGAAAAACAGCCCCAGGTCATTATGCATTCGGGCAGGTAGCGATCTCCTGTCATCGCCAGAATGCACAGTGTGATTCATCACTCCAGAGCATGCATGTCCACTGCTTCAATGGTGGCGAGCTTTACATTACTCCAGCCGACGCTTGGCATCTCGCATTGTGATCTTAGACTTGTATGCAGCTGCTCGGCCACGGAAACCTATTTCATTAAGCCCCCTGACGAAAAGTCCTTGTGCTGGTAATGCTTCCAGAGGCAGTTTGGAACTTGGTTGTGAGTGTTGCAACCGAGGACAGACGATTTTTACATGCTACACGCTTTAGCCCTTGGCAGTCCTGTGCTGTGAGCTTGTGTGGCCTACCACCTCGGGGCTGAGCCGTTGTTGCTCCTAGACGTTTCCACTTCACAATAACAACACTTACAGTTGACCAGGGCAGCTCTAGCATGGCAGAAATATGATGAACTGACTTGGTGGCATCCTATGATGGCGTCACGTTGAATGTCACTGAGCTCTTCAGTACAGGTAATTCTACTGCCAATGTTTGTCTATGGAGATTGCATGGCTTTGTGCTCGATTTTATATACCTGTCAGCAATGGGTGTGGCTGAAATAGCCGAATCCACTCATTTGAAGGGTTGACCACATACTTTTGGCCATGTAGTGTATGTGGAGGGAGAAATGATTAAAGATCAGGATCAGTCAATGGTAAAAAGTGTGGGTCCTAAGGTGTGGACTGTGAATTCCTAAAGGAGTCAGACCTCCAAAGTTAGGAATCAAATTGGTTTGGCAATTAGTGGGAAGAGCTATGGGCATAGTGGGTTGCTTCAGAGGTGCTGCTACAGTCCAGTATTGTGACATGACATCTCAGGGCCATTGTGGTGAGGGTCTAGCGGTGGACCAAGTTCATTCCCAGATTCAGCCCCAGCCTCAGTCAGTGAGTACAATACCAGTCACTTTATGTTGCTGGACTCTGAGTGGGAGATGTTGAGTGAGTTGGCGGAGGGGAAAAGGTCACGGTGGTCTGTGGGGCTGTGGTAGTCCGACATCAGGTCTGGTTCTAACAGGGAGGACAAGGTGAAGTTGGAGGAGCCTTTCTTCAGACACTGTGTGTAGAAGTTAAGAAGGAGGTCCAGCTTGTTCTCTATCGACTGCACCTGTACAGAGATTAACACACACTAATTATTTTGTGCACTAAAATCTATTTATGACATTATTAATGAGCAATGATTATGATAGTCTTTTTTACTGGGTATTTCATTATAAATTGCAAAGTTAAAATGCAGTTAGTAGTACTACTAACCCAATATCATTAGACAAATACAAGCATAAATTGAGAAATCATGCACTCACCCTTATATTATACTGAACAAAAAAATAAAGGCAACATGCTAACAATTTCAAAAATTTTGCTGAGTTACAGTTCATATAAGGAAATCAATCGGTCAATTAAATAAATAAATGAGGTCCTGATCTATGGATTTCACATGACTGGACAGGGGCGTAGCCATGGGTGGGCCTGGGACGGCACCTACTTGTGAGCCAGGCCAAGCCAATCAGAATGCATTTTTCCCCACAAAAGGGCTTTAATACAAACAGAAATACTCCTCAGCAACCCCCCTCCCCTGACGATCTTGTAAGTGAAAAAGCCGGATGTGGAGGTCCTGGGCTGCGTGGTCTGCGGTTGTGAGGACGGTTGGACGTCCTGCTAAATTCCCTAAAACAACGTTGGAGGTGGCTTATGGTCGAGAAATGAACATTCAATTCTCTAGCAACAGCTCTGGTGGACATTCCTGTAGTCAACATGCTAATTGCATGCTCTGAAAACTTGAGACATCTGTGGCATTGTGTTGTGTGACAAAACTGGACATTTTAGAGTGGCCTTTTATTGTCAGTCACTGGCTTTATCAATAAGTGCATCGAGGACGTCATCCCCACAGTGACATACCCCAACCAGAAGCCATGGATTACAGGCAACATTCACACTGAGCTAAAGGGTCTTTCAAGGTGCGGGACTCTAACCCGGAAGCTTACAAGAAATCCTGCTATGCCCTGCGACGAACCATCAAACAGGCAAAGTGTCAATACAGGGCTAAGATCGAATCATACTACACCGGCTCTGATGCTCGTCTTATGTGGCAGGACTTGCAAACTATTACAGACTACAAAGGGAAGCACAGCCGTGAGCTGCCCAGTGACACGAGCCTACCAGACGAGCTAAATCACTTCTATGCTCGCATCGAGGCAAGCAACACTGAGGCATGCATGAGAGCATCAGCTGTTCCGGACGACTATGTGATCATGCTCTCCGTAGCCAACGTGAGTAAGACCTTTAAACAGGTCAACATACAAGGCTGAGGGCCAGACGGATTACCAGGACGTGTGCTCCGGGCATGTGCTGACCAACTGGCAGGTGTCTTCACTGTCATTTTTAACATGTCCCTGATTGCGTCTGTAATACCAACATGTTTCAAGCAGACCACCATAGTCCCTCTGCCCCAAGAACACAAAGGTAACCTGCCTAAATGACTATAGACCCATAGCACTCATGTCCGTAGCCATGAAGTGCTTTGAAAGGTTGGTAATGGCTCACAACACCATTATCCCAGAAACCCTAGACCCACTCCAATTTGCATATCGCCCAAACAGATCCACAGATGATGCAATCTCTATTGCACTCCACACTGCCCTTTCCCACCTGGACAAAAATAACACTTATGTGAAAATGCTATTCATTGACTACAGCTCAGAGTTCAACACCATAGTACCATAGTACGCTCAAAGCTCATCACTAAGCTCAGGATCCTGGGACTAAACACCTCCCTCTGCAACTGGATATTGGACTTCCTGATGGGCCACCCCCAGGTGGTGGGGGTAGGTACAACACATCTGCCACGCTGATCCTCAACACTGGAGCTCCCCAGGGGTGCATGCTCAGTCCACACCTGTACTCCCTGTTCACCCACGACTGCATGGCCAGGCATGCAACACCAACATTAAGTTTGCAGACGACACAACAGTGGTAGGCCTGATCACCGACAAAGACGAGACAGCCTAAAGGGAGGAAGTCAGAGACCTGGCCGGGTGGTGCCAGAATAACAACCTATTCCTCAACGTAACCAGGACTAAGGAGATTTTTGTGGACTACAGGAAAAGGAGGACCGAGCATGCCCCCATTCTCATCGACAGGGCTGTAGTGGAGCAGGTTGAGAGCTTCAAGTTCCTTGGTGGCCACATCAACAACAAACTAGAATGGTCCAAACACACCAAGACAGTCGTGAAGAGGGCACGATAAAGCCTATTCCCCCCAGGAAACTAAAAAGATTTGGCACGGGTCCTGAGATCCTCAAAAGGTTCTACAGCTGCAACATGCATCACTGCCTGGTATGGCAATTGCTCGGCCTCTGACCGCAAGGCACTACAGAGGGTAGTGCGAACGGCCCAGTACATCACTGGGGCTAAGCTGCCTGCCATCCAGGACCTCTGCACCAGGCGGTGTCAGAGGAAGGCCCTAAAAATTGTCAAAGACCCCAGCCACCCCAGTCATAGACTGTTCTCTCTACTACCGCATGGCAAGCGGTACCGGAGTGCCAAGTCTAGGACAAAAAGGCTTCTCAACAGTTTTTACCCCCAAGCCATAAGACTCCTGAACAGGTAGTCAAATGGCTACCCGGACTATTTGCATTGTGCATTTGGAATGCTCATGAACAGGGATGTAAACAAATGTGTGGCAAAAGAATGAGTGAAATAACTTTTTGTGCATATGGAACATTTCTGGAATCTTTTATTTCAGCTCATGAAACATGGGACCAGCACTTTAAATGTTGCGTTTGTATTTTTGCTCAGTGTACATGGAATATTAGCCTAATCAGGGGAGCCACGCATTGATGATCAGGGTTTTTCCTGTCTCAAAGTGGTGGTCGTGGCCGTGCGTTAACATGATGATCAACCTACTGTACTGGAGCTCTGTACCTGTTTCTCCACCTTGATGACACGTCCCATCATACTGAGCTCGTCCATAAGGTCTACTTCTGGAGGGGTCTTCTCTCCCTTCTCACTCCTCACCTTCTTATTATCTGCCTGGTAGGACGATCCACGACCCACTATCTGATCCACTCTGGGGAGGACCAGGACAACACACACAACAATCATTATCAAAATGGTTCATTTAGTGGTGTTATGGTTACTACTGATGATAGAGTGTGTGTGGAACGAATCCACTGTGTCTCCAACTGTTGTAGGTTGTGTGTGTGTACCTGGATTGTAGACTCTTGATCCTCCCCAGCATGTCCAGGTGTCCAGCAGAGTACTGCTCTATGACGTCCTTCACATCGTATGGACGCAGAGTCTCCTTAAATTTCCGCTTGGCCACCAGGAACTTCAGAATCCTACACACACACAAGTAGAGATCTACTAGAATGTGTTGCCTGTGGGTGCCTCACACTGCAGAATAAAACCAGTGAATACTGCGAAAGTGTTAAACCATGAAACAAGTCATGCACGTCATCAATGCCACTACGTAGGTGTGATTAAGTGGGATTTGCAGCCAAAGTGACCTTATCAATATTATTCACAAATGGCCTCATTAAAGGAAACCACTGGAGGACTGCAGGGATTCCCCTTTGTTGTGGACTTTGACAACAGCATTGGTTCTGTATTACCAATGACATATGTAGAGCCATGTATAGAACACTGACTGTATACAGTCCCTTCGGAAAGTATTCAGACCCCTTCACTTTCTTCACATTTTGTTACGTTACAGCCTTATCCTAAAATTGATCAAATATATATTTTTCTTATCAATCTACACACAGTACCTCAATGATGAAGCAAAAACTATTTTTTAGAAATGTTTGCTAATTTATTTAAAAAAATACAAGACTGAAATATCACATTTACGTAAGTATTCAGACCTTTTGCAGCGGTTAACAGCATCGAGTCTTCTTGGGCATGACGCTAAAAGCTTGGAATATTTGTATTTGGGGAGTTTCTCCCATTCTTCTCTGCAGATTCTCTCAAGCTCAGTCAGGTTGGATGGGGAGCATTGCTGCACAGCTATTTTCAGGTCTCTCCAGAGATGTTCGATTGGGTCTGGGCTCTGGCTGGGCCACTCAAGGAAATTCAGAGACTTGTCCCGAAGCCACTCCTGTGTTGTCTTGGCTGTGTGCTTAGGGTCGTTGTCCTGTTGGAAGGTGAACCTTCACCCCAGTCTGAGGTCCTGAGCGCTCTGGAGCAGGTTTTCATCAAGGATCTCTCTGTACTTTGCTCCGTTCATCATTGCCTCGATCCTGAGTAGTCTCTCAGTCCCTGCCGCTGGAAAACATTCCCACAGCATGATGCGGCTACAACCATGCTTCACCGTAGGGATGGTGCCAGGTTTCCTCCAGACGTGGCACCTGGCATTCAGGCCAAAGAGTTCAATCTTGGTTTCATCAGACCAGAGAATCTTGTTTCTCATGGCCTGAGAGTCTTTAGGTGCCTTTTGGCAAACTCCAAGCGGGCTGTCATGTGCCTTTTACATCCGTCTGCCCACTCTACCATAAAAGGCCTGATTGATGGAGTGTTGCAGAGATGGTTGTCCTTATGGAAGGTTCTCCCATCTCCACAGAGGAACTCTGGAAGGCTGTAAGAGTGACCATCGCGTTCTTGGCCACCTCCCTGGCCACGGCCCTTCTCCCCTGATTGCTCAGTCTAGCCGGTCTTGGTGGATCCAGACTTCTTTCATTTAAGAATGATGGGGACCTTCAATGCTTCAGAAATGTTTTGGTTATTTTCCCCAGATCTGAGCCTCAACACAATCCTGTCTCTGAGCTCTACGGACAATTCCTTTGACCTAATGGCTTGGTTTTTGCTCTGATGTGCACTGTCAACTGTGGGACCTTATATCGACAGGTGTGTGCCTTTCCAAATCATGTTCGAATCAATTGAATTGACCACAGTGGGACTCCAATTAAGTTGTAGAAACATCTCAAGGATGATCAATGGAAACAGGATGCACCTGAGCTCAATTTTGAGTCTCATAGCAAAGGGTCTGAATACTTATGTAAATAAGATTTCTGTTTTTTATTTTTAATACATTTGCAAAAATGTCTAAAAACCTGTTTTCACTTTGTCATTATGGGGTATTATATGTAGATTGCTGAGGATTTTAAAACAAATGTAATCAATTTGAGAAATAAGGCTGTACCCTAATACAATTTGGAAAAAGTAAAGGGGTCTGAATACGTTCCCAAGGCACTGTGCATATCTTTAATAGACACCCTTATTCCGGTGCACTGTGTAAGGAGAGAGGGACACACTCAGTTTTCTGCACACCCTGGCCCTCTGCTTAGTCAGCATCTCTCTCACACACACATGAGGTGGACCCCTGTGTGTGTCTCGTCTACCTCCTCTCAGCGAGACGTGTGTGTGTGTGTGCGTGTGTGTGTGCGTGCGTGCGTGCGTGCGTGCGTGTGTGTTGAACATATACTGGGCAGAGTTCTGGCTGCTTGTCACACTATAGTAGAGTAGTCAGACACCCGAACACTGAGGTGCTGGCTCGGCAGAATGCAGGAAACACCAAATGTTAGCGTAGCCAAACATACGCACTTAACCTGTCAAACAAAGCCGTGATGGATTGCTCCGTGAGTCGGAGTGGGCACAGAGGGGAGGGAGGGCGAGGCAGGTGGGGAGGGGGGCTGTTTTATGAGGAAACACTATCTCTCACACACAGATGGGCTAAGACCTCTTTAATATCAGTGTGTTCTGTCAGGGGGAGGACACACACATTACATTTGTAGTGGTGGTGGTTTGGTGAAACAGACACACAATCACAGCAGGGATATGGAACACAAGGTAATGTGGAAACATGTTAACCATTGTTGGCAACTGAACAACTGGCATGTGCAATGGCAGTTTAGTGCTATGTGCTGCAACGCTGTGCTGCAACGCTGTGCTGCAACGCTATGCTGCAACGCTGTGCTGCAACGCTATGCTGCAACGCTGTGCTGCAACGCTGTGCTGCAACGCTATGCTGCAACGCTGTGCTGCAACGCTATGCTGCAACGCTGTGCTGCAACGCTGTGCTGCAACGCTGTGCTGCAACGCTGTGCTGCAACGCTATGCTGCAACGCTGTGCTGCAACGCTGTGCTGCAACGCTATGCTGCAACGCTGTGCTGCAACGCTATGCTGCAACGCTGTGCTGCAACGCTGTGCTGCAACGCTGTGCTGCAACGCTGTGCTGCAACGCTATGCTGCAACGCTATGCTGCAACGCTGTGCTGCAACGCTGTGCTGCAACGCTAGTGTGTTGATGGAAAACACACACTTTTCTTCTTTATCCCCCTTTCCCTCTTCTTTATTCTGCTTTGCAGGAGAGAGAGAGAAAGTAGAAAAAGAGGGGTGGTGGTCGACAGCTGGTACCACAGAAGCCGTCAGCGCACCCTTCCTCCTTCCTCTTCCTCACAGTGCGCTCTTGATGACTACGGAGTTTTTCAAAAATATTTTTGCAAGATGTATTTTTATTTTTTTTGCAGGTAGATGCATATTTTTTTCTGTTCGGGTGGGTCTCAAGTGTGGGTAAAATAAAGAGTAAAGAAAAGTAGAAAGGAATGAACAAGAAAAAGAAAGAAAAATATAGTTTTATTTCCATCCTCTACGGGGTTCTTCAAAGCGCTGAGTCTCTCTCTTCATCGAGTGGTATGATCGTATTAATACATTGGCTGCCTGAAGTATTCCCACTGCAGCTACCTGGTATAGGGGCATAGCTGGGTGCACTACATCATTAGCTACAGACTCAGGGGCTCTGGTAGGGAATCAGTACCAAAAGGTTATTGAGATCTGGACCAAACATATTCAAGTCAGCATTCGGTCATTTTTGGTTTGGTTTTATGTGAATGACTCATGGCAACAGTAGTGAAGTGGGTTGTGATGGAGGATAGGTGCAGTGAATTGTGTTGTTTTATAGGGTCAGCCATAGTAAGTACAGCGCCATTGGAGCAAATTGGGTTTAAGTGCCTTGCTCAGGGGCACATAGACAGATTTTTCACATTGTTGGCTCAAGAGTCTTCTTCGGGTGTTCAAATCAGCAACATTTCAGTAACTGGGCCAATGCTCAAACTGCTAGGCTACCTGCTGTCTTTAACACCAAAAGAGGAACTCCTGCTTGCATGAGCTCAATCAAAAGCTTATAACTTTAAAAGCAGAGGAATGGAACTATCACTTCTTTAAAACCCTTAACACGGAGGATCAAACAATAGGCAAATGGTTGACTTTACAAACTCTGGATAAAACAGTTTCAAAAATATAAAATGTTCACAACTGTGCAGAAATACAGAAGTTGACTACTAGTGGCTTTAGCACAACTCAATTAGTTTGAGTAGAGTACTACAACAAGTATGCAGATCCCTCTCCTCCTCCTCTCTCACCATCCATGCATATCCCAAACACCACACATTTACACAGGCAAGTAGGCAGGCTGATTAACTACATTAGCCTTCCTATAGTGAAGCTTCAGCAATACAGTCAATGCTAATATCTACCGGTTTCTTAAAAGACATCAATCTTAAGTGTGGAATCTTACATAAGATTCCAGTGTTTCTAGAGTGATGTAGTTTCGACAAAGAATATTCACGTTTCAGTATGGTAGCTAATAGGGCCTACACTCAAGTGAATCCAGACCCAATCCACAAACCCTTTCATATAAACACATGCACTCACATAACCCCTCATACTTATAGCATACTGTACACAGTGTACACATGGAAACACACACACAGTCTGATGCAACATGAAAGATGCTGTGTGTCTGTATGGCTGACCCTTGGGGTCTGCCAGTAGTGGTTCAATACAATCCACTCACACCCTCACACACTCACTCAACTACCCACAGACCAACATACCTGCCTCACTGACAGTTGTTTGCTGGCAATTGTAGAGTTTTTCTGCCTCCCTCAGTGGACTAAGTTTTGCATGTGCGTGTGTCCGTGTGTGTAGAGCGATAAAGGTATCCCTCCAGGATATTTACATGGTTAAGCACAGAGAAACCTCAAGGGGTCGTGTGTGTCGTCCCCCCTGAACACATGGAGCCGTTAATTAGTGCATAGGTTTGCCAGGTAGGCATTTTTCTCGTTCCTTCACACCATTCTTTCTCCATTCCTTATATCGTAGCTAGTTTTTCCTAACATTGGAAGTTCCCTTGTGGGCATAGAAAGGTGGTCTATGTACACAACTACACTACAGCATGCACAACCTTACCTTTAAAACAATGTTATATGAAGACTTTGGTCAACAAATTCGTATGATAATTTCCATCAAAGTAAGACGAGACAAAATAACTGTACAATAGAGACTAGTATAGTGATGTCATGTTTGTCTATTTTTGGGGGCCAGGAAGTGATCGCTAAAACACACAGTGTATCATTAACATGGAGCTCTGCAATAGACTCTGCATGATCACGGCTCTGTCAGCTGCCCTCCAGGCCCTGACTGACTGACTGAGACAAGGTCAGAGCCAAGCAGCTGGCCTGCGGCAGGAAGGATCAGTTACCACACTAAAGAGGTCATTTCCCTACCGTCAGCTGAAGCTGCATATGGCCAGAGTCCACTGGAAAAGCCAACCATTCATCTTACTCCATCCACCATAACATGAAGTACTGTAGGCCCAAATATAATACTCGGGCCTATTGCGACAATAGGACCAGAGGAGACAGGTGACCTGGTTCCATCATGATTTGGGTACAGGTAGGGGTGCTGTGAGAGGGGTTGTAGGACTCACCTAACAGCCCGTATCAAGGTCTTCACTGCTGGGATCACCTCCTCCATGGAAACATCACAATATGGTTTGTCTTCAACACTGTCCTCCCCTACTCCTTCCACTGGAGACAGGACAGCAACAATATAGTTAAGGGTGAGAGGGAGGGAGTGAGTGAGTACAATAACATACGTGAGAGAGACAGTATGTGAGTATGTACTGTTTAAGTGTATGTAAATGTAGAGAATGTGTGTTTGTGTGAGTGAGTGAGTCAAGTCCCAGTTCCCACCGTCTGCAGGAGGTCTGGGTTTGAGTCGTAGGGAGGTGCGGAACCGCGTGCGGTCGTTGAAGCTCCAGCTCTTCTGCACCTTTCCGGGGCTGGTGGCTTCTGGGACATTGTCCGTGCTGGGCGACTGGCGGACACTCGTCCCGGGAGGCAGCGGGGACGCCTTGTTCCGGCTCGCCTGGGACGAACGGGAGTTGTTCAGCCGCATCCTGTCCCGGAATCCCATTTTGCTGCTGCTGAAACAACGAAGGTAATTAACTTGTGTCCACATGTTTATCTGCCACTTAGGACAACCTTAGAGTTCTGCTGTGTGATTTTCCTCATTGACTATAGGTTCATAGTGTCCAGTGGACGATCCAGTTGTTTTAGACACTGAGTTTAGCCAATCTGCAGAGAAGCAGTCCCAGGTAGTTAGCAGGTACAGACAGCAGTACACTAGATAGTGTGTAGCTACTGACTCCCATTAAAAACAGTCACACACAACATACTCAATGACCAACAAAGCACAGAGAGAACAGAGACAGACATTCAGACGGAGATGTCACAGAGGCATGACTGACTGTCTGGCTGATTTACTGCCGGATTTATTGACTGACTGGCTGATTTACTGACTGGCTGACTGGGGGGAGTATAGGTATATATAGGGAATAGGGAGCAAATTGTGACGTACACTCGGTGACCACTTACATGTTACAAAGTCACAAAGCATTTCAAACGTCACGCACCAGAGAACGATTAGAGACATGTTGTTTACGCTGATATAACCCTTGTTTTGTGCACTGGCCTGCCATTTAAATGTAATATTTAAGTAGCTGGAAAAGCATTAGGGGAAAGGGCATTTCATACGCCGGAGCTGAAATGCTCAGGAAGACTTAGAAGGGGAGGGTGGACAGAGTAAGATGTTGAATTACTGTTAGCCCTTTGCATTCCATTGGAAAGGAAATTAAAAAGGGATGTGCTAGGGTTAAAAACACAGATGAACCCTCCAAAGACATGTACGGCATACTGAGCAAAGGATTTGAAGAGAAACATTTTAGCAGACGAAAGGGGGAAAACTATCAGGGGAGGGAAATGTTTCTGCATGCATCAAGCATATGGTTGCATTGCATGCAGGATCATTTGAAGCCTTTCTCCATAATTCACTACAGAGCAGAAGTGATCAAAGAATGCATGCATGAACAATGTGTGCAATTAACAAGTAACGGTCATGCAACACTATTAAGAAAACAGCATGTGTGACTTGCTAATTATTTGACCTTTTCATAAAAATAAAAAAATGTATTTGTCAGAACCTTCTGTAAAAATGATGTAAGTAATTTAAATCTGTAAGTGTGTGAGGAGGCCAATGCTGACATTAGATCCACATAAACCATGAAACAAATCCCTTTGTTTTCTAATAAAGAATGCATGGTTTATTGTGTCATCCAGTTCACTGAAAGAAAGTGGTTTACAACAGTTATCCTTTTAACAGAACACCCTGTCATTCTTCTCACACAGTAAAGGCCCAGGCAAAGATTAACACCAGAGCAGTGTTTCCTATTCTCAAACATCAATTCCAAAATGTGACTATCAAATGTGCAATTTACAACCATTTTTATTCTGATGACCATCCTCAATGACAAGTGTCTTCACACTATGCTAAATGAAGAGACTAAAACCAAATCCTTATTGAAAGTGGGATATTTCAAGGGGACCAACTCCTTATTCGAAGGAGAAAATGTACAGAGACACACCCACTGCACTGGGCCAGAAGGCTGTGGGACCCTCGGGCAGAGTGGGAAGGGGGTAGTGTGAATGAGTGAGTAAGGAAGGATGTGGGGCTTGTCACCATGCACAGGCTTGTCACCGTGGATACCTCTGCTGCTTACGGCCAGCGTGAATCCAGAAGAGACCGCTTTTTAGAAACGAGTTGACTGAGGAAACACACAAGGCAGAAGGAGGGTGAAGAGAATAGGAGGAGAGGAAGAGTGGAGGAGGAAGAGTAGAGGAGGAAGGGAAGAGGAAGAGGGGAGAAGAAGAAGAGGGGGTGGGGGCTAGAAGGGGAGAGGAGAGAGGAGGAAAGGAGAATTGGAAGATAGGAGAGAAAGAGGAGGAAAAGGGAGAGCAGAGGCAGGGTACGCAGGCAGTGAGATCATAAAGGTGAGGGGCTGAGGGAGGTGAGAGGGTGAAGTGGAGGGGTAGCCCAGTACTGCAACTCAACAGTTGCTTCCTTTCCTTGTCTCCTTTCACTTTGAAGGTTTGCAAATGTATTGACACACACCCATGGAGGAGGGAGGTGTTGAGTTGGGGGTGTACTGTAGGCAGCAGGAGAGTCTGCAGAGGAAGCAGTTCACCGGAGTATATCCATAATAAGACTGCAGCCCCCGTTCTAGAAGGTCGAAAATAATTAGCTCCACACCCAACCATTGTCTTCTTGATTTGGGAGACACACTGCCATCAATGTGTTATTAATGTCTTTCAGTACATGCAGTACTATTCAATCAACTGTATGGCAAATACAGCATACATCTGGTTCATACTGAGGGGCTACAAGACCAAACATATACCTTGGAAAACATGGCATGTTATTGTATGTATCTGACATGCTGGGTTGTGTCCTATTGTTTTTCCCATTACCATGGAGGACCACTTCCTAGCTGGATTTGTCAGAGAGAGAATGCAGAGACACATATGTTCAGAAGAACAAACCTGCTAGGGACTTCTGCCTTCCTGAGAACAGGGTTGATGGAGGGATGACATGGAAAAGAAGCGGATGACAGGAGAGAGAGAGAGCGGGACAAAAAGGAGAGAAAGAGGGGATGAATGGATGAGGGTGATGGAATTGACATGAAGATGAATCAGACGAGGAAAGTGAATGAGAGGCAGACAGAGATGGAGCAAGCGGTGCTGTTAATTACACAGGTTTAGAATCAGTATTTGTGACAGGTGGTTAGATACACAACAGTACATCCACACAGGAACCACAGACCAGGGAACAGCCAGCATTTCTTTCTAAATCAGCTCGCTGCTATAAGGAGTAAAACCTGCGGCATCCTCTGGTGAGAGATTGTTTGATACAAATTAGTGCATGTGTCACGGTGATCTTTTCTTGCGTATTTATATGTCGGTGTGCCTCTATATATCGGTCTGTCGTTTATCTCTGTGTGTGTGTGTGTGTGTGTGTGTGGTGGTGCGTACCTGTCCCCTGACAGGTAGGGGGAGCTGTAGGGCCGTAGCCCGGACAGCAGGGTGTTGTGGGAGTTGTGAAGGACATTCTTGGCGCTACGCCGTCGCTGAAGGTGACTGAACAGTAGTGTCAGTTCTCTGACCCCATGTGCACAAAAAAAAACAAAGAAAGCAAGAAACAAAACAAAAAACAAAAAAAAAACATAAAAAGGATGTCAAATTAAGGGTCAAAACATAAAAAAGGTGGGGATAATTCATATGTAATTTATCAAAATTAAGTATGACAAAT
The DNA here is from genome assembly GCF_023373465.1 of Oncorhynchus keta. Taxonomy (NCBI): domain Eukaryota; kingdom Metazoa; phylum Chordata; class Actinopteri; order Salmoniformes; family Salmonidae; genus Oncorhynchus; species Oncorhynchus keta. Next base: position 18,084,647 of record NC_068439.1, read on the forward strand.
ATTGATGGCACCATCAACACACTTTTCTTGTCACTGGACACAGAGCTAAGAGGCAAAAAAAGGTATATGTAAGTCATAAAAGCCCCCCTCTTTTTAAACAAACTGAATGAGTCAAATTAATATGTAAATACTTAAATAAAATAAGAGAATACAATCTTAAGAAATAATAAAGATAAACAATGGTGGTAGTCACATTTGAGGCCTGAAGAAACCTGTAATAACTTAAAAAGGGAGAATGAAAATGAATGAAAGTGCACCCCACCGTTTTAGACCAGGAAGATAGAATGCCCACGGTCACCACTGGTAAAAGCAACTCAATTGCTGGGATATTGATCATTGTTGTATATTTGTGTACGTTCATGTGTGTATGTTCATGTGTGTGTCATGTTAATTATATGTAGGTGCAAGTTACATTTAGGTTCTCTTCCTAGATCCTATAATTCATCTGTACAGCCTCTCCTCACCTCCCTACAATGCTCTCTCAATGTTCAACCGGTTAGCAGTGTCAGCTGGCTTTCAAAACCACATTCATTTAGGATAGGTGAGACACACTTGCTACTCCAAGTCACACCTAAGTCAAATCTACCTGTACAAACATTTTGTCCTTTTAATTTAATGTAGTGGGGATGGTTAAATTCATGGGTCGACCAGCACCAACACACAACAACGGCATTATTGTAGAGGAGAAGAAGGGAGTACCTACCTGAAGGATGGAAGCATGCTGTCATAGAAGTACCAAGTGGCTGTCAGGTAGGAGTGCTGAGCATCAGTAGAGTACAGACGCCAAGCAGCCTGGAACACACACACACAGGAACACGCAGGAACACGTTAAGCCACTAAAGGAAAATGATCCAATCATACAGCAATTTGTTAGTGGGTTCAGTTTTATAACTTTATTTAACCTTAATTTAACAAGGCAAGTCAGTTAAGAACAAACTCTTATTTACAATGACAGCCTAGGAACAGTGGGTTAACTGCCTTGTTCAGGGGCCGAAAGACACATATTTACTTTGTCAGCTCGGGGATTCGATCTCGCAACCTTCCGGTTACTGGTCCAACGTCCAACCACTATGCTACCTGTCACCCCTTATGACCTAGTCTGTTGATTGAGTGGATGACACCTGAGCTATCTGTGGTCACCTGTATAAGGTTGGCAGCAGGAGTCCTCCTCTTCTCAAAGTGCTTCTGTCTGTGCTGCTCCTGCACCTTCAGAGCAAAGCCTGACCCCAGGATACCCTGAGAGAGGGTTCAGAAGGAGCGGATCAGAGGGAGAGCCAAAGGAATGAGCGCTGATTGGCTGGGAGGGGAACTGACAGTGATGTACACCAATGAGAGAGACTCACAGCAGGAAGGGCGAAGAAGGACACACCCAGGAGCGCAAAGCCGGCAGCTAGGAGTCGGCCCAACCAGGTGCGGGGTGTTTTGTCACCATAGCCGATGGTGGTGAGAGTAATCTGGAAGTAGAAACACACACACACACACACACACACACACACACACACACACACACACACACACACACACACACACACACACACACACACAGAGAGAATAAGTATTCCAGTGGTAAATACTATACAGAGCAAAACTAGTCAAACAGCATGGTACTAGAGAGACATTCTATTGGTCAGTCTCATCCTAGATCTGGAGAAAGGGTAATTCATACCCAAGTCAGTGGGTGTGTGTGTCAAATCAAATGTTATTTGTCACATGCTTCGTAAACAACAGGTGTAGGCTAACTGTGAAATGCGTATGGGTCCTTTTCCAACAATAGCAGAATTGGTCAGGAGCCCAGAAGATGACTGCTATCCAATGCAATGCAATCTTTCCTGTGTGAGTGAGTGTGTGTGTGGTACTGACCGTTCCCCACCAGAGGGAGTCTGCGTAGGTGTTGAACTCTGTGTTGACATCCTTCTCTGCCAGGTAAACCAGGAAGGAGGCAAAGATCAGGACCAGGAAACCAATGTACCACGCTGTAATGAGCTCCTGAGACCGAGAAAGGAGGGGGGAGGGGCAGGTAGTCATCAAAATATCATCAAAAACATCAATCAATATATGCCAAATATTAAAGAGCAAACAACACAATCACCACCATCACCTGACATCACAATCAACTGACAACACAATCACCTGACAACATAATCACCAGCACCTGACAACACAAACACCATCACCTGACAACATAATAATCACCTGACAACATAATAATCACCTGACAACATAATAATCACCTGACAACATAATAATCACCTGACAACATAATAATCACCTGACAACATAATAATAAGAAAATAATAAATATATGCCATAATCACCTGACAACATTTATAGACAACATAATAATCACCTGACAACATACATTCTGACAACATAATGGTCCCATTAAACCCAACATAATAATCACCTGACAACATAATAATCACCTGACAACACAATAATCACCTGACAACACAATAAACACCTGACAACATAATAATCACCTGACAACATAATAATCACCTGACAACATAATAATCACCTGACAACACAATAAACACCAGAAAACATAATAATCACCTGACAACATAATAATCACCTGACAACATAATAATCACCTGACAACATAATAATCACCTGACAACATAATAATCACCTGACAACATAATAATCACCTGACAACATAATAATCACCTGACAACATAATAATCACCTGACAACATAATAATCACCTGACAACATAATAATCACCTGACAACATAATAATCACCTGACAACACAATAAACACCAGACAACATAATAATCACCTGACAACATAATAATCACCTGACAACATAATAATCACCTGACAACATAATAATCACCTGACAACATAATAATCACCTGACAACATAATAATCACCTGACAACATAATAATCACCTGACAACATAATAATCACCTGACAACATAATAATCACCTGACAACATAATAATCACCTGACAACATAATAATCACCTGACAACATAATAATCACCTGACAACATAATAATCACCTGACAACATAATAATCACCTGACAACATAATAATCACCTGACAACATAATAATCACCTGACAACATAATAATCACCTGACAACATAATAATCACCTGACAACATAATAATCACCTGACAACATAATAATCACCTGACAACATAATAATCACCAGACAACATAATAATCACCTGACAACACAATAATCACCTGACAACATAATAATCACCTGACAACACAATAAACACCAGACAACATAATAATCACCTGACAACATAATAATCACCTGACAACATAATAATCACCTGACAACATAATAATCACCTGACAACATAATAATCACCTGACAACATAATAATCACCTGACAACACAATAAACACCAGACAACACAATAAACACCAGACAACACAATAAACACCAGACAACACAATCCCCACCATCACCTGAAAACACTATAATCATTATCACCTGACAACATTATAATCATTATCACCTGACCACACAACCACCATCATCACCTGACCACACAACAACATCATCACCTGACAACACAACAACATCATCACCTGACAACACAACAACATCATCACCTGACAACACAACAACATCACCTGACAACACAACAACATCATCACCTGACCACACAACCACCATCATCACCTGACAACACAACAACATCATCACCTGACCACACAACCACCATCATCACCTGACAACACAACAACATCATCACCTGACAACACAACAACATCATCACCTGACAACACAATCGACACAGTCACCTGACAACAGTATAACACCATCACATGACAACACTACAATCATCATCACCACCATCTGACAACACTCTAATCATCACCTGACAATACAGGTGCTTCTACACCTGCATTGCATTGCTTGCTGTTTGGGGTTTTAGGCTGTGTTTCTGTACAGCACTTTGAGATATCAGCTGATGTACGAAGGGCTATATAAATGAATTTGATTTGACAACACTACAATCACCTCCACCACCTGACAACACTACAATCACCTCCACCATCATCTGACAACACCACCACCATCACCTAACAACACTATAAATCACCACCACCACTTGACAACACAATCACCACCACCTGTCAACACAATCACCACCACCTGAAAACACTATAATCATCACCATCACCTGACAACACTATAATCATCACCACCATCACCTGACTACACAATCACCACCTGAAACCAAAATCACCGCCTGACAACACAATCACCTCCACCACCTGACAACACAATCACCTCCACAACACAATCACCTCCATCACCTGACAACACAATCACCTCCATCACCTGACAACACAATCACCTCCACCACCTGACAACACAATCACCACCACCTGGCAACACAATCACCTCCATCACCTGACAACACAATCACCTCCACCACCTGACAACACAATCACCAATCCCCACCTGACAACACAATCACCTCCATCACCACACAATCACCACCTGACAACACAATCATAACACCATCACATGACAACACAATCACCTCCACCACCTGACAACACAACAATCCCCTTCACCACCTGACAACACTACAATCACCTCCACCACCTGACAACACTACAATCATCACCACCATCATCTGACAACGCTACAATCATCAACACCACCATCATCTGACAACGCTACAATCATCACCACCATCAAATGACAACACTATAAATCACCACCTGGCAACACAATCACCGCCACCTGAAAACACTATAATCATCACCATCACCTGACAACACTATAATCATCACCATCACCTGACAACACTATAATCATCACCACCATCACCTGACTACACAATCACCACCTGAAACCAAAATCACCGCCTGACAACACAATCACCTCCACCACCTGACAACACAATCACCTCCACCACCTGACAACACAATCACCTCCATCACCTGACAACACAATCACCTCCATCACCTGACAACACAATCACCTCCATCACCTGACAACACAATCACCTCCATCACCTGACAACACAATCACCTCCATCACCTGACAACACAATCACCTCCACCACCTGACAACACAATCACCTCCACCACCTGACAACACAATCACCTCCATCACCTGACAACACAATCACCTCCATCACCTGACAACACAATCACCTCCATCACCTGACAACACAATCACCTCCATCACCTGACAACACAATCACCTCCATCACCTGACAACACAATCACCTCCATCACCTGACAACACAATCACATCCACCACCTGACAACACAATCACCTCCATCACCTGACAACACAATCACCTCCACCACCTGACAACACAATCACCTCCACCACCTGACAACACAATCACCTCCACCACCTGACAACACAATCACCTCCACCACCTGACAACACAATCACCTCCACCACCTGACAACACAATCACCTCCACCACCTGACAACACAATCACCTCCACCACCTGACAACACAATCACCTCCATCACCTGACAACACAATCACCTCCATCACCTGACAACACAATCACCTCCACCACCTGACAACACAATCACCTCCACCACCTGACAACACAATCCCCACCATCACCTGACAACACAATCATCACCACCTGACAACACTATAATCACCTGATAACACAATCACCACCTGACAACACAATCACCACCTGACAACACAATCCCCACTACCACTTGACAACACAATCACCACTACCTCCTGACAACACAACCACCACTACCTCCTGACAACACAACCACCACTACCTCCTGACAACACAACCACCACTACCTCCTGACAACACAACCACCACTACCTCCTGACAACACAACCACCACTACCTCCTGACAACACAACCACCACTACCTCCTGACAACACAACCACCACTACCTCCTGACAACACAATCACCACTACCTCCTGACAACACAATCACCACTACCTCCTGACAACACAATCACCACTACCTCCTGACAACACAATCACCACTACCTCCTGACAACACAATCACCACTACCTCCTGACAACACAATCACCACGTGACAACACAATCACGACCATCACCTGACAACACAATCACCACCATCAGCTGACAGCACTATAATCAATACCATCACCTGATAACACTATAATCATCACCATCACCTGACAACACTATAATCCCCACCATCACCTGACAACACAATCACCACCACAATCACCTGACAACGCAATCCCCACGACCTATAGCTGACAACGCAATCACATCCACCACCTGACAACACATTTACCTCCACCACAATCATCGCCACCATCACCTGACAACACTGTAATCATCACCACCACCTCTTGGCAACACAATCACCACCACCACTTGGCAACACAATCACCTCCACCACTTGGCAACACAATCACCACCACCACTTGGCAACACAATCACCACCACTACCTGGCAACACAATTACCACCTGGCAACACAATCACCACCTGGCAACACAATCACCACCTGGCAACACAATCACCACCACCAGCACATGACAACACAACAATCACCTTCACCACCTGACAACACAACAATCACCTTCACCACTTGACAACACAACAATCACCTTCACCACCTGACAACACAACAATCACCTTCACCACCTGACAACACTACAATCATCATCACCACCATCATCTGACAACACTACAATCATCACCACCAGCACATGACAACACAACATCACCTTCACCACCTGACAACACTACAATCATCATCACCACAATCATCTGACAACACTACAATCATCACCACCAGCACATGACAACACAACAATCACCTTCATCACCTGACAACACTACAATCACCTCAACCACCTGACAACACTACAATCATCATCACCACCATCACCTGTCAACACTATAAACCACCACCTGATAACACAATCACCACCTGACAACACAATCACCACTACCTCCTGACAACCCAATCACCACGTGACAACACAATAACGACCATCACCTGACAACACAATCACCACCACAATCACCTGACAACACAATCACCACCACAATCACCTGACAACGCAATCCCCACGACCTATAGCTGACAACGCAATCACATCCACCACCTAACAACACAATCACCTCCACCACAATCATCACCACCATCACCTGACAACACTGTAATCATCGCCACCATCACCTGACAACACTATAATCATCACCACCATAAACCACCACAATCACCACAACCTGACAACACAATCACCACCAGCTGACAACACTATAAACCACCATCACCTGACAACACAATAATCCCCATCACCTGACAACACAATAAACACCATCACCTGACAACACAATAAACCATCACCACCTGGAAATACAACAATCCCCATCACCTGACAACACAATAATCCCCATCACCTGACAACACAATAATCCCCATCACCTGACAACACAATCACCACCACCTGACAACACAATCACCACCAGCTGACAACACTATAAACCACCACCACCTGACAACACTATAATCATCACCATCCTCTGTCAACACAATAAACCACCACCACCTGACAACACTATAATCCCCATCACCTGACAACACAATAATCCCCATCACCTGACAACAATAATCCCCATCACCTGACAACAATAATCCCCATCACCTGACAACACAATAATCCCCATCACCTGACAACACAATCACCATCACCTGACAACACAATCACCATCACCTGACATCCCTGAGTGTGTGTGCAGTGTATTTGGCTGTAACTTTTCAGAGTGGTCATCCTAACTACCAGTCTAAGGTGGATATCGTTTCTGAGGTCCACGACCCCATGTGTACAGTATCTGTGGGTGTGTTGTGGTTGGCATGACACCCACTGTCATTTTGCTTTGACCACATATCACTAATACTAGTCGTTTCATCATCGTGTGTGTGTGTGTGTGTGTGTGTGTGTGTGTGTGTGTGTGTGTGTGTGTGTGTGTGTGTGTGTGTGTGTGTGTGTGTGTGTGTGTGTGTGTGTGTGTGTGTGTGTGTGTGTGTGTGTGTGTGTGTGTGTGTGTGTGTGTGTGTGTGTGTGTGTGTGTGTGTGTGTGTGTGTGTGTGTGTCCTGTGTGTGTGTGTGTGTGTGTGTGTGTGTGTGTGTGTGTGTGTGTGTGTGTGTGTGTGTGTGTGTGTGTGTGTGTGTGTGTGTGTGTGTGTGTGTGTGTGTGTGTGTGTGTGTGTGTGTGTGTGTGTGTGTGTGTGTGTGTGTGTGTGTGTGTGTGTGTGTGTGTGTGTGTGTGTGTGTGTGTGTGTGTGTGTGTGTCCACCTTGCTGTGGGCATAGACCACAGAGCCCAGTAGTTTCCAGGTGCCTCCTCGTCTGTCCATGCGTACCATCCGGAGGATCTGGAGGAACCGCATGCTGCGCAGGGCTGAGGTAGCAAATATGTTCCCCTGTGTACCCGCTGCGATCACCGCCAACGACGCCACAAACACTATGAAGTCTATGGAGAAAGAGGGGGAAGAAAGAGAGGAGGTGAAAGGAGAGAAGAGAGGAGGTGAAAGGGGGTAAGAGAAAGAGAGATGCACATCCAGTACACACACTCAGTCCCAGTAAGCTCAGACACATATCAATAGATCAATAACTATCCATTAGCTACTGCTCTTTGGAAACTATGTATGTATGTATGTATGTATATGTGTATGTGTGTGTGTGTGTGTGTGTGTGTGTGTGTGTATGCATTTAAATACTACTCTGTACATGTATCGTAAGTACATTCGTGGCCAAAAGTTTTGAGAACGACACAAATTAATTTTCACGAAGTCTGCTTCCTCAGTTTGTATGATGACAATTTGCATATACTCCAGAATGTTATGAAGAGTGATCAGATGAATTGCAAAGTCCCTCTTTGCCATAGAAATGAACTGAATCCCCTCCCAAAATCTCCACTGCATTTCAGCCCTGCCACAAAAGGACCAGCTGGCATGTCATTAATTCTCTCTTTAACACAGGTGTGAGTGTTGACAAGGACAAGGCTGGAGATCACTCTGTCATGCTGATTGAGTTCGAATAACAGACTGGAAGCTTCAAAAAGTAGGGTGGTGCTTGGAATCATTGTTCTTCTTCTGTCAACCATGCTTACCTTCAAGGAAGCACGTGCCGTCGTCATTGCTTTGCACAAAAAGGGCTTCACAGGCAAGGATATTGCTGCCAGTAAGATTGCACCTAAATCAACCATTTATCGGATCATCAAGAATTTCAAGGAGAGCGGTTCAATTGTTGTGAAGGCTTCAGGGCTCCAGCAAGCGCCAGGACCGTCTCCTAAAGTTGATTCAGCTGCGGGATCGGGGCACCACCAGTATAGCGCTTGCTCAGGAATGGCAGCAGGCAGGTGTGAGTGCATCTACACGCACAGTGAGGCGAATACTTTTGGAGGATGGCCTGGTGTCAAGAAAGGCAGCAAATAAGCCACTTCTCTCCAGGAAAAACATCAGGGACAGACTGATATTCTGCAAAAGGTACAGGGATTGGACTGCTAAGGACTGGGGTAAAGTTATTTTCTCTGATGAATCCCGTTTCCGATTGTTTGGGACATCCAGAAAAAAGCTTGTCCGGAGAAGACAAGGTGAGCGCTACAATCAGTCCTGTGTCATGCCAACAGTAAAGCATACTGAGACCATTCATGTGTGGGGTTGCTTCTCAGCCAAGGGAGTGGGTTCACTCACAATTTTGCCTAAGAATACAGCCATGCATATGTAACAGTACAACTTTTACGTCCGTCCCCTCGCCCATACCCGGGCGCGAACCAGGGACCTTCTGCACACAACGACAACAGTCACCCTCGAAGCATCGTTACCCATCGCTCCACAAAAGCCGCGGCCCTTGCAGAGCAAGGGGACCTACTACTTCAAGGTCTCAGAGCAAGTGACGTAACCGATTGAAACGCTATTTAGCGCACACCGCTAACTAAGCTAGCCGTTTCACATCCGTTACACATAAAGAATGGTACCAACACACCCTCCGAGAGCAACTTCTCCCAACCATCCAGGAACAGTTTGGTGACGAACAATGCCTTTTCCAGCATGATGGAGCACCTTGTCATAAGGCAAAAGTGATAACTAAGTGGCTCGGGGAACAACACAACGATATTTTGGGTCCATGGCCAGGAAACTCCCCAGACCTTAATCCCATTGAGAACTTGTGGTTAATCCTCAAGGTGGGTGGACAAACAAAAACCCACAAATTCTGACAATCTCCAAGCATTGATTATGCAAGAATGGGCTGCCATCAGTCAGGATGTGGCCCAGAAGTTAATTGACAGCATGCCAGGGCGGATTGCAGAGGTCTTGAAAAGAAGGGTCAACACCGCAAATATTGACTCTCTGCATCAATTTCATGTAATTGTCAATAAAAGCCTTTGACACTTATGGAATGCTTGTAATTATACTTCAGTATTCCATAGTCACATCTGACAAAAATATCTAAACACACTGAAGCAGCAAACTGTGAAAATTAATATTTGTGTCATTCTCAAAACTTTTGGCCACGACTGTATACTTACACATGATCTTGTAGTTGAATAGACACACACACACACACACACACACACACACACACACACACACACACACACACACACACACACACACACACACACACACACACACACACACACACACACACACACACACACACACACACACACACACACACACACACACACACAGACAGGGAGACAGAGACAGCGTCTTGCCTATGACACAGAAGGGTTTCCTGGCGAAGCGTAGTCTCCCCTGCCATCCTCTGTAGCGACAGCAGCAGCCAGATGCCCAAACTCTCACAGCGTATTCCAGACCAAACACCACGATCATCACAAACTCCTGTAGGGGGAGACAGACAGCGTGAGAGAAAACACCATGATCATTACAACCTCATCTCGGGGGAGACAGAGAAAACACTGCAATCATTACAACCTCATCTAGGAAGGAGAGGGTCAGTCATGGGTCATAATGAGGAAACCAACTGAACAGCACAGATCAGCATAGGGTCACAGCAAGGTCAGTTAAAGAAGCTCACCATCTGTTTACAAAATGATCATCTGTGACAATGGACAAAGAGTTAGAGGAGGAGAAGGAAAAAGAGAATGGGAGTGGAAACAGACAAAATCATTCTCCTTAGTCACTGTCAGTGTTGCCAAATATAGTGCTATATATAGTATGAGTCAAAAGTTTGGACACACCTACTCATTCAAGGGTTTTTCTTTATTTTTACTAGAATAGAATAATAGGGAAGACATTAAAACTATAAAGTAACAATCATGTAGTAACCAAAAAAGTGTTAAACAAATCCAAATATACAGTTGAAGTCGGAAGTTTACATACACCTTAGTCAAATACATTTGAACTCAGTTTCACAATTCCTGACATTTTATTCCTTATTCCTTATATCCTTTATTCCTGACATTTTAAGTACAAATTCCCTGTTTTAGGTCAGTTAGGATCACCACTTAATTTTAAGAATGTGAAATGTCAGAATAATAGAAGAGAGAATTATCAGCTTTCATCACATTCTCAGTGGATCAGAAGTTTACATACATTCAATTAGTATTTGGTAGCAGCATTGCCTTTAAATTGTTTTACTTGGGTCAAACATTTCGGGTGGCATTCCACAAGCTTCCCACAATAAGTTGGGTGAATTTTGGCCCATTCCTCCTGACAGAGCTGGTGTAACAGTCAGATTTGTAGGCATCCTTGCTCGCACACACTTTTAAAGATCTGCCCATACATTTTCTATAGGATTGAGGTCAGGGCTTTGTGATGACCACATCAATACCTTGACTTTGTTGTCCTTAAGACATTTTGCCACAACTTTGGAAGTATGCTTGCAGTCATTGTCCATCTGAAAGACCCATTTGCGACCAAGCTTTAACTTCCTGACTGATGTCTTGAGATGTTGCTTCAATATATCCACATAATTTTCCTATCTCATGATGCCATCTATTTTGTGAAGTGCACCAGTCCCTCCTGCAACAAAGCACTTCCACAACATCATGCTGCCACCCCCGTGCTCCACGGTTGGGATGGTGTTCTTTGGCTTGCAAGTCTCCTCTGATTTCCTCCAAGCATACTTCCAAAGTTGTGCCAAAATGGCTTAATAAGTACAACAAAGTCAAGGTATTTGACTAAAATTTGTGGGCAGAACTGAAAAAGTGTGTGCGTGCATGGAGGCCTACAAACTTGACTCAGTTACACCAGCTCTGTCAGGAGGAATGGGGCAGTTAAATTAAACCATTTAAAGGCAATGCTACCAAATACTGAGTGTATGTACACTTTTGACCCACTGGGAATGTGATAAAAGAAATAAAAGCTGAAATAAATCAGTCTCTCAACTATTATTCTGACATTTCACATTCTTAAAATAAAGTGGTGATCATAACTGACCTAAGACAGGGAATTTTTTACTTGGATTAAATGTTAAGAAGCATGAAAAACTGAGTTTAAATGTATTTGGCTACGGTGTATGTAAACTTCCGACTTCAACTGTATATAGTAATTAATTGAAGTTTGTCTATCTCTGTTCCATTTCCCATATTTCATTTGCATTAGCGGGTAAATTGGCTCAATCTTCCATAACAGTACTGTTCACGTAAGTAAAGCTCAATAATGGCTAAAATACTGATTCAAAGAGTGAATGGTCATAATGTAGAATCATAAAATACAAGTTTGACCATTAATTAACAGTTAGAGAGGAGGGCAAACAGGAGAGAGAAACAGAGCAAGAAAGATTGGGAGAAAGAGAGAAAGGGAGAGGGGGTGGAGGGAGAAAGAGAGAAAGGGAGAGGGGGTGGAGGGAGAAAGAGAGAAAGGGAGAGGGGGTGGAGGGAGAAGAAAGGGAGAGGGGGTGGAAAGGAGAGAAAGGGAGAGGGGGTGGAGGGAGAAAGAGAGAAAGGGAGAGGGGGTGGAGGGAGAAAGAGAGAAAGGGAGAGGGGTGGGGGGGAGAAAGAGAGAAAGGGAGAGGGGGTGGAGGGAGAAAGAGAGAAAGGGAGAGGGGTGGAGGAGGGGTGGAGAAAGAGAGAAAGGGAGAGGGGGTGGAGGAAGAAAGAGAGAAAGGGAGAGGGGGTGGAGGGAGAAAGAGAGAAAGGGAGAGGGGGTGGAGGGAGAAAGGGAGAGGGGGTGGAGGAAGAAAGAGAGAAAGGGAGAGGGGGTGGAGGAAGAAAGAGAGAAAGGGAGAGGGGGTGGAGGGAGAAATTAAAAGAGAGAAATGGAGAGGGGGTGGAGGGAGAAAGAGAGAAAGGGAGAGGGGGTGGAGGGAGAAAGAGAGAAAGGAGAAAAGTGGGGTGGAGGGAGAAAGAGAGTAAAAGGAGAGGCAGTGAGAGGAGAGGTGATAAACAGTAACAGAAAAAGTGAGAGGAAGGGAGGGAAATTAAACAGGTGATAAAGGCAGGTGATAAAGGCAGAGAGTAACAGAAAAAGTGAGAGGAAGAGGGAGTAAACAGAAAAAGTGAGAGGAAGGGAGGGAAATTAAACAGGTGATAAAGGCAGAGAGTAACAGAAAAAGTGAGAGGAAGGGAGGGAAATTAAACAGGTGATAAAGGCAGAGAGTAACAGAAAAAGTGAGAGGAAGGGAGGGAAATTAAACAGGTGATAAAGGCAGAGAGTAACAGAAAAAGTGAGAGGAAGGGAGGGAAATTAAACAGGTGATAAAGGCAGAGAGTAACAGAAAAAGTGAGAGGAAGGGAGGGAAATTAAACAGGTGATAAAGGCAGAAAGTAAAAGCAGAAAGTGAGAGGAAGGGAGGGAAATTAAATAGGTGATAAAGGCAGAGAGTAACAGAAAAAGTGAGAGGAAGGGAGGGAAATTAAACAGGTGATAAAGGCAGAGAGTAACAGAAAAAGTGAGAGGAAGGGAGGGAAATTAAACAGGTGATAAAGGCAGAGAGTAACAGAAAAAGTGAGAGGAAGGGAGGGAAATTAAACAGGTGATAAAGGCAGAGAGTAACAGAAAAAGTGAGAGGAAGGGAGGGAAATTAAAGAGGTGATAAAGGCAGAGAGTAAAAGCAGAAAGCCATCCTCCTAAAGATGAAAGAGGAAGTAGTGATTATGGCTGTTTGGATTACTGGTTCATGTCTTGGATTTCCTGTATACTCAACAATACCTGAGTCCTCCCGCCTGCTTACAACACCGTTTCTTACACTGACATTCTTCCGCGGAACACACACACACTCAACAGCAGGTGTGACGGGAAGCAGAATCAGACACTCTGTAGCTCTTCCCCAGTATGATGGTGTCATCACACTCAGACAAATGCAGTACACATACGGTCCAGAAAATGGCAGACCTGGGTTCGAATACTATTCGGAATCATTTCAAATACTTTAGCTAAGCTTAATTGAGCTTGCCTGGCACAATGGAACCAATAGAACAGTCCCAAAACGACAAACCCCACCCATATGGCACTCCAGGCAGGCTAGAGTAAACATTCAAAGTATTTGAAAGATTTCAAATACTATTTGAACCGAGGTGTGAAAAATGATGTGACAGTATATGGTTTATATAGCTGCCCCTAAACCACCCTACCACTTAGGAGCAATGTCTGGGCTAGTCAGATAAAGGGAGAGGAAGATTCAGTGGGATAACCAGTGTTTACACTAACAGTATATCAACTTAGCTACTGTAGGTTCCAGTCTGCCTCCGCTTTCTCCAACCTGTTATGATATAGTGATGTTGAAAGCAAAACCAGACAGGTACTCAGGCTAACACAATATTGATTTAGAATCGTGTTAAGGTTGGTTGGCACTTGGCAGGGGCAAATTGTACTTTTAGTGTAAAAATAAAAATAAAAACTGATCCCAAATCAGCCCTCCTACTCTGAGAGGCTTGGTACATCTGGCCCGTGGAGCTGGGTGTATGGTGGAGGGGAGGAGATGGGGGCTGACGGCTTACCAGGATGAAGAGGCCTTCGTTGGCTATCTTTTGATGGTCTGGTATGGTGGAGAACACAGACAGAACCAGACAGCTGAACACCAGCAGGAAACTGTAACACACACACAGACAGGTCAGCATACACTCTAAACATAGCCAAATGCTTAGACAGACACAAAAATAGACATTAGGCAGACAAGTGTGAATATGGTGAGAGAGGGAGAAACAGACCATGGCTATAAGATAGAATCTGTTTTCTTTTTCATTGTACTCTAGTATAGATTATTAACTTGAGTGTGCAGAACAATGGACACTGGTCACTTCTGTGGGACAATGTCACACATTCATCCAGCCTTGCATTGTGTCCACAGTAGATGTATTTGATAATTACAAGTATGGTGTTGTACTCTGCACAGCATGTCTGGCATGCTGAGTGGACACAGATTCTCACAACACCATTATCCCAGAAACCCTAAACCCACTCCAATTTGCATACCACCCCAACAGATCCACCGATGATACAATCTCTATTGCACTCCACACTGCCCTTTCCCACCTGGACAAAAGGAACACCTATGTGAGAATGCTATGCATTGACAACAGCTCAGCGTTCAACACCCTAGTGCCCTCAAAGCTCTTCACTGAGCTAAAGACCATGGGACTAAACACCTCCCTCTACAACTGGATCCTTGACTTCCTGACGGGCCGCCCTCAGGTGCTAAGGGTAGGTAACAACACATCCGACACTGATCCTCAACACAGGGGCCCCTCAGGGGTGTGTGCTCAGTCCCCTCCTGTACTCCCTGTTCAATCATGACTGCATGGCCAGGTATGACACCAACACCATCATTACGTTTACTGATGACAACAGTGGTAGGACTGATCACTGACAACGATGAGACAGCCTATAGGGAGGAGGTCAGAGACCTGGCCGTGTGGTGCCAGGACAACAACCTCTCCCTCAACGTGATCAAGAAAAGGACATGATTGTGGATTACAGGAAAAAGAGGACCGAGCACGCCCCAATTCTCATCGACGGGGCTGCAGTGGAGCAGGTTGAGAGCTTCAAGTTCCTTGGTGTCCACTTCACCAACAATCGAACAGGGTCCAAGCACACCAAGACAATCGTGAAGAGGGCACGACTAAACCTATTCCCCCTCAGGAGACTGAAAATATTTGGCATCGGTCCTCAGATCCTCAAAAGGTTCTACAGCTGCACCATCGAGAGCATCCTGACTGGTTGCATCACTGCCTGGTATGGCAACTGCTCGGCCTCCAACCATAAGGCACTACAGAGGGTAGTGCGATCGTCCCAGTACATCACCGTGGCCAAGCTTCCTGCCATCCAGGACCTCGACACCAGGCGGGGTCAGAGGAAGACCCTAAAATTTGTCAAAGACTCCAGCCACCCTAGTCATAGACTGTTCTCTCTGATACCTCTCATGGCAAGAGGTACTGGAGCGCCAAGTCTAGGTCCAAAAGGCTTCTAAACAGCTCCTACCCCCAAGCCATAAGACTCCTGAACACCTAATCAAATAGCTACCCAGACAATTACACCGCTGCTACTCTCTGTTGTTATCTATGCTTTGTCACTTTAATAACTCTACCTACATGTACATATTACCTCAACTAACCGGTGCCCCAGCACATTGTACCACTCTGTACCAGTACCCCCCTGTATATAGTCCCATTGTTATTTTACTGCTGCTCTTGAATTGCTTGTTATTTTATTTCTTATCGTTTTGTTTTTTTTAAACTGCATTGTTAGTTAGGGGCTCATAATAAGCATTTCACTGTAAGGTCTACTACACCTGTTGTATTCGGTGGATGTGACTAATACAATTTGATTACAATACCTGTACTTTTGGAACGCACAAGGTTCTTTGACAGTTGGAGCAGTGCCGTTGCCCCGACTCCATTCCAGGTGATCCCAGTGGAGTTTCTTTTCCCTCTCTCATGTGAATATTCTGGGAGCACAGTAGGATTAGCCAGGTGGCAGCTGCTGGGGTAGAGGCTAGGTCTCACAGTATGCTGCTGGGGTAGAGGCCAGGCCTCACAGTATGCTGCTGGGGTAGAGCCTAGGCCTTACAGTATGCTGCTGGGGTAGAGGCTAGGCCTCACAGTATGCTGCTGGGGTAGAGGCCAGGCCTCACAGTATGCTGCTGGGGTAGAGGCTAGGTCTCACAGTATGCTGCTGGGGTAGAGGCCAGGCCTCACAGTATGCTGCTGGGGTAGAGGCTAGGTCTCACAGTATGCTGCTGGGGTAGAGGCTAGGTCTCACAGTATGCTGCTGGTGTAGAGGCTAGGCCTCATAGTATGCTGCTGGGGTAGAGGCTAGGTCTCACATTATGCTGCTGGGGTAGAGGCTAGGTCTCACATTATGCTGCTGGGGTAGAGGCTAGGTCTCACATTATGCTGCTGGGGTAGAGGCCAGGTCTCACAGTATGCTGCTGGGGTAGAGGCTAGGTCTCACAGTATGCTGCTGGGGTAGAGGCCAGGTCTCTCAGTATGAGAACACTTCTCACAACCCCAAACAGTCTCCTGCTCACAATCACACACATTCTCCATCACACATACACACTCCCCCCTCCCTCTTTTTTTTCACACACATTCTCTCTTATCTCTGGGGAGAGCTAACGAAGGCCATGACCACTAAAACTCTCTATTACGACAACAACAATCTAGCCTAAGATAAATGACTGTATGAATGGAGCAATCACACTGTGGATATGGATGGGTCATCACTGAAGGAATGACAATCACACTGTGGATATGGATGGGTCATCACTGAAGGAATGACAATCACACTGTGGATATGGATGGGTCATCACTGAAGGAATGACAATCACACTGTGGATATGGATGGGTCATCACTGAAGGAATGACAATCACACTGTGGATATGGATGGGTCATCACTGAAGGAATGACAATCACACTGTGGATATGGATGGGTCATCACTGAAGGAATGACAATCGTAGGCCTTTTTTAAATGGCATATTCAACAATTTACAATCAAATTGATGCTGAAATTTGGATTTTATTTTAGGAAAAAGGCCTGTTTTTTTTTTGAAGCCAGAAGGAGGCTAGTAAGTTACATTTATGCCTTTACTAGACTATGGGGACATTTTATATATGAATGCTTCCACTCAGTGGAATACTGAAATGTATTTTAAACTGCAAAACCCTTACGCACCACTGCACTAGGGGTTGGCTGGCCTTCTAGTCACTCGTAGGCTCAGTCACTGGTATACTTTTATTTACAAAGCCACTTTGGGTTTACTACCTTTTTATTTGTGCATGTCTATTGTTCAGAAATGTGGTGGGTACTCTCTTCGTTCACTGGACTTTATCCTGCTAACTGTTCCAAATGTCCAAACTGAATTTGGTAAAAGGGCTTTTATGTACTCTGCGCCATCGTCTTGGAACGCCTTAAAAAATACTTTTAAACTGGAAGAACTTGATGAATGATCTTGAGACTGATTCTCTGACCTGTCAATGTTTTTAATTGGCTGTTTTTTATTTTCTTATACTCTTGTATATTCAATGGTTTTTACTAGATTACTTGTAGTTTTTCATGTTGTTTGTCTGTCATTTTTGTAATGACTTGGTGCTGCCTATCTTGGCCAGGGCGCTCTTGAAAAAGAGATTTTAAATCTCAATGAGCCCTTCCTGGTTAAATAAAGGTGAAATAAATGAATAAATCACACAATGGTTATGGATGGGTCATCACTGAAGGAATGACAATCACACTGTTCAGTGTTTAACGGAGTGTGTGGCAAAGCCATAATTGTGATTATGTTTGGTCTGTTGGACAACAAAGGTGATGGTAACACTATAATGAATGACAAAGTGACTTTATAATGTTGATCAGCTCTGGTGAGTAACATGTCCACTGTATTCACATGTGGCAAATAACCCTGAAACTTGACCAAACAAAAAATTTAAAAATGAAACAATAAAGAGCAAGAGTAATAACACACAGAGTGGACAGAGAACTCCCTGTTCTTATCCACTATCTCCATAACACACACTACAAGAGTCTACTACAGTCCAGCCATCCTCATTCCCTTCTCTTTACAGTAAACAGGGGTGAAAGGTCACACAGGGGGATAATCATTTCCTTCCAGACTCTCACACACACACACAACCACAGATGATCATTGTAAATGAAGGAAGGAAGAGGATGACTGATTGGAATGGGTGACCAGGGATAGAATCCCAGAGGATCTGACAACAACCCAATGTCAGAGTCAGACACACTGTAGTAGCTACAACAGGACTGGAACCCACCCATTGGGACAACAGGAAGAAAGGAACACAAGACACATATGTCGTAGAGATCTGACAGATCCTCCGGACAGTTCAGACAGCAGTTGGGAGGAATATGTCAACCAGGGAGAGAATACACCAGAAGCCGTATGTATCATGCATCTCAGGAGTGCTGATCTAGGATCTGCAACTTCCCCCGTCCTTGTAATCTTACTCATTGTGATCTAAAAGGCTAAACTGATCTTAGGTTATATTGTTTTAATAGAGGATTGTCCACGTCAACACCCAGGTTATATTGCTTTAATAGAGGATTGTCCACGTCAACCCCCGGGTTAAATTGTTTTAATAGAGGATTGTCCACGTCAACCCCCGGGTTAAATTGTTTTAATAGAGGATTGTCCACGTCAACCCCCGGGTTAAATTGTTTTAATAGAGGAGTGTCCACATCCACCCCTGGGTTAATTTGTTCTAGAGGAGTGTCCACATCACCCCTGGGTTAATTTGTTCTAGAGGACTGGCCACGTCCACCCCCAGGTCATATTGTTTGAGGATTGTCCACGTCCACCCCAGGGTAAAATTTTAATAGACGATTGTCCACGTCCACCCCTGGGTTAATTTGCTTTAGATGATTGTCCACGTCCACCCCTGGGTTAATTTGTTTTAGATGATTGTCCACGTCCACCCCTGGGTTAATTTGCTTTAGATGATTGTCCACGTCCACCCCTTGGTTAATTTGTTTTAATAGAGGACTGTCAACTTCCACCACTGGGTTAATTTGTTCTAGAGGACTGTCCACGTCCACCACTGGGTTAATTTGTTCAAGAGGACTGTCCACGTCCACCACTGGGTTAATTTGTTTTACTAGAGGACTATCCACTTCCACCACTGGGTTAATTTGTTCTAGAGGACTGTCCACGTCCACCACTGGGTTAATTTGTTCAAGAGGACTGTCCACGTCCACCACTGGGTTAATTTGTTTTACTAGAGGACTGTCAACTTCCACCACTGGGTTAATCTGTTCAAGAGGACTGTCCACGTCCACCACTGGGTTAATTTGTTTTACTAGAGGACTGTCAACGTCCACCACTGGGTTAATTTGTTCTAGAGGACTGTCCACGTCCACCACTGGGTTAATTTGTTCAAGAGGACTGTCCACGTCCACCATTGGGTTAATTTGTTCAAGAGGACTGTCCACGTCCACCACTGGGTTAATTTGTTCAAGAGGACTGTCAACGTCCACCACTGGGTTAATTTGTTCTAGAGGACTGTCCACGTCCACCACTGGGTTAATTTGTTCAAGAGGACTGTCCACGTCCACCATTGGGTTAATTTGTTCAAGAGGACTGTCAACTTCCACCACTGGGTTAATTTGTTCAAGAGGACTGTCCACGTCCACCACTGGGTTAATTTGTTCAAGAGGACTGTCCACGTCCACCACTGGGTTAATTTGTTCAAGAGGACTGTCCACGTCCACCATTGGGTTAATTTGTTCAAGAGGACTGTCCACGTCCACCACTGGGTTAATTTGTTCAAGAGGACTGTCAACGTCCACCACTGGGTTAATTTGTTCAAGAGGACTGTCCACGTCCACCACTGGGTTAATTTGTTCTAGTGTGTGTGTGTGTGTGTGTGTGTGTGTGTGTGTGTGTGTGTGTGTGTGTGTGTGTGTGTGTGTGTGTGTGTGTGTGTGTGTGTGTGTGTGTGTGTGTGTGTGTGTGTGTGTGTGTGTGTGTGTGTGTGTGTGTGTGTCTCGCCTGATCAAACACAAATGTGAATAGATGAATAGGACGTAATTCAAAAGATAACTTCTTGTTATCATGAATTGTCATGAATTAACACACAAATCAAAATTGAAAAATACATTTGCTTAATCTTTAGGACCTCATAAAAAAGGAATAAAAGGTATTTAAAAAGGGAGGAACTTGCTGAACTTACATTTTCCGCTGCAAAATGTTTTGCTATGGTGTGCCATAATGAATCGACACCAATCCGCAGGGGTCATATTATAATAGTTCAATTAAACAGGTCTGAGAACTGGACACCAGGGCCCGCTTTCCCTAAAGTATCTTAAGACTAAGTTCATCTTTAGAACCATCTTAAAGAGCCTTTTGAAAGACGCACTACGCAGAAATCGCACCGTCATTTCCTGATTGCTCATATTCTAATAGTTCGCCTAATTTCAGTTTGTGACAAAACAAGCAAGTATTGTGTATAGAATCATTGTACCATCTAAACCGCAGTGAAATATATTCTCCATAACCAAAAATATTGTATTTTCTCTGGTGTGTACAAACCAAAAAGATTTTTATAAATATATATAACTTAAGGGGAAGCATAGAAATGCGAACAGAGAACAGATCGATTGCTTCCTAGACTTGCTTTCAAAAGAACGATCGATCTAACACACATTTCTATGTGAATTTTGTCAGATTGCCAACAAAGTCACATATTGCAGCTTTAAAGTTCCAAACCCTTTCCCAAAACAGTCTTTATTAACGTTGCATTTGAAATCACCTCAGACCACTAGTAGAACAGCACTTTACTCGCAGAAAACTCAGCTAAACATACAATGAAGATGTTCATCTGTCTCTGTGACCGCGGAAATCATCAAAGTTCAATATAAATGACATAACTTTACAATGTTATAACAATCTAGCTATTATATAATTTGGTTAAATATTGACATCACATTCATGTATGTGTAATCGATAGACCTACCTAGTATTAATCCATTATGTGGCGCTTCAATATTCATATATAAACTGCTCAAAAAAATAAAGGGAACACTTAAACAACACAATGTAACTCCAAGTCAATCACACTTCTGTGAAATCAAACTGTCCACTTAGGAAGCAACACTCATTGACAATACATTTCAGATGGAAATTAGGTGGAAATTATAGGCAATTAGCAAGACACCCCCAATAAAGGAGTGGTTCTGCAGGGGGTGACCACAGACCACTTCTCAGTTCCTATGCTTCCTGGCTGATGTTTTGGTCACTTTTGAATGTTGCTTTCACTCTAGTGGTAGCATGAGACTGAGTCTACAACCCACACAAGTGGCTCAGGTAGTGCAGCTCATCCAGGATGGCACATCAATGCAAGCTGTGGCAAGAAGGTTTGCTGTGTCTGTCAGCGTAGTGTCCAGAGCATGGAGGCGCTACCAGGAGACAGGCCAGTACATCAGGAGACGTGGAGGAGGCCGTAGGAGGGCAACAACCCAGCAGCAGGACCGCTACCTAATTTGTGCAAGGAGAAGCAGGAGGAGACTGCCAGAGCCCTGCAAAATGACTTCCAGCAGGCCACAAATGTGCATGTGTCTGCTCAAACGGTCAGAAACAGACTCCATGAGGGTGGTATGAGGGCCCGACATCCACAGAGCACAGCGCAACACCGTGCAGGATGTTTGGCATTTGCCAGAGAACACCAAGATTGGCCACTGGTGCCCTGTGCTCTTCACAGATGAAAGCAGTGAGCACGTGACAGACGTGACAGAGTCTGGAGACGCAGTGGAGAACATTCTGCTGCCTGCAACATCCTCCAGCATGACCGGTTTGGCGGTGGGTCAGTCAAGGTGTGGGGTGGCATTTTTTGGGGGCCGTACAGCCCTCCTGTCGCCAAAGGTAGCCTGACTGCCATTAGGTACCGAGATGAGATCCTCAGACCTCTTGTGAGACCATATGCTGGTGCGGTTGGCCCTGGGTTCCTCCTAATGCAAGACAACGCTAGACCTCATGTGGCTGAGTGTGTCAGCAGTTCCTGCAAGAGGAAGGCATTGATGCTATGGACTGGCCCGCTGTTCCCAGACCTGAATCCAATTGAGCACATCTGGGACATCATGTTGTCCATCCACCAACGCCACATTGCAGACAGACTGTCCAGGACTTGGCGGATGCTTTAGTCCAGGTTCTGGGAGGAGATTCAGGAGACCATTGTCATCAGGAGCATGCCCAGGCGTTGTTGGGAGGTCATACAGGCACGTGGAGGCCACACACTACTGAGCCTCATTTTGACTTGTTTTAAGGACATTACATCAAAGTTGGATCAGCCTGTAGTGTGGTTTTACACTTTGATTTTGAGTGTGACTCCAAACCAGACCTCCATGGGTTGATAAATTTGATTTCCATTGATCATTTTTGTGGATTTTGTTGTCAGCACATTCAACTATGTAAAGAAAAAGTATTTAATAAGAATATTTCATTCATTCCGATCTAGGATGTGTTATTTTACTGTTCCCTTTATTTTTTGAGCTCACGTATTTCCCTGTAGCCTAACCAATAACTGGGTTATATTAGGTCTATGGCAATGGCTTAACTTGCTCCTTCATGTTTAATTACTTTAATTGTAGAATATCTATAGGCTTACTTGAAGTGCAATTCCTGCCTGCCATTAAGCTACAATGACTTGTTGAACATGAACAAAAACCTTTGTCATCATATCCTACTTTTTAAGTCACGTTCACGTTCTATAGCGGACAAGGGAACAAGCGACTGACTTTGGCTTTATTCATCCATGCTCACAGTTTACACAAACTGAAAAAAATTCAAACATTACATACAAAATAGCAGGAGAAAACACAAATAATACATAACACATGGTAAACATAATACAAATACATAATAGGATACAGAAAATTTCTAAGGAGCACTGTATTGTGTACCAAAAAATAAAGAAAAGATTGACCAGCCATTACTAATTTAGCTCTTCAGCCTAAATTCTCACCACGGGAAAGCTCCTGTAACACAGTCGAGTTTCCCCTTTGTAACGAGAGCACTGCGTGGTGTTTTTAGGACATTATTTTTTAGGATGAATCCTTAAAAACACGCTTTAGCCCGAGTTACATCGCTATCAGGAAACCTGGCTCAGGTCTGAAAGACAACACCCCCTTTTAACATCAGCAATTAACTGGAAACATTGGGGCAAAAATCCACCAAAATCTGCTTAGTTGTTCGTTGCCTCAAAATCCTGGAGGTCAGAAAAATGATAACGGCAAAAGCGTATGATATATAGCCCATGCATTGTCCATGTGCGGGAGGTCGCATTTCAACATTTCAGCTGAGGGAACAGTTTTAGCCACAACACCCCCACCCCTCTCCAGCACCCTTCAGAGAAATGTCAATTAAGGAGGCGCATCAGTAGAAAAACCACCAAATCAGCAGTCTCTTGTTTCTGAGGAGGTCGAATGGAGTATAATCTGCTGTATGGCTCCTCCTGAGTGGTTTTCGGTTTCCATATAAACAAACTGATATCAGACTAAACTATGTCAAAAACACTGTCTCGCAAGGTAATGAGAGTCACAATTAAAATTGAGAGAAATGCAACTGTACTGATGACTATATGAGAAGAAACTTTGTTAAAAATGTACCAGTAAGCACTTAATGTCATTTTTGCATAGGCCCTTATGGATTGATTGATGATTGATTGATGCAGGGAATTGGAAATAGATTTTTTGACAAAAGCCACACACAGAGAGGCGCGCGAACACAGAGAGGCGCGCGGAACACAGAGAGGCGCGCGCGAACACAGAGAGGCGTGCGTGAACACAGAGAGACGCGCGCGCGCACACAGAGAGACGCGCGCGCACACAGAGAGACGCGCGCGCGCACACAGAGAGACGCGTGCGCGCGCACACAGAGAGACGCGCGCGCACACAGAGAGACGCGCGCGCACACACAGAGAGACGCGCGCACACACAGAGAGCGCGCGCACACACAGAGAGACGCGCGCGCACGCACACAGAGAGACGCGCGCGCGCGCACACACACACAGAGAGAGACGCGCACACACAGAGAGACCCGCACACAGAGAGACGCGTGCGCGCACACAGAGACGACGCGCGCGCACACAGAGAGACGCGCGCGCGCGCACACAGAGAGGCGCGCGCGCGCACACAGAGAGACGCGCGCGCGCGCACACAGAGAGACGCGCGCGCGCGCACACAGAGAGACGCGCGCGCACACAGAGAGACGCGCGCGCGCGCACACAGAGACACACGCGCGCGCGCACACAGAGACGCGCGCGCGCACACAGAGAGACGCGCGCGCACACAGAGAGACGCGCGCGCGCACACAGAGACGCGCGCGCGCACACAGAGAGACGCGCGCGCGCGCACACAGAGAGAGACGCGCGCGCACACAGAGAGAGCGCGCGCACACACAGAGAGACCCACACACAGAGAGACGCGCGCGCGCGCACACACAGACGCGCGCGCACACACACAGACGCGCGCGCACACACACAGACGCGCGCGCACACACACAGACGCGCGCGCACACACACAGACGCGCGCGCACACACAGAGACGCGCGCGCACACACACAGACGCGCGCGCACACACACAGACGCGCGCGCACACACACAGACGCGCGCGCACACACACAGACGCGCGCACACACAGACGCGCGCGCGCACACACAGACGCGCGCGCACACACAGACGCGCGCGCGCACACACACAGACGCGCGCGCACACACACAGACGCGCGCACACACACAGACGCGCGCGCACACACACAGACGCGCGCGCACACACACAGACGCGCGCGCACACACACAGACGCGCGCGCACACACACAGACGCGCGCGCACACACACAGACGCGCGCGCACACACACAGACGCGCGCGCACACACACAGACGCGCGCACACACAGAGAGACCCACACACAGAGAGACGCGCGCGCACACAGAGAGACGCGCGCGCGCACACAGAGAGACGCGCGCGCGCACACAGAGAGACGCGCGCGCACACAGAGAGCGCGCGCGCACACAGAGAGACGCGCGCGCGCACACAGAGAGCGCGCGCGCACACAGAGAGACGCGCGCGCACACAGAGAGACGCGCGCGCACACAGAGAGACGCGCGCACACAGAGAGACGCGCGCACACACAGAGAGACGCGCGCGCACACAGAGAGACGCGCGCGCGCGCACACAGAGAGACGCGCGCGCGCGCACACAGAGAGGCGCGCGCGCGCACACACAGAGACGCGCGCGCGCGCACACAGAGACGCGCGCGCACACAGAGAGACGCGCGCGCGCGCACACAGAGAGGCGCGCGCGCGCACACAGAGAGACGCGCGCGCGCACACAGAGAGAGCGCGCGCGCACACAGAGACGCGCGCGCGCACAGAGGCGCGCGCGCACACAGAGACGCGCGCGCACACAGAGAGACGCGCGATCGCACACAGAGAGACGCGCGATCGCACACAGAGACGCGCGATCGCACACAGAGAGACGCGCGATCGCACACAGAGAGACGCGCGATCGCACACAGAGAGACGCGCGATCGCACACAGAGAGACGCGCGCGCGCACACAGAGAGACGCGCGCGCGCACACAGAGAGACGCGCGCGCACACAGAGAGAGCGCGCGCGCACACAGAGACGCGCGCGCGCACACAGAGAGAGACGTGCGCGCGCGCACACAGAGAGACGCGCGCGCGCACACAGAGAGACGCGCACACACAGAGAGACGCGCACACACAGAGAGACGCGCACACACAGAGAGACCCACACACAGAGACGCGCACACACAGAGAGGCGCTCTCTCTCTCCTATCCCAGCTGTTGTACTTTCTGAACAGATACAATTTGGGCCTGCTCTGGGGGTCCCTGCCTTCTCCCTTCCACCCGTAAAGACCTACTGTAGGACTGGTCATCGGATGGGTCACCCTGTATGGCCTGCTGTGACCCTCTGCCAACAAACCTGGGGGTGAGGAGACATCCTGAACCACAGGATTTTTTTCTCCATCTGACACCCCACTACAAAAGCAAATCCAGCCAACCAATGTAGCCAGTCTGGGAGAGGGGATATTTGTAGCCTGAGTGAGAACAGAACACAAACCAAACCATCCTAAATGAGATGACCAGCCACAGATACACTATGGGATAAATGCCTGGTAGAATATACATTAGCCAGTTGCTTACACACACACACACACACACACACACACACACACACACACACACACACACACACACACACACACACACACACACACACACACACACACACACACACACACACACACACACACACACATCTATTTACCATATGATCTGAAAACAAAACAATGGGAATCTTGCCTTTCAGCTACACCTCAACTCTAGGTTGGTTTGACCACTGTTTCTTACTACAGACAGAAGAAAAAAAACAGGAGACTTCTCCAGCAGCCTTTGGCTCTCTGCAAGGAAACATGTCTTCAAATCCAACAGTGTTGTGTCTTGTGTATATTTGAAGTTTCTTTGAAATTCAAGCTAGTTGTAAACAGACAGTACCTCTCTGTCCAGCTACACAAAAACACAGCCTGGTCCAAATAAACAGCCAGAATAGGCCTCTTTCATTTTGAGCAACAGTAGGAAACATAGATGTCTACATCCCAAATTGCACCTTATTCCCTTTATAGTGCACTACTGTTGACCGGGTCCCATAAGGCTCTGATCAAAAGTAGTGCACTATATAGGGAATAGAGTGACATTTTTGGTGAAGCATTCTGAGCTACATTACTTTTCAGGGAAGTAGGCTTTTAATGGAAGTTAGGTTGGGCCTCTTGTTTGTAAGTGCCTTGACCTACTATAAATGTTTTCCTGAAAATGCATACTGCAAGTGCAATAAAAAAAAGGCACTTTACTTGAATCCTGAGGTCTTTATAGTATAGGAATGAAAAAAGAAAACAGGCACAATGGATATTTTTAACCATCTGTCACCATGCCATCAGTGTTTATTTATTTATTCATTCAATTAAAACAACCGCTTGTCCCCACCCCACCCTCAGATGCCGGCATAGTGAAGCCCCCGCCCCAAAGAGACTTTCCAAGGGCAGGAAAGTCCAGCCCGATGCCCGGTCAGGCATGGTTGTGAGCGCACCCAACCACCAGGACCAGCACACATACCGCTCACAGCGTGAAACCAAAATCAAAAACATAACTAAATGCAAAACATACAATAATCACATCCCACCAACTGGGGTCCATATCAGGGGATCTCTTTACATGACTGGTTTTTGATATTCTAAAGAATACAGACCATGTCCAATGTATATTTGGAGTTTTGTGGATATTCACCAAATCCTGACATTCTGAATCCATGTGTCTTTTAGACACACACTACCCTTCAAAAAAGTCTGGGGTCATTTAGAAATGTACTTGTTTTGAAAGAAAAGCACATTTCTTTGGTCCATTAAAATAACATCAAATTGATCAGAAATACAGTGTAGACATAGTTAATGTTGTAAATGACTATTGTAGCTGGAAACGGCTGATTTGTTATGGAATATCTACATAGGTGTACAGAGGCCCATTATCAGCAACCATCACGTCTGTGTTCCAATGGCACGTTGTGTTAGCTAATCCAAGTTAATCATTTAAAAAAGGCTAATTGATCATTAGAAAACCATTTTGCAATTATGTTAGCACAGCTGAAAACTGTTGTTATGATTAAAGAAGCAATAAAACTGGCCTTCTTTAGACTATTTGATTGTCTGGAGCAACAGCATTTGTGGGTTCGATTACAGGCTCAAAATGGACAGAAACAAATAACTTTCTTCCGAAACTCGTCAGTCTATTCTTGTTCTGAGAAATGAGGACTATTCCATGCGAGAAATTACCAATAAACTGAAGACCTCGTACAACGCGGTGTACTACTCCCTTCACAGAACAGTGCAAACTGGCTCTAGACAGAATAGAAAGAGTGGGAGGCCCCGGGGCACAAGAGGACAAGTACATTAGAGTGTCTAGTTTGAGAAACAGAGGGCTACAAGTCCTCAACTGGCAGCTTCATTAAATAGTACCTGTAAAACACCAGTCTCAATGTCAACAGTGAAGAGGCGACACTGGGATGCTGGCCTTCTAGGCAGAGTTGCAAAGAAAAGCCATATCTCAGACGGGCCAATAAAAATAAAAGATTAACACAGATACTGGACAGAGGAAGTTTGGGAAAAAAAGTTATGGACAGACAAATAAGTTTGAGGTGTTCGGATCACAAAGAAGAACATTCGTGAAAAAAAAGAAGAAGAAAAAAGATACTGGAGGAGTGATGACGCCATCTGTCAAGCATGGTGGAGGCAATGTTATGGTCTGGGGGTGCTTTGGTGGTGGTAAAGTGGGAGATTTGCACAGGGTAAAAGGGATCTTGAAGGAAGGCTGTCACTCCGTTTTGCAATGCCATACCCTGTGGACAGCGCTTAATTGGAGCCAATTTCCTCCTACAACAGGACAATGACACAAAGCACAGCTCCAAACTATGCAAGATCTATTTACAGAAGAAGCAGTCAGCTGGTATTCTGTCTATAATGGAGTGGTCAGCACAGTCACTGGATGTAAACCCTATTGAGCTGTTCTGGGAGCAGCTTGACCGTATGGTACGTAAGAAGTGCCCTTCAAGCCAATCCAACTTGAGGTGCTTCAGGAACCATGGGGTGAAATCTCTTCAGATTACCTCAACAAACTGACAACTAGAATGCCAAAGGTATGCAAGGCTGTAATTTCTGCAAATGGAAGATTTGGACAAAAGCAAAGTTTGAAGGACAATTATTATTTCAATTAAAAATAATTATTTATAACCTTGTCAACGTCTTGACTATATTTCCTATTCATTTTGCAACTCATTTCATGTGTGTTTCATGGAAAACAAGGACATTTCTAAGTGACTCCAAACCTTTGAACGGTAGTGTATATGATGTTGGGATTACTCTGAATATCACACATGAACATTTCCTATGGTTGGATATGGACTCATTCAATTTCCTGAGATATGGGACATCCTATTTTCTCTCTTCATGTTGACAAATACCGACTGTATACATCACATATCTGGGTTCTCAGCATATTCAAGATATCAAGCTATATTGATTTCAGATATGTTTCTCTTAGCTGAGGTCCATATCCAGATCTTGATACGTTTTTTGATCTATGTATAATCCCTCCACCCCTGCCTACCTACAGTACATGTACAAATGACCTGTACCCCCGCACATTGACTCATACCGGTACTCCCTGTATATACCTCCTTATTGTGTTCCTTTTGATTCTTTTTTACCTTTAGTTTATTTGGTAAATATTTTCTTAACTCTTTCTTGAACTGCACTGTTGGTTAAAGGCTTGTAAAGTAAGCATTTCACGTTAAGGTGTACACATTGTATTCGGGACATGTGACAAATAAAGTTTTATTTGATATGCTGTCAGTAAGGATGATTTCTGATGCATTTCTGAGTTCAACACATGCTCAATTGACAAATATGAAATACATATTTTTCTTTCATGCACAAAGAAGACATTTATGGATTGCCTCCTGATATCATACACGTAAGGCCGGATATTGACTTATTAGATATCCTGAGATAGGCCTATGTGGACATCTTATTTTCTGTATACGATAACAAATAGTAGGCCTACATGGTATGTTTTCTCAGCACATACAAGGCATATGCTCTTGACTGAGGTCCATATCAAGATCTTGATATGCTAAATAAGGAACATTTTTTAAGCTTATGAGAGTGGAGGACATGCTCAATAAATTTGACGAATATTAAATCCTTATCATTTTTTCAAACACTAGCTGTAATTGTTGACTAGGTATCCGCTTTCCCTTTGTTTTCCCTCTGGATAAAGGTCCACGCAAACCGCAAGCTAAAAGCACTAACCAAATTTAAAGAATAGACTGATGCATCAATTGTTGTTTTGTATATCAGTTCATAACCGCGATGCCATGGTATTGGTACATCAAATCTGTTACCGACTATCTTGAATTTTATGTGGCATAGTTGTCAACCCTCTTGACCGTAAGTGCAACATACATTTTACTATTTATATTGATCATTTTAAGACATTTATGATGTTTAATTGGTGTCAGACAAACTAATTCCTTTTTAGTAATTGCCTATTCCATTTTTGTGGCAGAGCTGCGATGAGTTGGTTATAATTTTGTATTGAGCATACAGTGCCTTGCGAAAGTATTCGGCCCCCTTGAACTTTGCGACCTTTTGCCACATTTCAGGCTTCAAACATAAAGATATAAAACTGTATTTTTTTGTGAAGAATCAACAACAAGTGGGACACAATCATGAAGTGGAACGACATTTATTGGATATTTCAAACTTTTTTAACAAATCAAAAACAAAAAAATTGGGCGTGCAAAATTATTCAGCCCCTTTACTTTCAGTGCAGCAAACTCTCTCCAGAAGTTCAGTG
Source organism: Oncorhynchus keta (assembly GCF_023373465.1). Lineage (NCBI taxonomy): Eukaryota > Metazoa > Chordata > Actinopteri > Salmoniformes > Salmonidae > Oncorhynchus > Oncorhynchus keta. The sequence continues at coordinate 18,115,970 of NC_068439.1, forward strand.
AGGATCTCTGAATGAACCAATGTTGACCTAAATGACTAATGATGATAAATACAATCCACCTGTGTGTAATCAAGTCTCCGTATAAATGCACCTGCACTGTGATAGTCTCAGAGGTCCGTTAAAAGCGCAGAGAGCATCATGAAGAACAAGGAACACACCAGGCAGGTCCGAGATACTGTTGTGAAGAAGTTTAAAGCCGGATTTGGATACAAAAAGATTTACCAAGCTTTAAACATCCCAAGGAGCACTGTGCAAGCGATAATATTGAAATGGAAGGAGTATCAGACCACTGCAAATCTACCAAGACCTGGCCGTTCCTCTAAACTTTCAGCTCATACAACGAGAAGACTGATCAGAGATGCAGCCAAGAGGCCCATGATCACTCTGGATGAACTGCAGAGATCTACAGCTGAGGTGGGAGACTCTGTCCATAGGACAACAATCAGTCGTATATTGCACAAATCTGGCCTTTATGGAAGAGTGGCAAGAAGAAAGCCATTTCTTAAAGATATCCATAAAAAGTGTTGTTTAAAGTTTGCCACAAGCCACCTGGGAGACACACCAAACATGTGGAAGAAGGTGCTCTGGTCAGATGAAACCAAAATGTAACTTTTTGGCAATAATGCAAAATGTTATGTTTGGCGTAAAAGCAACACAGCTCATCACCCTGAACACACCATTCCCACTGTCAAACATGGTGGTGGCAGCATCATGGTTTGGGCCTGCTTTTCTTCAGCAGGGACAGGGAAGATGGTTAAAATTGATGGGAAGATGGATGGAGACAAATACAGGGCCATTCTGGAAGAAAACCTGATGGAGTCTGCAAAAGACCTGAGACTGGGATGTAGATTTTGTCTTCAACAAGACAATGATCCAAAACATAAAGCAAAATCTACAATGGAATGGTTCAAAAATAAACATATCCAGGTGTTAGAATGGCCAAGTCAAAGTCCAGACCTGAATCCAATTGAGAATCTGTGGAAAGAACTGAAAACTGCTGTTCACAAATGCTCTCCATCCAACCTCACTGAGCTCGAGTTGTTTTGCAAGGAGGAATGGGAAAAAATTTCAGTCTCTCGATGTGCAAAACTGATAGAGACATACCCCAAGCGATTTACAGCTGTAATCGCAGCAAAAGGTGGCGCTACAAAGTATTAACTTAAGGGGGCTGAATAATTTTGCACGCCCAATTTTTCAGTTTTTGATTTGTTAAAAAAAGTTTGAAATATCCAATAAATGTCGTTCCACTTCATGATTGTGTCCCACTTGTTGATTCTTCACAAAAAAATACAGTTTTATATCTTTATGTTTGAAGCCTGAAATGTGGCAAAAGGTCGCAAAGTTCAAGGGGGCCGATTACTTTCGCAAGGCACTGTACATCTCCATGCACCTTGATTAATTGCATGTGTGAGAATTTTACTGCTGTTTACAAAGTCATTCATAAACATGATACCTTCCTTATACATTCAAGAACATTGGTTTATCCACTATCAGTACATTGGAGTTTAGCAATATATGTTCTGCCTCTTCTGGAGAGTAAAACTGGAATTGTAGCCAACAGTGCATGGTTCCATTTATAAAGCAGGATACTTTAAACAGGGTTCTATTGTCAAGCCACCAGAAAAGAATGGTTTCAATCTGTATAAACAGCAAAGATACCCCTTTTAAATGTCAGATGTGCCTCTCTTAGTAACCTACCGGAACCAGTTTGGATTTAGAAACGGTATAATTTTGGTATAATAAACTTTAATACAGTGGTGTAATGCCTTGATATTGAATAGTTTTAGCACTTCAAACTCATTCATTATATAAATATACCAGTTTAACGCTATCTGGTTTGCCATTCCAAATAAAATATGTAAACTGCGATATCACTACAGTATTAATGAGAGTTTCAAGAGTAAGTTTTCTATAGAAATGGATTGTTGCAAGATCATTCAACTTTTTCGTGATGTGTACGCCAAGCACATCAACTGCACATTTAAGTCGGGAGACCACATTGCAATTTAAAGTGTCTTTTACAGACACAATCCGTAATATAGTACAATTATCATAGTTGGATTGTAATCCAGATAAACTGGAGAAATTATCCAGGTCCTCAATAAGACCCTTCAGGGTTGAACATTGTGGACTCAAGAGAAAACTTGAATCATCGTTTCTAACGCATTTATAACAAACAAGTATGGTGATAGAGGGCAACCTTGTTTTACACCTCTTGACGATTCAGAGAAATAACCATTGATAATTTTACATAAAGGAGTATTGTACATGACTTTTAACCATTTTATGGGAGATTCACCAAAATTGAAATAATAATACTTTTTTAATTATAGCTTTACTTTACCTGCTATAAATATTGCCTGGTTTCCCTTTTTAAAAATATTATAGTAGTGGATCTTTCAGTAATTTATCAAATATATCTATTTTTTACCTTTATTTAACTAGGCAAGTCAGTTAAGAACAAATTCCTATTTTCAATGACAGCCTATGAACAGTGGATTAACTGCCTTGTTCAGGGGCATAAGGACAGATTTTTGCCTCGTCAGTTCGGGGATTTGATCTTGCAACTGCTCGGTTACAAGTCCAACACTCTAACCACTAGGCTACCTCCCGCCAGGTAGATCTCTATTGGAATGCCGTCAAGGCCAGGGGTTTTCCCGAGTCTGAAAGGAGTCAATTGTCAACTGTAGTTTGTCCTGCGCAATTTATCCTTCACAAAAATGTGTGTTGCAGATAGTTTAACCTTAAAGTTGGAGGAACTTGAAAGGAAAACATTTTTTTAATACATTTTGCTTCTTCATTCAAAATATCCTTGTGAGAAAATGATTTCTCCATCATTTAACTATTTTCTGTAGGTTCTATGTTGAAGGTGTGTGGCACCAGCTCTGATCGACGGGGCTCTGAATGAAGGCTTTCAGGCATTGACAGTCTCCGTCCAATTTACTCTGTTTAAAAAAAAATGAAACCAGATCTTTCCTGAATAAGTTCCTAAAACTACTTTTGTTTTGCATCTAAACTATTAGAGGCAGATCAGTTTAACCATCCGTGTTGGACCTACATGGGTCGGCAGCTCTGGGGGCTGGGGTGGGAAGCTCTGTGCAGGCAGATCAGTTTAACCAGGTGTGTTGTCGCTGGGGTGGGAAGCTCTGTGCAGGCATAACAGTTTAACCAGGTGTGTTGTCGCTGGGGTAAGAAGCTCTGTACAGGCATATCAGTTTAATCAGGTGTGTTATAACTGAGGTGGAACAAAAAGCAGCACCACAGAAGTACTGCATGCGTATAGTGTGTGCGTGCGTGTAGGCAAGCATGTGGCGCCAGCTCTGAGTGAAGGCTTCCAGGCATTGATCCACAGGCTGCACTACACACAGCAGGTGCTCAAACACACAAATAACATACACATAATCAAACATCAAAACACTTCATTCACAAAGAGATGGACACAGACAAGTATGTGGACACCCCTTCAAATTAGTGGATTCTTCTAATTTAGCCACACCCGTTGCTGACAGGTGTATAAAATTGTGCACATAGCCATGCAATATATTTAGACTAACATTAGCAGTAGAGTGGCTTTCAATGTGGCACCGCCATAGGATGCCAACAAGTCAGTTTGTGAAATTTCTTCCCTGCTAGAGCTGCCCCGGTCAACTGTAAGTTCTGTTATGGTGAAGTGGAAACGTCTAGGAGCATCAACAGCTCAGCGAAGTGATCGGTCACACAAGCTCACAGAACGGGACAGCAGAGTGCTGAAGTGCGTAGCACACTGTCCTTGGTTTCAACACTCACTACCGGGTTCCTAACTGCCTCTGGAAGCAACCTCCATTGGACTCTGGAGCAGTAGAAAGGCGGTCTCTGGTGTAAACTTCCAACTTCAACTGTACGTATGTATTAACAGTTTAAAACGTAAATACCTTATTTAGATATGTATTCAGACCATTTGCTATGAGATTCGAAATTGAGCTCAGGTGCATCCTGTTTCCGTTTATCATCCTTCAGATGTTTCTACAACTTGAATGCAGTCAACCTTTGGTAAATTCAATTGATTGGACATGATTCTGATAGGCACACACCTGTCTATATAAAAGGTCCCACAGTCCATGAGGGAAAACCAATCCATGAAGTCAAAGCAATTGTCTGTAGAGCTCTGAGACAGCATTGAGTTAAGGCACAGATCTGGGGAAGGGTACCAAAACCTTTCTGCAGCATTGAATGTCCAAGAACACAGTGGCCTCCATCATTCTTAAATGGAAGTTTGGAACCACCAAGACTCTTCCTAGAGCTGGCTGCCCGGACAAACTGAGCTATCAGGGGGAGAAGGGTCTTGGTCAGGGAGGTGACCAAGAACCCGAAGGTCACTCTGACAGAGCTCCAGAGTTCCTCTGTGGGGATGGGAGAACCTCCCAGAAAGACAACCATTTCTGTAGCACTCCACCAAATCAGAGCTTTGTGGCAGAGTGGCCAGACGGAAGCCACTCCTCAGTAAAAGGCACATGACAGCCTGCTTGGAGTTTGCCAAAAGGCACCTAAAGACCCTCAGACTATGAGAAACTAGATTCCCTGGTCTGATGAAACCAAGATTGAACTCTTTGGACAGAATGCCAACCGTCACATCTGGAGGAAACCTGGCACCATCCCTACAGTGAAGCATGGTTGTAGCCGCATCATGCTGTGAGGATGTTTTTCAGAAGCAGGGATTGGGAGACTAGTCAGGATTGAGGGAAAGATGAATGGAGCCAAGTAGAGATCTTTGTTGAAAATCTGCTCCAGAGCGCTCAGGACCACAGACTGGGGTGAAGGTTCACATTCCAACAGGACAATGACCCTAAGCACACAGCCAAGACAACGCAGGAGTGGTTTCGGGGCAAGTCTCTGAATTTCCTTCAGTGGCCCAGCCAGAGCCTGGACTTTAACCCTGATCGAAAATCTCTGGAGAAACCTGAAAATTGCTGTGCAGCAACGCTCCCCATCCAACCTGGCAGAATGAGAAAAATCGATGCTGTAATCGCTGCTAAATGTGCTTCAACAAAGCACTGAGTAAACGGTCTGAATACTTCTGTAATAATTTTTTTGTTTTGTTGATAAATTAGCAAACATTTCTAAAAACCTGTTTTTGCTTTGTCATTGTTTTTTAGAATAGGGATGTAACGTAACAACATGTGGAAAAGCACTGCATGTCCATGAAAGCAAGGGGGAGTGACTAGGCATCAGGATAGATAAGAGTAAAAAGAAGATTGAAAAAATGATTGAGTAGCAACATCATATTGCGTGTAAAAGTGTGGTGCGTGTGTATGTGTTGCGTCAGTATGCGTGTGTGTTTTGTCTGAGAGTGTCAATGTAGTGTGTGGGTGTGTATATATTGTGTATACACTGAGTGTACAAAACATTAGGAGAACCTGCTCTTTCCATGAAATAGCTTTCACTTGGATTCACCTGGTCAGTCTATGATCCCTTAGTGATGTCACTTGTTAAATCCACTTCAAGCAGTGTAGATCAAGGGGAGGAGACCGGTTAAAGAAGGAATTTTAATCCTTGAGACAATTGAGACATGGATTGTGTATGTGTATGTGTGCTATTCAGAGGGTGAATGGGCAAGTTAAAATATTAAAGTGCATTTGAACGGGGTATGGTAGGTGCCAGGGGCACTGGTTAGAGTGTGTCAAGACCTGCAACAGTGCTGGGTTTTTCATGCTCAACAGTTTCCTGTGTGTATCAAGAATGGTCCACCACCCAAAGGACATTGAGCCAACTTGACAAAACTGTGGGAAGCATTGGAGTCAACATGTGGAATGCTTTGTAGAGTCCATGCCCAAACGAATTGAGGGCAAAACTCAATATTAGGAAGGCGTTCTTAATGTTTTCTTACACTCAGTGTATATAGTCTCGTGAGTGTGCATAGAGTTAGGGTCAGTGCAGATAGTCCAGGTAACCATTAATTCATTATTTAGCAGTAGAAGTCTTGGAGCCTGTTTTTCCAAGCCGAAGCTCTGGTACCATTTGCCAGATGGTAGCCGAGTGAACAGTATGGCTTGGGCCATTTTTTGGGCCATCCTCTGACACCGCCTGACAGAGGTCCTGGATGGCAGGGAGTTCAGCCCCAGTGATGTAGTCGGCTGTCCGCACCACCAACTGTAGCGCTTTTTAATTTTTTAAATTAATTTTAATTTTACCTTTATTTTACTAGGCAAGTCAGTTAAGAACAAATTCTTATTTTCAATGATGGCCTAGGGTTAACTGCCTGTTCAAGGGTAGAACGACAGATTTTGTACCTTGTCAGCTCGGGGATTTGAACTTGCAACCTTTCGGTTACTAGTCCAATGCTCTAACCACTAGGCTACCCTGCCGCCCCCCTGCCACTTTGTGGTCAAGGGTGGTGCATTTGCCATATCAAGCAGTGATGCAGCCAGTCAAGATGTTCCCGATGGTGCAACTGTAGAACTTGAGGATCCGAGGGCCCATGCCAAATCTTTTCAACCTCTTGAGTGGGAAGAGGTGCTGTTGTGCAATCCTCATGACTGTGCGGGTGTGTGTGGACCATGTTAATTCCTTAGTGATGTGGATGCCAAGGAACTTGAAGCTCTCGCCTCGCTCCACTACAGCCCTGTCGATGTGGATGGGGGTGTGCTTTCCCCTCTTTCTCCTGTAGTCCACAATCAGCTCCTTGGTCTTACGTTGAGGGGAGAGGCTGTTGTCATGGCACCTCACTGCCAAGTCACTGACCTTCTCCTTGTATGCTGTCTCATCACCGTCAGTGAAAATTGATGGTGTTGGGAGTCATGCGTGGCCACGTAGTCGTGGGTGAACAGGGAGTACAGGAGGGGATGAGGGACCCCTGTGTTGAGAGTCAGTGTGGCAGAAGTTTTGTTGCCTACCCTCACCACCTGGGGCTGTCCCATCAGGGTGTCCGAAGTCCAGGATCCAATTAGAGGGAGGTGTTCAGTCCCATGGCCCCCAGCTTGGTGATGAGCTTGGAGGGCACTATGACACTGAGCTGTAGTTTATGAAGAGCATTCTCACAGTTATTTCCCGTCTTGTACAGGTGGGAGAGTGCATTGTTAAGTGCAATTGCGATTGCGATTGTGTCATCTGTGGATCTGTTGGGGCAGCATGTGAATTGGAGTGTGTCCAGGGTGTTGATGTGGGTCATGACCAACCAGCCTTTCAAAGTACATCATAATTACAGATGTGAGTGCTACAGGGAAATGGTCATTTCGGCTGGTTACCTTGAAGTTATTGGGAACAGGGACAATGGTGGTCAGCTTGAAACATGTTGGGATTACAGACCGGGAGAACGGGCCATGGTATGCGCTTGCTTTGAGAACACACCCTGGTATTCCATCTCGCCTGGCAGCCTTGCGAGTGTTAACCTATTACAAAAGTTTCTCACATCGGCCACAGATAGAGAGAGATCACACATTCATCTGGAACAACAGGGGTTTTTACGCAAGACTCAATGTGGTATTCCTCAAAGCGAGCATAAAAGGCAGTTAGCTTGTTTGGGAGTTTTGCGTCACTAGGCATCTTATGGCTGGGTTTCCCTTTTTAACCCATTATCATCTGCAAGCCCTGCCACATACCAAGAGCGTCGTAGCCGGTAATATAATTCCACCTTCCTCCTATATTGTCCGTTTGCATGTTGTCTCGGAGGTCGTAGCAGGCTTTCTTGTATGTGTCCATGTCAATGTCCCGTTGCTTGTAAGTGGTAGCTCTAGCATTTAGCCCTGCAAGGACATTGCCAACCACTAATCTGCAATTTTTGGTTTGGATATTCTTTTTTTTTTTTTTGGTTTAGATATGTTAGTATGGTCACTGTGGGGACAACGTCATTTATGCACTTATTTATGAAGCTTGTGGATGATGTGGTAAACTTCTTAATGCTATCAGATGAATCCCAGAACATATTCCAGTCTATTCCAGTTAGCATCTGCTTCATCGGACCACGTCCGTATTGAGCTGGTACTCCCTGTTTGAGCTTTTGTTTGTTTGTAAACATGAAGCAGAAGAATATAGTCTTGGTCAGACTTACCAAAGGGAGGAAGAGGGAGGGCCTTATATGCATTTCTGTGGGTAGAATAAAAGTGGTTTTAGCACCCCTAATGGTGCAGGAGACGTGTTGGAAAAAATAAGGTAGAACGGTTGGTAAAAGTAAGGTAGAGCGGTTAAGTAATCCGGGGTTAATGTCTCCTCCCATCAGAAACGCTGCCTCTGGGTGAGCGGTTTATAGCTTTTTTCTAATGTCTCCATACAGTTCATTGAGTTCCAAAGGGGTGTTGGCTTGTAGAGGGATGAATACAGTCGTGATGATTATGGATGAGAACTCTCTTGGTAGATAAGTGTCTGCAGCTTACCACGAGGTGTTCTATATTAGGTGAGCAAAAGCTCAAGATTTCCTTCACACTGGAAGAAGCACACCAGTTGTTGATGAAGAGACAACCCTCCCCCTTCGGACTTTCCCCGAGGCTGCCGTCGCCCGATCGTGCCGTTGCATGGAGAAACGTCTTACTACTGCAGCACCTGCATAGAGTCACCCTGCCACGTCTCTGCAAGGCATATAATAGGCTTTTCAAGTCTCTCTGATAGAAGACTACGGAACAAAGCTCATCCATCTTATTCTCGAGTGAATGGATATTTTCTAATAGAATGGAGGGGTAGTGCCGGTCGATATTATATTCGCCTCAATCTCACTAGGATGCCGGCACATCTCCCACATCTATACCTGCAGCATTTTGGTAGCCCAGGAATGGGGTCCAGTATGAACAAAGGAACAGCTAAATTGACGTAAAATTTGAAGTCGAAATCGAGGTTAGTAAGTGTTGATCTGATATCCAGAATATGCTTGATGGTCATATGTGATAATCAACCAGCTCTCACATCAGAATTTGTTCATCCATGTTTCACAAACGTCAAATTTCGAAGTTGTTCCAAATGTCACATTTCAGTGTTTAACGTTAAGTTTAGGAATTAACTCCACATTTTTTCGTAAGGGTTAAGGTTTGGGACATACTTCAATTTTTAAAAGTATAAACAACTTTCTATCACTGGATTCGAACTTGCAACCTTTGGAATCAGAGGCAGATGCTTAAGCCCATCCACAACACCCTAGAAAAACCGAAACCTACTTGAAGGTAACGTCGCTCACTGTTGCCCATAGTGGCCGGATTCCACGTCATCTCCCAACATCCTTAGACATGGATGGGCATCGAATACTGACTTGAATAGGAGGTCTGCCCTCCTTTGTCCAGTAGTAGGGGTTACGGCGACACTGGCGAGTGTGGGGCTGCCCTGCTTTGTCCGGGAGTGGGGGTTATGGCATTGAAGGGGTGTGTGGCAACACTGGCGAGCACAAGAGTGTGTCAGCAAGCAGAAAGAGAAAGGTGGTAACAGTAGAATAGGTTATAAATAGTGCATCAGTGTCTTTAAATAGCGACTGTAGGCAAATGTACTTTTCCTCAGGAAGCAGCACAGCTCTGTACAGGCCTGCCTCTCTCTCACTCCCCCTCTCTTGGTAACAGCACAGTACAGGCCTGCATCTCCCCCGGTAACAGCACAGTACAGGCCTGCCTCTCTCGCTCCCTCTTCTCAGGTAACAGAACAGCTCACAATCTCCACCACTAATACCCAACCATGCATGTCGCTGGTGACCAGAAACTTCAGGGAAGAGGGGAAAAAACAAAACATAAGTGCTTTTTCATGGGGGAAAGAAGCCAACGATGCACTTTATAGACTTTGGTAACCTTGGGAGAAAACTGCCTACTCATTAGTCACTGTGTGGAAAAACGAGGCACCCAAGAAAAGAGAGAAGTGTGTGTTTGCGGGACCAGGGAAACCCTGCATTTTGACAGACAGTTCCACTATCAGCCATCTTTCCAAATGTTATTCTTTCATTCACATCTTGAATCGTATAAATCGTATTATTTGGTGTGTATTATTATTACTACAAGTGTGTAATGGTAATGTGTGTTTTTTTAATATGGGTCAAAGACGAGACGTGTAAATTTGGTGTCCGAAGGCCAGTCATTTAACATAAAAATATAAAAATGTATAATTATAATATTAAAATCACTCAATTCTTACCCTTATTTTGAACCAGAAATATTTGTGTTGCAAACTATTAAATTAACGGAGTTATTGAGCATTAAAGTGTCAAAATGTCCTTTAGTGTAACTGTCCGGGTTAAAAATTCTAATGACAAAATTGATTTAAAATGTAGAAATTAATCTAAAAATAAAAGTTGTGTTATATCACAATGTCATCCGTTATGCTGAATGACAGTATCTTTGTTATCCCATGTTTTCACTAGTTTACAACATTTAATCATGCAATTCATATTTACTTGTTGTATGAATACTGCATATTATATTTAATTTAATTTTATGCCATTTTAAGGAACATTATCTTTATACTGTACATGCCATTATCTAATAAAGGAGAGGGCTGCACGGCACAGACAAAAGATGAACGCAGATCCAGTTGTTTTCATGCTACTGTCAGCAACAGAATAGGATATAAAGCTGGGTGGATAACACTTAACATTAAGTTGAACTATTACATTGTAGTTCATGTTTTATTGCACTGCAGTTAAGGTATAACTGATGGATTATATTACTTAATAAAATATTACACACAAAATATGGATAATGAATTATATTATTTAATAGCTGCTTCACATTTGGGGCACTCTGCAAAATCAGGCTGTACAAGTTTGAATTGAAGTAGTTTGATGGGCATTTTATGGAGCTATTTTGTGTAGGTATCTTGAAATTGTATTTGTATACCTGTATTGCATAGACATTTACCAGTTAGTGTCACAATGCATACTTTTTTTAAAGGGTTGGATCAGCTAAATATTGCGGAAAGAATATTGGTTCCATCAATGTAATTGTCTGCATCATTTCCAATCCCCCATATATTTTTTGGGTAAATATATATATATCCACACACACATGCATACATATACACATATATACATACACATACCTATATAGACATACTTTTTAAAAAGAATATACCTTTATTATTCCCCGCAAACCCTACCACCGATCCCCCAATTGGAGTAAACTAATAAACACTTCGGCTTTTACCTTCAATTTATACATCTTATACGCATTTTACATTCACAGTCTATTTTACAATAGTTATTTTTGGTTTGTTTTTAGTCCTTCCTCTATTTCTGATATCCAGAGAGAATAGCAAAAGTATCAAGATCCTCTATAAGGCAGTGGAAAGACTAATTGTGGTTAAAAGAAAACATGAATCAGAGTACAATGACACCTTAGTGTTTAAGCCACGGATTTCTAATCCCTTAATATTATTGTTTGATCTAATCTTAACAGCTAACATTTCGATGGCAATAATAAATAGATATGCCGATAGTGGACATCCTTGTTTTACTCCTCTAGATAGTTTAAAACTTTCTGAGATGTAGCCATTATTTACTATTTTACACTGAGGGTTACTATACATAACTTTAACCCATTTTCTAAGAGATTCCGCAAAATTGAAATATTCTAGGCATTTATATATAAACTCCAGTCGTACTTTATCAAAAGCCTTTTCAAAATCAGCTATTAAAACCAGGCCTGGTCTCCCCGATATTTCATAGTATTCTATTGTTTCCAGTACTTGTCTTATATTATCTCCAATGCATCGTCCATGTAAAAAAAACTGTCGGATTAGGATGAATAATATCTGACAACACTTTTTAAATTCTATGCGCCAAGCATTTTGCATCACAACACTGTGTAAGAGGTCTCCAATTTTTTTAATGGACTGGATCTTTATATATACCACTTGGGTCCTGTTTCAGTAATAATGATATCAGACCTTCTTGTTGCGTGTCTGATAATCTACCATTTATATAAGAGTGGTTAAAACATGCTAATAATGGTCCTTTGAGTATATCAAAAAAAGTTTTGTATACTTCCACTGGGTTGCCACACAACCCTGGAGTTTTCCCATCCTTAAAGGCCCCAATTGCATCAACGAGTTACTCCTCTGTAATTTGGCCTTCACATGAGTCTTTCTGTACATATGTTAATTTTACAATATTATTAGGAAGTAAATCCATACAATTAGTTTCAGTTAGTGGAGATGGAGGAGCCTGAAATGAAAACATATTCTTAAAGTACTTTACTTCCTCTTTCAAAATATCATTTGGTGAATCATGCGTGACTCCATCATTCGTAACAAGTTTTAATACATTTTGTTTGGTAGCATTTCTATGCTAAAGATTGAAAAATAATTTGATGCATTTTTCCCCATATTCCATACAGTTTGCTTTATTTTTACAGTCTATTACACTAGATCTTTCTTGAATAAGTTCCTCCATTTCTTTTAGTTTTTCCTCTAACTTATTCTGTGCCTCTATGGTACCGTTTTTATTGCTATCTAACTGTACTGTTAGTCCTTCAATTTCCTTTGTTAATATGGACTCTTTTGATCTAAATTGCTTTTGTTTTATTGATGAGTACTGAATTGCATGGCCTCTAAAGGCACACTTAAGTGTCCCATACAATAAGGGGATCTGCTGTACCTATGTTATGTCTGAAAAAGTCTGTTATAAATTCTTCTGTCCTAGATCTAAACAATGTATTGTCTAGGAGGCTTTGATTAAATTTCCAATATCCTCGCCCACGTGGAAATTCCGTAAGAGTAATATATATGCCAATTATGTGATGATCCGACCGCATTCTGTCCCCTATCAACACTAACTTTTGGTGCCAGAGAGAATGGCATAAGAAAGTAGTCAAGACGACAAGCTTGATTAAGTCTCCGCCATGTATATCTCACTAGGTCAAGGTATTTAAGTCTCCATATATCCACTAATTCCAATATATCCATGACATTCATGATTTCCTTAAGTGCTTGAGGGTGATAGTTTGTAGTGTGATTTCCTTTCCGGTTCATAGAGGTATTTAAGACCGTATTAAAATCTCCCACCATAATAATAGAGTCTAGTGTAGAGTTGATAAATTCTTATATATATTTTCAAACAAGCTTGGATCATCATTATTCGGACTGTGTAGGTTGATAAGCCATATCTGTTTATTGTCCAATAACATTCAAAATAATCCATCTATCTTGATAATCTGTTTGGACAATTTGCACACTTGGATCAAAATTACTGTTAATTAAAACCATCAGCCCTTTTGAATTTCTTTGCCCACGGGAGAAATATATTTTGCCCCCCAGTTCGTTTTCCACAAAACTTCATCTAAAATTGTTGAATGGGTTCCCTGTAAACGATAGATATTATATTCCTTCTCTTTTAGCCAGGTAAATACTGATCATATTTTCTTATTATCTGCTAGGCCATTACAATTGTAACTGGCTATACTTATTTCACCACTTACCATAATGATACACAACTTTCAATTATATTTATCAAAATATATGTTTGTAAACATACCATTAAAAAGTAACATGATGATTGAGTATCTATATAGCTGTACCATGATATTTGCAATGCTACTAAGTAAACCTACAATTGGTCCCCACCATTCCACCCGCTAAAAGCCCTCATCCCGAGCTGGGCCGTCATCCCAATGCCCGGCAGACCACCTCTGACCCCCGCATCCCATAGCCCTGAACAGACTGGGATCCATCCTTCGAAAAAAGCACACAGTGCCATTTATCGAATTGAAGTAGATCAACCTCCAAATGCATTTCCATCGACCCTCACCTCGATTTGTATTATATATAGTTGTGGATCATCCTCTATTGTCCCTAACATCTTTACTCCTTCGCAACAGTTGTGGGATACACACATACACCCACTCAACCCTTTCCCCCCACACAACCACAAACTCCCATTCACAGCAGTTGCACAATGCATAATTACAACATTAACTATCATGTAATAATTGGGTAATAATGCAACGTAAAGTGTTGCCGCAGGCTCAAATTATAGTAAAGTGATTATTATTAATATTAACAATGAAATAGTAAAACATGTTTGAGAGAGAAAGGGAGAGGGAGTCGATTTAACGTTTAAACTTTGATTAAATGTTATCATTGTATAGGCTACTATTAACGTCTTGGTGACAGGGGGCAGTATTTTCACGTCCGGGTGAAATGCATGCCCAAATTCAACTGCCTACTACTCACCCCCAGAAGATAAGATATGCATATTATTAGTAGATGTGGATAGAAAACACTGAAGTTTCTAAAACTGTTTGAATCATGTCTGTGAGTAGAACATAACTTATTTAGCAGGCGAAACCCAGAGGACAAACCATTTAGATTTTTGTTTTTTTGAGGTCATTCTCTTTTCAATGACTTTTCATTGGGAATCCAGAATTCTAAGGGACCTTCTTGCAATTCCTATCGCTTCCAATGGATGTCAACAGTCTTTAGAAATTGGTTGAGGTTTTTCCTTTGTGTAATGAAGAAGTAGCCCTGTTCAAAACGAGGGTCACTTGAAGTGCACTGTTTGTTAGAGGCGCATGACCAGAGAGGTAGCGTCAGTTTCTTTACTTCCGGTATTGAACACAGATCATCCAGTCTTAAATTTTATCGATTATTTACTTTAAAAAATACCTAAAGTTGTATTACAAAAGTAGTTACAGGTAACTTGAGATATTTTGTAGTCACATTGCGCAAGTTGGAACCAGTGTTTTTCTGGATCAAACGCGCCAAATAAATGGACATTTTGGAAATATATTGACATATTGGAGTGCCAACATAAGAAACTCATCAAAGGTAAGGCATGATTTTTATTTCTGCGTTTTGTGTCGCGCCTGCAGGGTTGAAATATGCTTCTCTCTCTTTGGTTACGGGGGTGCTATCCTCAGATAAAAGCCTTTTTGAAATCTGATATGTTGGTTGGATTCACAACATGTGTAGCTTTAATTTGGTATCTAACATGTGTGATTTCATGAAAGTTTGATTTTTAGAGTAATATATTTAAATTTGGCGCTCATTTAATAGATGTGAATCATATTCTGTGCCAGTCTCTTAACTGCTACATTTTTGTTTTTTAGCTGTCAGAGAAGGAGGATGTCAATCCTGATCATCCACCCACCCATACATACAATGACACAATGGGGAGTGATATGATACTGGGGAGTAAAAAAAGAGAGAAAAATATAGAAAAATGTAGGCGCCGCTGATAAGGGAATTACATGCTTAATGGTAATGATTAAAATATTCCACCCTGAAACCATATAATTGTATGAAATGTATTAGAATCATAAAACTATAATCTGATGATGTGTGTAGTTTTAGTCAGAATTAGAACAATGACCTTTTGTTCCTTTTTAGTATGTAAGTAGGGTGCAAGTGTGAAACAAATGATAAGAGGAGCTATAAACAGACAAGTTGTACAACTGTGTTCCTTACAGGACATTCTGTCTCCACCCGTGGATGGTAGAAACTGTTAGGCTTGCGGAAAATTATGAAACATGTTGCAGATTAAAGAAACAATGTATCTGTGTAGTGGAAAAACATTGACTGTCTGAGCAAGGCATAGCTTAAGATTTCATCTTGTTTGTGTATATTATGAAGACTGTTTGCATTTTTTATTTTAGAACATTCTCGTTAACAAACTTTACTAACCTTTTGCATAAGCTGAGTCTATGCCTAATTATTATTAAACCCATGGTCTTACAAACCTCGGGGATTGGTCAAAGCTATTGAATGTTAGTTATCATTGTGATTGAAAATTCTCCTGACAGCTTGGTCCTTCGAAGCCGGATTTCAATACCTGTTTTCTGGGGGTGCCGAAAACCGTGCATGGACGGATCAGAGATCCATAAGTTAGCTTCTTGGTGACAGGGGGCAGTATTGAGTAGCTTGGATGAATAAGGTGCCCCAGAGTAAACTGCCTGCTACTCTGTCCCAGATGCTAATATACTCATATTATTAGTAGTATCGGATAGAAAACACTCTGAAGTTTCTAAAACTGTTTGAATGATGTCTGAGTATAACAGAACTCCTATGGCAGGCGAAAACCTGAGACAAATCCAACCAGGAAGTGGGAAATCTGAGGTTTGTAGTTTCATTTACGTGATTGCCTATCCAATATGCTGTGTCTATGGGGCCAGATTGCACTTCCCAAGGCTTCCAACAGATGTCAACAGTCTTTAGAAAGTTGTTTGAGGCTTCTATTATGGAAGGGTGTTGAATAAGCGCGGTTTCAACAAGTGGACTAGGCTGAGGCCAATCAGTTGTTTACTGCGCGGTCACGCGGGCGTTTACTTCTTTTTCCTCTATTGTCCGGTTGGAATATTATTGAAGATTTATTATAAAAAGACCCAAAGGATTGATTGTAAACATCGTTTGACATGTTTCTACAAACTGTAATGGAACTCTTGATTTTGTCTGGATTTTGCGCTCGCGCATTGTGCCTTTGGAATAGTTAACTAAACGCGCGAACAAAACGGAGGTATTTGGACATAAATATGGATGTAATCGAACAAAACAAACATTTCTTGTGGAAGTGGGAGTCCTGGGAGTGCATTCCGACAAAGATCAGCAAAAGTAAATGAAGATTTATAATGTTATTTATGACTTTAGTTGACTCCACAATTTGTCGGGTAACTGTATGGCTTGCTTTTGTGGCTGAACGCTGTTCTCAGATGATTGAATATTGTGCTTCTGCCGTAAAGCCTTTTTGAAATCTGACACAGCGGTTGCATTAAGAACAAGTTATCTTTAATTTCATGTAAAACATGCATCTTTCATTAAAGTTCATGATGAGTATTTATGTTATTTGGTGTGGCTCTCTGCAATTTCTCCGGATGTTTTGGAGGCATTTCTGAACAAAGAGCCAATGTAAACTGAGAATTTTGGATATAAATATGAACTTGATCAAACAAAACATACATGTATTGTGTAACATGAAGTCCTGGGAGTGTCATCTGATGAAGATCGTCAAAGGTTAATGATTAATTTTATCTACATTCCTGCAACACCTCTCTTTGGTTGGAAAATGGCTAAATGCTTTTTGTGACTAGTTGCTGACCCAACATAATGATATGTTCTGCTTTCGCCAAAAAGCCTTTTTGAAATCGGACACTGTGGTTGGATTAACGAGAAGTATATCTTTAAAATGGTGTAAAATACAACAGATTTCTGGCTGTTGGCGAGGTGGGACACTAGCATTCCAAACGATCCCAGAGAGGTTAAAGACCTGACCTCTGGAAATTGAGGTTCCATTTAAGGCCAGTGGCAAACTGGTACGCAACAGAAAACTGTGACAAAAACCAACCAACATTGAAACCTCAACTGCAAAAAATAAGGTCAGTGCTTTTTATTCATGGATATGCTGTATATTGGATAATATCTGTATGGTTGCATTAAATGAGGTAAAGGATTTTAAGAGAATGCCGAATTAACCGGAGATGAGTAAATTATTTTAATGTATTTAGGGTTTTAGGTGCTAAAATATCCAAGGAGCATATATCTGGTGACCTGTCTTTGGAATTTTGTATGGAGAAAAATTATTTAAAGGGAACCAAGTATTCTATGCAAATGGAAGACAGGAATTAGTTGTAAATTCAACAAAGAAGCAGGGTCCGTAATGACCCTGGGCAACTGTGGCCACTGCCGAATAAAAATAGCTAATGGTGAGACCTAAAATGTATAATAGGGTCAAAAGACGTAAGCAGAAAAACGTAAATTGGAAGGCGAAATATAATAATCAAATTATAAGAGAGAAGGTCAGAGACATGATTATATTAATATAGGTCGCCTGTCTAAATACGTTTAAATAGAAGGGGATTGTCAGATCTTCCAGAGGCGCACATCTAGGTCTGATTATCCAATGAAGAAGGGAAACCTATATAGCAGGATGAGATACGAGATATTAACGAGTCAAAGGTCACAAGGAACAACAGAAAAATAGTCTGTTAACTAGGACTTGGGACATAGCTTATAAGTTGTATATGTGTGAGACCTAATGTCCGATCGAAAGACACCTCTATAGATAAAGTTTCAAGAAAGGAAAAAGCACACACATAGGGACATTGTTGGGGAATAATCAGAATTGGTTGGTAACATAGGTAAGATGTTTTATATTCATCATATGTTTGTAAGTTACTTCTCATTAGAATGTTATTTTTGTATAATACTGTGGCGGGGTTGCAGTTATCTGTTCTATGTCAAGACTAAGTTGCATGGGCCGCAGAGAGGGGAGAGGTCAAGGTATCATCATGTGTAAACATAAATTTTGCTCCACTGTGTCTGAGTAAGGAGACAAAGCTGAACGATTTATTATGTCTATGCTGTCTATGTGTGTTCTTTGCTATTAAAGGAACTCAGCTGCAATGTGTAGGGGGCTCTCAAAGAATTCATTGAGAGACACTGAATTTATCTGAGAGTCACAGGGTTATGATAGAGCGCATATAATTAAAGATGGACTTTGATTAAAAAAAACTGACTTGTGTGTGTGGTTTGCGCTCATGATTTGGTAAATAGAGGAAATTTCCACAACAACATACACATCAATTGTGAGACACAGATTGTGAGAAGAGATCAGAGTTTTAAAAGCACACATAGAATAAGAGGATATTTATTTGCGTGTGAGATAGATATATTGATCAGTCAAAAGTCACAAGGAACAACAAGGAATAAGTAGAACTTATGGTTGTATACATGTGAGATCTAAATAATATCAGGATTCATACAAATAATTATTCTAAAAATTCTAGGAAAGATTATCAACATAGGTTAATTAAGGATAATAACGGTAGAAAGCACCTACACATAGATCGTGAGAAGAAGCAGAATAACAAGGAAAGGTAATTGAATAACATGGGTAGTAAATCCTCAAAGGAGGTCCCGGAAATAACCGGGGATGAGAGGTAAATCTAATGCCCAAAATGGAGAAAGAAGTACGAATTTGAGAGACGTCTCGATGTAGAAAAATTTGAATGAATGATAAAGTAGATACATAAGACATGTGTAGATAGTCAAGGGAAACAGCAGGTCGAGGGTTAGATACCTGGCTGTCTGAAGCCCGGAAAAGGAGGTAAGAAGGCAAGTGTAGAGAAAGGCTGAGACAGTTTTGAGAAGGACATCAGCAGGGGGGAAATTATGTGCGTGTGAGACGTAATAACTTACCAAAGTCACAATAGTAATTATTCCTAAATTCTGAGTAGGAGATACGAGTCAAGAGAGGAAAGGAAATGAGAAGATAAGGGGACATACAGAGAGAAGGAGAGAGGCAGAGACAACGAGAGAGAGAGAGAGAGTAAGGAGAATCATCGCCGGAGAAATGCTTGGACCTTTAAATTAGGGCTATTTTCTGGGAATTGTCTTGGGTAATATGTGCCTGATTTTATGACTATAGACATTAATAAATAGGGTTATTTGCGAGGAGTCTCCATCATTTCAATAGTTTTGGTGGTCCAGTGGTATAATTCTAGCCTACCACACTGGAGACCCGGGTTTGTTTCCCAGCCTATGCACCAATTGACTCAAATCTGGGTTTTTGATGGTAATTCAACTATTGGTATGTTTTGCCTGGAAAGATACAGTCGTTAGTGTTTGTTTAAGATATAAACTGAACGTTTTAATAACTTGTTTAGGTTAAATTGAAAGACTAATTCATTTTGACGGATTTGTACATTGTCAGCTCAGGGATTTGAACTTGCAACCTTCCGGTTATTAGTCCAACGCTCTAACCACTAGGCTACCCTGCCGCGTATGGGGTGGTACGTAGCAGACCGACTAAGGGCAGGAGTGGGTTGGCGATTTTTGGTAAGAGTATGGACTCTGAGGTGCAACATAGTCTTGATAACCTTTCTGATACATCCAGATCCACCAATTATATGACGCCGTTGTCATTGATAAGTAAAAAATAAACTATATAATACACTGATGAGTGACTTACAGAATAAGGAGTCAAAGAAGATCAAGAAGGCAAACAAACAACTCCCTTGGAAAGCAAATAACTTTACAGGGATTGGGTTGGCCAGATTAAAGTACTCGACCAACCCACCTCGGTTAACTCCTGATGAGTACCAGTGATATAGATACAAGAATGGCACCGAGAACTTAGATGATTTTAATGGCTGAAAGGTAATCGTTAATGCGACTGACTTAGGTTTGGAAGTACAGGAGAAAATTCTTAACCTCACAGCACCTATAACTGATGTAAGGTGGGCTCGTACCAGCAAAGGACGCATACGACAGAAACTTCCAAAAAGTGTGGTTAGGAACTTGCACCCCGGGGTTATTGGTCCAACCAGTCTGAGTTAGTCATCAGAGGCCAGTTACAGGAGGCTAAAGTAGGCACAGGAGGAGTTTTGACCAGGATGGGAGTAGCTTTGTCTAGATGGATGCTATTGGCATCCCCAGGGAAGTTCCAGATGAATACAAAGCTAGTAATTAAATTAGGTGAAGGCTTTTACCACTCTGTTCTTTTGGTCGTTGACAATAAATAAAAATGGGGATTGGACATTACATCTATTATAATTAACAGAGATTCATGAATGAAACCGGGGATGCAGTAAAGGGGAATTCTGACCAATTATCCTCCACCTCCCTCATGACCTGGTAAAATAGACTGACTCTCCATATATTATTGGCAGAAAAGGGAGGGGGAGGAAAATGACTGGGGTTCAATTGCTATACGTTTATTTTTTAATAACACAGCTCCAGACGGATCAGTGAACAAGGCCCTGGCTGGTTTGACCACATTCGCTCATGAGTTAGCAGAGAACTCTAGGGTGGAAGTACTGTATTGTGGGCTGCTTTCACCTGTATGAGTGTGTTGGTGTGGTGTGGATGCTGTTTGGTCCCATGCGCGAGAGATTTAAATCACTAGAACTCTAGGGAGATCGATGAGACAAGGACCGATTCCGAGCTCGCACCAGTGGGATGACGAATACGGGCCTCCAGGCCTAGGAGATGGCTCTGTTTCTTTTAACCACGAGGAGCCAATCTTCAATGTTTAGACAGACTGTTCCTTTAACCTCAGAGCTACCGCCCTACTTTTTTCAATATCCGCCTGAAGACATACCCAAATCTAACTCTCTGTAGCTCTGGCCCAGAAGCAAGGATATGCATATTCTTGGTAGCATTTGAAAGAAAACACTCTGAAGTTTGTGTAAATGTGAATTGAATGTAGGAGAATATAACACAATAGATCTGGTTTAGATAATACAATGAAAAAACCATACGTTTTTTTATTTTATTGTTGTATCATCTTTAAAATGAACAAGATAAAACAAACATTCAGATAGGATGATGGGGACAATTTCAGTGAAAAACATAAGAGGGCAACAGTACTTGTGCAAAGTTTCAGAATGATAACTTCCAAAATGAGTGTGGTACATGACATTTATCATGAAGTCACCCAGGTGTCCCACACAAGTAGCCCAAATGTACTCAAGTGGCCAAATTGGTGAAGTTATACATTTTGAATGGAATAACTATATACAAAATACCAAAATGGTATTCTAACACACCCACCCAAAAAAATGGATAAAAAACATGACAAACAAATATATACATTTACAAAATAACACTTTCAATATTTGGAAGACCCTCAGTCCTCTACACAATATTGTGCTGCTGATGCCAGGTGCCATAGCAGTCTCTTTCTGCTGTAAAACAGAGGGTCACCAAGCATGTGGTGCAGGTGATGGGGGACTTCATTTTGCAAAGAACACAATCGACGCCTCCATGCTGTGCCCTTTTGGCCCTGAGGCACATCCATGCCTGCAGAAATAAATTTGGACAGATGAACACCACTTGTGGCAGGAGCAGAAGGGACAGAGGTAGAGGGGCCAGAACGTGGTGCAGTGGTGCTGTAACCAGCAAGCTCCTTGATGAGCAGCTCCCTGAAGGCTAGCTGTGAGATGGGGGGCTTTCCACAACTCTTAGCCATTTCCTTGTGTAGGATGAATGCATTCACCACAGCAATGTCGGTGAAATGATAGGTCTTGTACCATTTCATCGTCTTATGGAGAACATTGTAATAGCCTATCAGCACATCTGAAAGGTCCACACCTCCCATTCTCTTGTTGTAGTCCTTATTGCAGTTGGAATGGGAACATTTTTTGCGGCCCATGCCCCAGTAGCGCTGAGACAACAGGTGTCCGGCTGGATGGACCAGCTTCAGTGTGGGATGGACACCTTGGCACTGGGGGCTCCCATTTGGAGTAGATGTCACTGTGAAAGAAAATGTTCAGTTAGAATAGTTTCACATATGAGCCCTGTATCAACAGGTATAATAAACAGATATATATAGAGTACAGGGAACATAAGGTTGAATATATTATTATAGACCTGCTAGATCTACGGTCTCATTTATATGACAGACCAGCTAGACCTACGGTCTCTATTATATTATGACATTTCAGCTAGATCTTCTGTCTCCAAATCACTTTGGTCATTGTTGTGGGCCTTCCCTCCCCTCAACAACCTCAAATAGGCTATTTCATGTGGGGGTGGGGTGGCGCGGCAGACGCACGCATCTTGGCCATGCTCCCTCTAATCCACAATATGTATATATACACACACAAACATAGGCTATGGGTCATACACATACATACCCCCACCCACAATGTATAGCCAACGTGTACTTTACACATTTCATAAAATATTTATATATTGCTACTAAAAATTATTTTTTTTAAATCACAAATATTATTTTATATTAATAATTTCAAACTGCATTAGCATGAGAAGAACTTACCAGTCCAAATTGATGTCCTCTCCGTTCAAAACATATTCCTCCATTTGGGAATCAAAGCTATGCTCGCTAAATGAATCGTTCTCCAACAATCTCTGTCTGACTTTCCCGATCAATTTCTTCTAAAATTGTGTGTACATCTGTATATCTAGACTTAGATTTAGCTTTCCCTAACTTAGTCGCCATACTGATTGATATATAAACAGCTGAAGATGAGCTTTTCCAAAATAGTGCTGTGCGTAACATGCGTGGCTCCTTCCAGTATGAATCTTCAATGGCGAATGACCCTCTTTACGCCGGAGTTTACAACATGGGTTGGTCTTCCAACACATAACCATTGCATATTGCCGTTTACCTCAGCTCATTGGCTATCTACCCAGCTAGATTTCAAGACGATTAGTGGTCATTGGGTTCAAATACAGTCAATCAACGAAACAGCGGTCATAACATTGGTGCACAATGTCGTCATTACTTGACTTCAAATCGGTTTCTTTCAGTCAATACGTCCCGCGAAATGACCCATCAAGTTTGGTCGTCTGCTAAATTACTTAAATGTAAATGTTGTGTTACAAACAACCAGTTGATTGCAATGAAACCAAACATGACTGGATAAAGTCATGTTTAGTGTGTGTATTTACATCGAATGTGTCGTAGAAAATTGAATGAGACGGAATTCATGACAAGCGGTTCACAAAAATTTTCGTGTTAGGCTATAAAAATGGATTTTATCAAAGAAAAGACCATTCATTATGTAACAATGATCATTGGGATTGCAAACAGAGGAAGATTGTCAAAGGTAAACCATTTATTTTATTGCAATTTGTGATTTTGTTACGCCTGTGCTGGTTGAAATAGTTTTTTTATTTTTATGGGGCTCTGTCCTCAGATAATCGCATCGTATTCTTTCGCAGTAAATCCTTTTTTAAATCTGACAACCTAGTTGGATTAGCAAGATTCTAGGCTTTCGAACCATGTGAGACACTTGTATTTTCATGAATGTTTAATAGGACTCTTTATGTAGCGATCACCGTATGTTGTTGAATTTAATCCCGCTAACGGGTTCTGTGCGCAAAGAGGTTAATGAAGACTGTAATAAAAATCATAAAAAGAAGAGTTATAATTGGATATAGGCCTAGAGCAGTCGATGAGGAGTATCTGATGTAAATACATGTCTTGGTTTTGTGGAACATTTTTGATTCCATATGACGGTGGATGTATCAATGAGTATTATTTAGTCATTAAGGGTGGATTGATACAGGAATTACATGCTTAATGGTAATGATTAAGAAATTCCACCCTGAAACCATATAATTGTATGAAATGTATTAGAATCATAAAACTAATCTGATGATGTGTGTAGTTTTAGTCAGAATTAGAACAATGACCTTTTGTTCCTTTTTAGTATGTAAGCAGGGTGCAAGTGTGAAACAAATGATAAGAGGAGCTATCGACAGACAAGTTGTACTACTGTGTTCTTTACAGGACATTCTGTCTCCACAACATCTCCACAAAACATTGACTGTCTGAGCAAGGCGTAGTTTAAGATTTGAACTCGTTTGTGTGTGTTATAAAGACCGTTCTAAAATCAAAAATGCAAACATTCGTGAATAAACTGTACTAAACTTTTGCATAAACTGAGTCTTTGCCTATTGAGCAGTGAATGGGATATCAACCAGATTCCTTTTTCTATGGCTTCCCTAATGTGTCTAGTGTTACAATACATAGTTTCAGGCTTTTATTTTGAAAAATGAGCCTGAACGACAACATTGCGTCAGTGGTCAGCTGGAGGCTCTGAGTGATGTGCGTAATAGACAAATGGGACCATTGTTTCTCTTTCCTACTAAGAATCCACCTGTCCCGCTTGATATATTATCGAATAGATATTTGAAAAACACCTTGAAAATCTGTCGACATTAGGGATCTAATTTGGAATATTGTTTGGCGTTGTCGTGACCGACAACCTGGTTTCCGGTGGATTTCTCAACTAAACGTGAAGTACAAACGGAGGTATTTCGGCTATAAAAATAATCTTTATGGGACAAAATGAACATTTGCTGTCTAACTGGGAGTCTTGTGAGTGAAAACATCCAAAGCTCAAAGGTAAACGATTTAATTTGATTGCTTTTCTGATTTGTGTGACCAAGCCGCCTGCTGCTAGCTAGGCATAATGCTATGCTAGGCTATCGATAAACTTACAAATGCTTGTCTTGCTTTGGCTGTAAAGCATAATTTCAAAATCTGAGATGACAGGGTGATTAACAGAAGGCTAAGCTGTGTTTCAATATATTTCACTTGTGATTTCATGAATATTTTCTAGCAATATTTTTGTCCGTTATGCTAATTAGTGTCAGGTGATGACAATTCTCCCGGATCCGGGAGAGGGAGTTAAGAGGTTAAGCCTCAATCTCAAACATTGGAGCAACCACTTGCTTCCTCCACACCACTGTTTTTACACCGTTTTAGAACTTTAAAGAATTCAAAAAAAAAAAATAATATTGCTGCTACTAATAATAGTTCATAGGATCATTATTGTTATTGCTGAAGGAATCCTATTTAATCAATATTTTTGGGTCGTAGTGATGTGTCATTCAGGGTAACAAAATAGTCATACAGTATAACACCAGTATTTTATATTAAAGTACAATAACTTTGTTTTGCTGACTCAGAGACAAAAACAACTCAAAGGATGAAGTGAAAGATTTTTAAAAAATGCTAAAATCTTGGACAGTGTAATGCAGGAAGTCACTGTAAAAAACCTTCAACAAATGTTGAGTTGTACCTATGACACCAAATATGTGGTATTCAAATTAAAATAGTTTCATTATACTGTGTTATATATTGTTATACTGAATTACATTTTACTAGGGTGCATTCATATGAACCACAATTAAAATGAATTATTGGCTTTATTCTTGAATATAAATATTATAACAGCATAGGTGACACTCCAATGAACATAAAAACAAACCTTTTAAAGAATTGTAATTGCGGTTTTATTTTTGATACTTTGAAAACATTATACGTCTTTGACCCATATTCCAAATTCCTGACACACCCAAAGGGAGTGGGGTTATGGCCAGGGTCACCATTGTGCCGCGCCCCTGGAGCAATTAGGGTTAAGTGTCTTGCTCAAGGGCACAGCGACAGATTTTCACCTAGTCGGGCTCCGGTATTCGAACCAGCAACCTTTTGGTTACTGGCCCTACGATCTAACCTCGAGGCTACCTGCCACTTTTTTTTTTGCAAAACGTTTCGCTACTATAGTGTGCACTAATTAATACAACCCTACATTCTCATTGACCTAACGCAGCCTACATACTGTATCATGTATATTAGCTCTGATTAGTCTGTTTAGATCTGGTATCCATGGTTTACTATATCAACAGCACCGCCCAAATACAACTACCTACTTCAATACTTCAGACAGGAGTAGACATAGTACTGCAACAATTAATAACTGTAAACGTCATCTATAAACTTGGCAATACAGGTAATCAGATCAAAGTTGGTTAATGATGCAGCAGTCCAGAACACACACACACACAAATAAATGCCATATTGTGGTATGGCACACACGCACACTTCAATAGAATTAGTGTGTTGTACTGTGTATACATACTGCCTTCTTTCAAGAGCTTGCCTGGCGGGACCTCCAACAACTGTTATGGTACCATTGTCCCCCTGAAGATGATGCATTTCAAACAGAGTCCCTTGCTGGAAAATAACATACATATGAACATCAGTCATTAGACTGAAGCGGAATCAGATGAATGGTATTAAATACAAACACATCGTTTCCAGGTGTTTGAAGCCATTCCATTTGCTCCGTTCCGGCCATTATTATGAGCCGTTCTTCCCCTCAGCAGCCTCCTGTGATTAAGGTCTATGGTTCGTACGTACCAGTGCTTATGGCATCTGAAATGCTGAGCTCTTTTAAACAGATTGATTAAAAATGATACACATGCATGCACTGTAAAAACATATCTACTGTACCAGCGAAATGTTTGGACACCTATTCATTCATGTAAAATATATATAATAATAAATGTAATGCTCTCTATCTCTATATATCTATCTATATATAGCTCAAAATATAATATAAATATAGCTCAAAAAAATAAAAGGGAACACAAACAGCACAATGTAACTCCAAGTCAATCATACTTCTGTGAAATCAAAACTGTCCACTTAGGAAGCAAAACTGATTGACAATAAATTTCACATGCTGTTGTGCAAATGGAATAGACAACAGGTTGAAATTATAGGCAATTAGCGAGACACCCCCAATAAAGGAGTGGTTCTGCAGCGGGTGACCACAGACCACTTCTCAGTTCCTATGCTTCCTGGCTGATGTTTTGGTCCCTTTTGAATGCTGGCGGTGCTTTCACTCTAGTGGTAGCATGAGACAGAGTCTACAACCCACACAAGTGGCTCAGGTAGTGCAGCTCATCCAGGATGGCACATCAATGCGAGCTGTGGCAAGAAGGTTTGCTGTGTCTGTCAGCGTAGCGTCCTGAGCATGGAGGCGCTACCAGGAGACAGGCCAGTACATCAGGAGACGTGGAGGAGGCCGTAGGAGGGCAACAACTAAGCAGCAGGACCGCTACCTCCGCCTTTGTGCAAGGAGGAGCACTGCCAGAGCCCTGCAAAATGACCTCCAGCAGGCCACAAATGTGCATGTGTCTGCTCAAACGGTCAGAAACAGACTCCATGAGGGTGGTATGAGGGCCCGACGTCCACAGGTGAGGGTTGTGCTTACAGTGCAACACCGTGCAGGACGTTTGGCATTTGCCAGGGAACACCAAGATTGGCAAATTCGCCACTGGCGCCCTGTGCTCTTCACAGATGAAAGCAGGTTCACACTTAGCACGTGACAGAGTCTAGAGACGCCATGGAGAACGTTCTGCTGCCTGCAACATCCTCCAGCATGACCAGTTTGGCGGTGGGTCAGTCATGGTGTGGGGTGGCATTTCTTTGAGTGGCTGCACAGCCCTCCATGTGCTCGCCAGAGGTAGCCCGACTGCCATTAGGTACCGAGATGAGATCCTCAGACCCCTTGTGAGACCATATGCTGGTGCGGTTGGCCCTCTGGGTTCCTCCTAATGCAAGACCTCATGTGGCTGGAGTGTGTCAGCAGTTCCTACAAGAGGAAGGCATTGATGCTATGGACTGGCCCGCCCATTCCCCAGACCTGAATCCAATTGAGCACATCATGTCTCGCTCCATCCCCTAACACCACGCTGCACTACAGACTGTCCAGGAGTTGGCAGATGCTTTAGTCCAGGTCTGGGAGGAGATCCCTCAGGAGACCATCCACCACCTCATCAGGAGCATGCCCAGGCGTTGTAGGGAGGTCATACAGGCGCGTGGAGGCCACACACACTACTGAGCCTCATTTTGACTTGTTTTAAGGACATTACATCAAAGTTGGATCAGCCTGTAGTGTGGTTTTCCACTAATTTTGAGTGTGACTCCAAATCCAGACCTCCATGGGTTAATACATTTGATTTCCATTGATCATTTTTGTGTGATTTTGTTGTCAGCACATTCAACTAAGAAAAAAGTATTTAATAAGAATATTTCATTCATTCAGATCTAGGATGTGTTATTTTAGTGTTCCCTTTATTTTTTTGAGCAGTGTATAAACCAATGCATATATTTAATGTGTCCTATGATTAAAAGGTGTTCAATGTCTGGCTAATAGTAATTTCTCTCTCCCATCACATCAACCTGTGTAAATACATTGTGTATATGGTTAGGAGGGCAGATCATTAGAGTTAACCAAATCACTGACCAGTAAGTGACGTTAAAAGACCACGTTACCACAGAGGGGGCAGTGACTTAAAGGTTAGAAAACTAAAATGTTGGAGGGGGACATGGTGGTGAGTGCTATGACTGTGGATAATGGAGTGTACAGATTACTCTAAGAAGAATGGATTTTATAAATGTGATTTATTTAGATTGTTTTCAGAGTGTGAATGACCAATAAATTGCTTGATTATGTATTTGAAAAGTCCGATAAAAAGCATACAGTAATGTTACAGAATCAATACACAATTGACAAATAACTGTACTCTTCCAGCCCTGGCTATGTCAAATATGAAAGTCTTAGTGAAAGATTTATTAAGGTACTGCTACATGGGCCACTTTCAAAGAACTTGTTATCAAAGGAAATACTCATACGCCTTCACCACCAGTTATCTACAAATGGACGAGCGCAGACAGGCAGGCACACCTGATATCAGGAAGTCCAGTTAGTGCATCCAATCAAAGCCCATTGTGTATGTAGTAATATAGTCTAATAATGAATACTTACGGAGTTGGCATCAGCGGAAACTCCAGCTAGCATTTCTCTCTCTATGTAAAATATTCTAATTGGTTAAAGGGGAGGTGCTGTGAGAACTGTGACATTTACATGCGCTAGTGTTACCGCTAGCAGGTAATTAGTCAAACCTCAGGGCTACTCTCCCAATGGCACCCTATTCCCAATATAGTACATTACTTTTATCCCTATCGAGTTATGGGCCCTGATCAAAAGCAGTGCACTATAGAGGGAATGGAGTACAATATGGGACTTAGTCCAGGGTTATGAAATGACTTGAAGGCTGGAGTTAGACAGTTTGGGAATACAACGTTACACGCAGTTGTATATTTATTACAAGTCCATTGTAATAAGTAATATAATTAAATAAATATACAGTACCAGTCAAAAGTTTGGACACCTACTCATTCAAGGGATTTTCTTTATTTTTACTATTTTCTACATTGTAGAATAATAGTGAAGACATCACAACTATGAAATAACACATATGGAATCATGTGGTAAGCGTGTAAAAGTGTTAAAGAAATCAAAATATATTTGAGATTCTTCAATGTAGCCACCCTTTTCCTTGATGACAACTTTGCTCAATCTTGATATTCTCTCAACCAGCTTCATGAGGTAGTCAGTCACCTGGAATGCATTTCAATTAACAGGTTTGCCTTGATAAAAATTCAGTTGTGGAATTTCTTTCCTTCTTCATGCGTTTGAGCCAATACGTTGGGTTGTGACAACGTATGGGTGGTATACAGAAGATGGTATTTCACCAAATAGGGCTAAATCCATATTATGGCAAGAACAGCTCATATAAGCAAAGAGAAACAACAGTCCATTACTTTAAGACATGAAGGTCAGTCAATGTAGAAAATGTCAAGGACATTGAAAGTTTCTTCAAGTGCAGTTGCAAAAACTATCAAGCGCTATGATGAAACTGGCAGAGTTAACTCTGCTGCAGAGGATAAGTTCATTAGAGTTACCAGTCTCAGAAATTGCAACCCAAATAAATGCTTCACAGAGTTCAACATGAACTGTTCAGAGGAGACTGCGGGAATCAGGCCTTCATGGTCAAATTGCTGCAAAGAAACAGCATTCTGCAGCGATAACCCATCCCATCTGGTTTGCGCTTAGTGGGACTATAATTTGTTTTTCAACAAGACAATGATCGAACACACTACAAGGCTGTGTAAGGGCTATTTGACCAAAAGGAGAGTGATGGAGTGCTGCATCAGATGACCTGTCCTCCACAATCACACCAACTCAAACCAATTGAGATGGTTTGGGATGAGTTGGACCACCGAGTGAAGGAAAAGCAGCCAACAAGTGCTCAGCATATGTGGGAACTCCTTCAAGACTGTTGGAAAAGCATTCCAGGTGACACTGGTTGAGAGAATACCAAGAGTGTGCAAAGCTGTCACCAAGGCAAAGGGTGGCTACTTCGAAGAATCTAAAATATATTTTGATTTGTTTAACACTTTTTTTGTGGTTACTACAGGATTCCATGTGTTATTTCATAGTTTTGATGTCTTCACTATTATTTTACAACGTGAAAAACAGTTAATATAAAAAAAACTTGAATGAGTAGCTGTGTCCAAACTTTTGACTGGTACTGTATATAAAAAAGATACTGGTGGTCCAGGAATCGAACATACTATGCTGGCGTTGCAAGCGCCATGCTCAACAAACTGAGCTTTAGAGGACCATTGACAAGTAAATTGACTGACCCTTTTAAACCATCTTCTACTTTCTCATAGCAGAGGTTTAGGCAACTGAATCTGCATGTCTATCGTGTTCTGTTATCTGCAACAATATTCCATGAGTCTCTTATCTTCTTATCTGAGTAATAGAAATGGCTATGAATAGTTTAACATAGGCCCAGTGGAAGATAACAATACACAAAGATCATAACACGCACAACAAGAACAAGTAATTGATATTTTTTTGGTCTATCACTACACTTTCAGTGACATACTGTAACTTCGGCCTCACGCCTTCCCACGTCACTGGAGGGACATGGTTATTCACTGGCAAGGCACAGTCTGTCATGTGTTAGTGCTTACATGTGTACAACCAATGACAGCACAACCAGGTGTAAATGTATTCAGTTCTGTTACTCATTGTTAATGTCTACACACAGCTGAACTGGCCTGCAGAGCCTTCAACACCTAACAGCTCAACGGCAAAAAGAAGCATTACTGTAAACGTGTTGTCAGTTTAGGTTGCCATGGCAGCGACCCTACGACCCGGTGGTGGGTTTTTCAGCCTGGTCTTTGATGATAACCCTGCATGACAGAGACGTGTGAATCCTGGTAATGACAGCTGAGCTAACTGCAAGGCTTCAACCCCATCTCCCCATCAGGCAGACGACCCTACAGTAGAAACCCCTGCCATCTCTCAGACAGGCAGACAACCCTACAGTAGAAACCCCTGCTATCTCCCTTATCACAGAGACGACTTAGCTAATGTCTTTATCCGATGACTTCAAACATGAAGCCTGAGGTTGACATGAAAGACTACAGTGTATAGCTGAGTTTTGGTGATGCGGCACCAGCCTGCCTCAGCCTGTGTGTATGGAGACACAATCCAGAGCCACGTGTTAGAGTTACATCATCGTCCTTAGACTCCACTACAGCCAGTACAACCAACATGAAGACTTGGAGGGTGCGTCTCAAATGGCACCATATTCCTTATATAGTGCACTGCTTTTGATAGGGCTCTGGTCAAACGTAGTGCACTGAATAGGGAATATGATGCCATTTGGGACGGAAACTGACTCTTTTTCCATTGGTTGGACACACTGACAACCTCTGGTCCACTAGCTTCTATAGGATTTGGACTTCCAGTAGCAGAAGTTCTGCCCTGCAAACCCACTATCTGGTCCACTGAAGAAAGCTGGGTTTGGAATCTCTTAAAATAGACTCCCCAGTGGATGTGAAACAACACATTTTGAAAGAGCGTAATTTTGTTCACAAGTAGTAAGCAAAAGGACAACAAGACTGTATACATGACTTGTACTGTATATTGCGTTTTTGGGTAAACTACAGCATACCTGAAGTCAATGACATCAATCTGCCAATGTATGCTAACCCAAAAAGACGAGCAGGGAGATTGAACATACAGTACCTAAACATTTACTGAAAACTATCGCTTATACGTCCTGGAAAGTGCAACCTCTACCCACCGTGCTCTACTCACTTTCCTCCCCCCTCCCTCACAACAGAGATTGAACCCTTGCCAGGTTCAGAGTGGGCCACTTGTAGGCCTCTCAGTCACTCGCTGTCTGCCTGTCTCTCTCCCTCTTCATGCCTCTTTCTGCATCATTACAACAAATTAAGTGACAGGCCATGGAGGGAATGGAAGAGGGATAATATTCTGAATTATTCATCCCTTTCTGACATCCCTCCATCTCGTCCACCCCTCCCTTCTCAGTCTTGCTTTCGCTCGCTCTCTCATTGTCCCTCTCCCTCAGTTTCCCTTTCTCCCCACTGTCTCTCATTCTCCCCCCCTACACCCCCTTCTTTTTCCCCTCTCTCACACTGTTCCCGTGCAGCGTTGAAGGTCAATGTTCACAGTGATTGAGCCTTAGTCCTGAGGGAGAGGTTTGCCGACTTGCTGTCCTCCATCACACGGCTGCGGCGTAGGCCTACGTGGTGTTCCACACTACCCCCCATCGTCATCTAATCTGAGCTCCACTACAAGGCCATAGGACCCTCACTCGGACATTACTGAGGAAACAATGTGGGAATTTGACAAGCGGGGCCGAAATGATCGATTGAGCAGTAGAGGGAATAGAGAGTATGCAGCTGTGAGGAAAGGAAATGCATGTGTGAGAAAAAAAGAGAGAAAGTCAGAGAAGAGATGATTGCTGCCAGAGTGAGAGAAAAATAAAGAGATGAAGTATCTGTAAGGTCTCATCACACACCTGCTGACATGGCTTTAATCTCAGGGCCAAGAGGCCACCAGAGCACTGAGCAGCCCTCCAAACAAAACAACACAGTGAGCTTAAGACATCTAATGTGCGTTCCTTTCTCAAATATAAATATTTCATCTCCTCTGCACCCGTCAAATGTGCTGTATGCGCAAACACTACCTTGAACTACTTGTAACACCACCTATCAATTCTCCACTGGTCGAAATCCTTAAATCGGATGATTTCAAAATAAACCAAAGGAAAAATGGGAAAATGATATCTTGAAACAAAGAATGACTGTAAAAATATGAATACAATTCTGTTAATTTCACAAGGGGGAGAATAATAATTTTAGTGATGAAGCAGGAACAGAAGCTGCTGATTTTGCAGTATTTAAAGGCTGACCCTATATAGTGTGCCACTTCTGACCAGAGCCCTATGGGCCAAAGTACTGCAGCACAATATAGGGTGCCATTTGGGATTTGGCCCAGTCAGGCTGAGGATGACCTTTAGGCAGTGTTTACCTCCTGCCTGCCATCATCATAGAACCTGTTAATTAACAAGGACAAACCTGCAGAGTCAGGAAATCAGGTGGAGAAAGTGAGGGAAGATGGGGAGGGCAGAACGGAGACGAAGACAGGGGATGGAAAAGGAGGGAGAAAGGGGAAAGAGGGAGGAGAAAAAGTAAAAGGTGAATAGCGTAGAGGAGGAGAGGAGAAGGAAAGAGGGATGAGTGATAAAGGTGAAATGTGGCATTGAGAAAATGTAGAAGGGAAGTGATCGAGAAATGAGAAACTGAAAAAGAGGAGAGAAGAAATGGAGGAAGGGTTGGGTTGAGAAAATTAGTTGAGCAATAATATGAAACAAAGAAATGGAGTAACACTGCGAATAACAGTTCCCAGGGAGGCAGAATATAATGTGTGGCAGTCACCCGTGCCATTAAAACAGACATTACATTTAATTATTGGTCATATTGTACACTGTATAATACACACATGCATATTCACATAAAAACACTCGCATGAAGACATAAAAACGCCATGCAATGCGTGCACACACGCATGTAACACACACACACACAGAGAGAGAGAAAAGGCCCCTGCTTAGTGCAGGCAGGCCGGACAGGCCTTATAAATACAGGCCTATATTATGCATTTGTTTTAGTCCAGTCTCCATGGTGAGGTTTCCCCACATGTTTATAGAAGCTGCAGTTATAAATTAAAATGGTCGTAACACTTAAGCAGCCAGGCCTTCCACCACGCTGCTGGCCGGGTACAGCCAGAGAGAGAGCGAGCGACAGGGTCCTTGGACCTGGGACTTCCCAGGAACAAGAACAAGGGCTTCCTTGGATCTGTGGAGTGTGTGTGTGTGTGTGTGTGTGTGTGTGTCACTATATTAGGGTAGATTAGTCTAGCTAGCACTATGTCAATGAGTGCAGTGGTGGTTGACGTGGGGGCAACAGGGAGACAAAAGCAAGTGGAGAGCGTGTGTGTGCAGTATAGGTGATCGGTCACCATCAGGACTAGAAAACTGTTTACCTTCTTTAAGAGCAACTAAATGAGTTAGATGTAGGATCTTAATTTTACCAGTTTCATCACAGGTCTAAAATAATCCTGCAGCAGGAGGATTTGATTATTTAAAAAGTGATCATTTCTAATAGGAAATTATTTTTGATAGGCTGCAGAAGAATATAGTTTAGGTGTGTGATGTAGTGAGACAAAGAGAACTGTGGGTTTTCCAACTAGCTCTCAGTCTCACATCAGAATTAGACGTTCATCCAGGTTTCTCAAATGTCACATTTCAAAGTTGTTGGAAACATAACATGTGGAAGTGTTTAAGGATAAGTTTAGGTATATTAACTTAACCCTAACATAAAAAAGGTATTAACATTAACTCCACAAACTCCAAATGGTTAGGGTAAGGGTTAAGTTTGGGATAGGCTTAAAACCAAAATCTCAAAAACAACTTTCTATTGCTGGATTCGAACTTGGAACCTTTGGAAATCAGAGGCAGATGCTTACCGAAACATACTTTTTTTTCACCTTTATTTAACCAGGTAGGTTAGTTGAGAACAAGTTCTCATTTACAACTACAACCTGGCCAAGGTAAAGCAAAGCAGTGC
This sequence comes from Oncorhynchus keta, assembly GCF_023373465.1. NCBI lineage: Eukaryota > Metazoa > Chordata > Actinopteri > Salmoniformes > Salmonidae > Oncorhynchus > Oncorhynchus keta. The sequence goes on from NC_068439.1 coordinate 18,150,957, forward strand.
GACAAACAACAGAGTCACACATGGAACAAACAAACATAGTCAATAATACAATAGAAAAACATCTATGTACAGTGTGTGCAAACGTTAAGGTAAGAGCACTCACTGTTTCCCCTAGTAACTGGTTTCTATGCAATCTCCCGACATGGATGGATGTTTAATACTGACTTATATGACAGGTGATCTGACTGGGGTTTTCAGTGAATTTATGTTAATCACAAGTGAAGGTGTTTTAAGGGAGTATGCGAGCACACTCTTTCGGATCGGCTAGGCGCAGGCCGAACTGAAACATGCTGACGCCTTTAGGCATTTAGGTTAGCAGTGTGGTTAAGATTAGGTTTAAAGACAGATTTTATGCTAGTTACCATAGAGCTGCCTGCAGGGCATTCTCACTGCTCTTCGTGAAACACTGGTGGTGCTGAGGTCAACTGACTGACTGGTCATAGTGGTGTGGGTCATGAGTTACGTTCATAACCTCAAAACTGGAGCAAACCGTTTAGAGTGGTTTCAGTGTTTCCAAAATGAACAGGTCAGAACCATTGAAAGCGCAAACACTTTTTCAGCAGGTCAGCATTTTTAGTAACAGACGCTTACACACAGACCATCTTTATTTGGGGGGGTGGGGCACAATGTGAAATAGATGGAATTAAGGGGCCTATAATGTGTTGCGAAATAGTGCTGGTGTAATAGTATGAGGTGTTGGAGAGAGATGTGTTGATGGTTACAGCATGCCAGCTCTCTCTCTCACAGTACCAGCAGTTACGGAAGATGACAGTATCCACAAACCAGAGAACACACTCTAGCTCTTGGTCTATAAACAGGATTTAACACTCACAGGCACAGCGCTGCCTCAACCTTTTAACTGGGTGACGCGTCAGAAGACCCTCTGTCCCAAATGGCACCCTATTCCCTATATAGTGCAGTACTTTTGACCAGGGCCCATAGTTGTGCAGTATGTAGGGAATAGGGTGCCATTTGGGACAAAACCGCCCTCAACAGGACACTGCGTTTCCCGGTAGGGCTGCCATTGTGCGTAGAGCTTTTCTGGCAGTCTTCGACGCCACAGTCCTAACGGTCCCCCCTCCACTCATCTGTCCCATCCCCAGGACCTGCCAGATTTGACTGTCCACTGTAACGCTTACTTAGCCCCTGTAGGTCTAAGCCCTTAGTAGATATTGTAATCTAAGCAAACGTATGGAATTGTTTTAATAATAATAAAATGGATCATTGTACGTTAAGGGTCAGGTCAAAGAACTCTACTTTCATGTCGTCCAACAAATGTAAAACGTCTGGAGTTTGCTAAACGGCATTGGCACTTGGATTGGAACTAGATGTCATAAAAATAGAGCTTTGGCCATGCACACCAGTGGTGGGTTTGGCATTGAAAACAGAAGCACATGCAGAAAAGTACCTCATACCTACTGTACAATATGGTGGTGCACCTTTGATGTTACAGGGCTATTTTGCTTCCACTGGTCCTGAGGCCCTTGTTAAGGTCAACGGAATCATGAACTTTACCCAGTACTAGGGCATTTTAGCCAAAAACCTGGTTGCCTCTGCCAGGAGGTTGAAACTTGGTCGCAAGTGGATCTTCCAGCAAGACAATAAGCCCAAGCACAAAACAACAGAAATTGGCCACAACATCAACATTTTGCAATGGCCATCTCAGTCTCCAAACATGAACCCCATTGAAAACCTGTGGTTTGAATTGAAGAGGGCAGTCCATAAACTCAGTTTAAGGATCTGGAAGGATTATGTGTTCAGGAATGGTCTAAAATCCCTCCCAATGTGTTCTCTAACTCATAAAATGTTTTAGAAAAAAGGTTCAGTTCCATTATCTTAGTAAGGGGAGGTACTGAAAGGTATTGAAAAACAGGTGTTCATCTTTTTGACCCTACCTTTGAGATAAACATATTTTACTTCTTAAACAAAATCTTTGAGCAATTGTATTTAGTATAAAATAAGTTTATATTTAAATTTGAGCATAATATAGCTCAGTATTTGAATTATACTGAACAAAAATAAATGCATGCAACAATCTAACATTTTACTGAGTTAGTTCATATGAGTAAATCAGTCAATTGAAATTCAAATCAAAAGTAACAGTATCTAGTGTGGCCACCAGCTGCATTAAGTAATGCAGTGCATCTCCTCCTCATGGACTGCACCAAATTTGCCAGTTCTTGCTGTGAGATGTTACCCCACTCTTCCACCAAGACACCTGCAAGTTCCTCGACATTTCTGGGGGGGCTCTAGCCCTCAACCTCCGATCCAACACGTCCCAGAAGTGCTCAATGGGATTGAGATCCGGACTCGTCACTGGCCATGGCAGAACACTGACATTCCTGTCTTGCAGGAAATCAGCCATACTGCTCGTTCTGTGCATGGTGGCATTGTCGTGCTGGAGGGTCAAGTCAGGATGAGCCTGCTCCAGAGTTCAAGCCTCGGTGGAACGCTCGATCCTTCAACGATAAAACGCGAATCCGACCATCACCCCTGGTGAGATAAAACCGCGACTCGTTAGTGAAGAGCAAGTTTTGCCAGTCCTGTCTTGTCCAGAGACGGTGGGTTTGTGCCGATAGGCTATGTTGTTGCCAGTGCCGTCTGGTGAGGACCTGCCTTAAAACAGGCCTACAATCACTCAGTCCAGCCTCTCTCAGCCCATTGCGGACAGTCTGAGCACTGATAGGATTGTGTGTTCCTGGTGTAACTCCGGCAGTTGTTGTTCCCATCCTGTACCTGTCCCGCAGGTGTGATGTTCAGATGTACCGGTCCTGTGCAGGTATTGTTACACATGGTCTGCCACTGCGAGGACGATCAGCTGTCCGTCCTGTAGTGCTGTCATAGGTGTCTCAGTACGGATATTGCAATTTATTGCCTTGGCCACATCTGCAGTCCTCATGCCTCCTTGCAGCATGCCTAAGGCACGTTCAGACAGATGAGCAGGGACCCTGGGCATGTTTCTTTTGGTGTTTTTCAGAGTCAGTAGAAAGACCTCTTTAGTGTCCTAAGTGTCTTTTCATAACTGAGACCTTAATTGCCTACTGTCTGTAAGCTGTTAGTGTCTTGATGACCGTTCCACAGGTGCATGGGAAACTGTGTTTAAACCCTTTACAATGAAGATCTGTGAAGTTATTTGTATTTTTACAAATTATCTTTCAAAGACAGGGTCCTGAAAAATATACTGTTCAAAAGTGTAGGGTCACATAGAAATGGCCTTGTTTTTGAAAGAAAAGCACATTTTTGGCCATTAAAATAACATCAAGTTGATCAGAAATACAGTGCAGACATCGTTAATGTTGTAAATTACTTTTGTTGCGCGAAACGGCAGATTTTTTATGGATTATCTATATAGGCCTACAGAGGGCCATTATCAGCAACCATCACTCCTGTGTTCCAATGACACATTGTTAGCTAATCCAAGTTTATAATTTTAAAAGGCTAATTGATCATTAGAAAACACTTTTGCAATTATGTTAGCACAGCTGAAAACTGTTGTTCTGATTAAAGAAGCAATAAAACTGTCCGTCTTTAGACTTGAGTATCTGGAGCATCAGCATTTGTGGGTTTGATTACAGGGTCAAAATGTCCAGAAACAAAGAACTTTCTTCTGGAACTCGTCAGTCTATTCTTGTTCTGAGAAATGAAGGCTATTCCATGTGAGAAATTGAATATCTCGTACAACGCTGTGTACAACTCCCTTCACAGAACAGTGCAAACCAGCTCTAACCAGAATAGAAAGAGTGGGAGGCCCTGGTGCACAACTGAGCAAGAGGACAAGTACATGAGTGTGTCTAGTTTGCGAAACAGACGCCTCACAAGTCCTCAACTGGCAGCTTCATTAAACAGTGCCCACAAAACACCAGTCTCAACGTCAACAGTGAAGCGGTGACTCCAGAATGCTGGCCTTCTAGGCAGAGTTTCTCTGCCCAGTGTCTGTGTTCTTTTGCCCATCGTCTGTGTTCTTTTGCCCATCTTGATCTTTTCTTTTTATTGGCCAGTCTGAAATATGGCTTTTTCTTTGCAACTCCGCCTGAAGGCCAGCATCCCGGAGTCACCACTTCACTGTTGGTGTTTTTCTTTCAAAAACAGGAAATGTCTAAGGGTCCCCAAACTTTTGAAAAGTATGCATGCATGTATAAATAACACACACGCACATTAAAGTGTTTTGCTTTATTTTTACTATTTTCTACATTGTAGAATAATTGTGAAGACATCAAAACTATGAAATAACACATGTGGAATCATGTCGTAACCAAGAAAAAGTGTTAAACATATCAAAATATTTTATACCTGAGATTCTTTAAAAGTAGCCACCCTATGCATTGATGACAGCTTTGCGCTCTCTTTGCATCCACTCCAAGCGGGCTGTCATGTGCCTTTTACTGAGGTGTGGCTTCCGTCTGGCCACTCTACCATTAAGGCCTGATTTGGTGGAGTGCTGCAGAGATGGTTGTCCTTCTGGAAGTTTCTCCAATCTCCACAGAAGAAGTCTGGAGCTCTGTCGGAGTGACCATCGGACTCTTGGTCATCTTCCAGACCAAGGCCCTTCTCCCCCGATTGCTCAGTTTGGCCGGGCGGCCAGTGTGGTAGCAGATTCAGAATTATTTAGGTAAGATTGATAAATAAGATGTTTTATAAATTTGTATAGTATGCGTATGTGAGAAAAGTTACTTGGGCCCAGAGAGGGGAGAGGTCGGCTTAGTCTTATCTGTGAATGTGTCTAACTATTCCTAAACCATGTGAAGAGATGGTGTGATTAATGTGGAACCAGTTAGGTGGCTCCACAATATCTGTGTGCCAGTCATTCCTCTCTGTAAGCCTGTCCAGGAGGGGTTGTAGTTTTTATGGGAGTATATAGAAATTGACAATTGATATATGCCATTGGATGAGGTAATGTTTTGGTCATAAATGGTACCAAGAATGAGATAAGAACTTTGTCTAAGAGGGCAAACTGAAGGATAATGTATAGCTAATGCTTTTCTGGTAAAAGGTTCTTTGTGTAATGTTCCTAAGATCTGTTATTTGTCATGCGAGTTTAGATGGGTGTCTCTGCTATAAAGGATCTCAGTTGCCATTATGTTGACACTCAGAGAAATAATTTATGGACACTGAATTGACCCAAGAGTCACAGGGCTATGGTGAAGCTCATATAATTAAAGATGGACTTTATGATAACTCTGACTTGTGTGTGGTTTGCTCTCTCATGGTTTGGTAATACAGGAAATTTCCACGACATTAGGCGACGAGGATGGGATGTGAATCTTCAACTCGGTGACTGTTCCTGACGATCTAGGTAAATAAATCATGCACGAGGGATCCCTCAAACTTGGGATCTTAGGGAAACCACACTTTGGGAACGAAGCAGATGGACCAACCTTTGATCTGAGAGGAAGCGAGCTGAGTGGATACCACATCTCGAACTGAGTTTAAAAAAAAAAAAAATGAAACAAAGAGGTGAGCGAACCACAGGTTTGAAGTTGAGTTTTTTAAATATGCCTCTGTTACGTATACTCAGAGTGTGAATTCCTTTGTAAGGAGGGCACCTCGGAGGCGTAAGCAGGGCCAAGTCAGAGGAGAGTAATCTGAGAGTTTGTGGACTCAAATATACTCTGCCACTGTCCGGTTGCGAGTGACCAAGAGCTGTCCTGACACTGAATTGATCTGAGAGTCACAGGGCTATGGTGAAGCTCATATAATTAAAGATGGACTTTATGATAACTCTGACTTGTGCGTGTGGTTACCCTCTCATGATTTGGTAATACAGGAAATTTCCACGACACCAGCTATAGGAAGAGTCTTGGTGGTTAAAAACTTCTTCCATTTAAGAATGATGGAGTCCACGGTGTTCTTGGAGACCTTCAATGCCGCAGACATTTTTTGGTACCCTTCCACAGATCTCTACGGACAGTTCCTTTGACTTCATGGCTTGCACGGTCAACTGTGGGACCTTATATAGACAGGTTTGTGCATTTCCCAAGTCATGTCCAATCAAATTCTAGAAAACGTCTCAAGGACGATCAATGGAAACAGGATGCACTAGAGCTCAATTTCAAGTCTCATAGCCAAGGGTCTGAACACTTCTGTAAATAAGGTATTTCTGTTTTTTATACATTCTAAAAACCTGTTCTCGTTTTGTCATTATGGAGTAGTGTGTGTAGATTGATGAGTTTTTATTGAATCAATTTTAGAATAAGGCCGTAACGTAACATGTGGAAAAAGTCAAGGGGTCTGAATAGTTTCCAAATGCACTTCACCATTTTCACAGATAAGAGTTTCCCAGACAAACAGATCGGGTTAACGTTGAGTCTCAGATGGGGTCGTTTGAGGAGCTGATACTGATATTTCTGCTTTAAAAATGTGTATGATAAAGAAGAACATGATTGTTATTCCGTCAGGCTAAATAAAGCTGCAGCCTTTTGACCAATGAGCTAGAAGAGATGAGGTAAACAACACCCCCTCTCACATACACACGCACGACCAGACCAGGCTTACATGATTCGACACACACATGGCCTGTCCTGGGTGAAAGTGAGCCCTGGGCTCTGGTGAGGCATAGATGGATCTGTCATCATTGGGGGGAAAATCAAACCCTACAGGTCTTCCCTAGCTAGGACAGACATCTTGTACCCATGGGGACAAATTCTGCCCTGAAAGGGAAAATAAGTACAGCATCTCCTGCTCACCTCACCATCCGCCTCAGAATCCCCCTCCTACTGGAGGACTAAGCACAGCTACCTCCATCTTTATCTTGCTCTCTGTTTATATCTACCTCTCCACCCACAACCATTTCTAACTCTCCTTCTCGCTCCCATAATCACACATTCTCCCTGAAAAGCCTCATCTTTCCTTCACGCTATTGAACATTTTCCTTGATTTTACCTGCTTTTTATCCCCAATTGCCATCTTGTCTCATCGCGGCAACTCCCCAACGGACATGGGAGGCGAAGATCGAGTCCTGCGTCCTCCGAACATGACCTGCCAAACCGCGCTTCTTAACATCCGCCCGCTTAACCCGGAAGCCAGCCGCACCAATGTGTTGGAGGAAAAAACGTTCACCTGACTACCAAGGTCAGCCTGCACGTGCCCGGCCACAAGGAGTCGCTAGAGCACGATGGGCCAAGTAAAGCCCTCATGGCGAAACCCGCCCCTAACCCGGAGGGCGCTGGGTCAATTGTGCTCCACCCTATGGGACTCCCGATCACGGCCAGTTGTGATCCTGCCCATGATCGAACCTGGGTCTATAGTGACACCTCAAGCACTGCGATGCAGTGCCTTAGACCACTGTGCCCACTCGGGAGGCCTCCCTTAACTCTATTTTCATTCCAATGTCATCCTCTACATCAATCCCTCTCTAGCGTCGCCCCGTCACAAATATTTACCAGTCTTTCTCTTTTTCCATCCAAGTCTCACTTCCCTCTCAAAATATTATTCTCTCTCTCTGCATCTGTCCCCTCGCTTCAAGTCACACCTCTGTACTAGCTGGTTGTGCTGGCCGCTCCGAAAAGGGGCTTTGACAGTTGCTGCAGATATCTGACAGGCCATCGAAAGAGACGTCAAGCACATGACAGAGACCCACGGCTGGACAGACGGGCAGGGAGAGGGGGACAAGGGGGAAGCGGGGTAGAGGAGAGAGGAAGTGATACACTTCGATAGAGCGAGAGGGATGAGAGAAAATGAGAGACCGACAGAGACACCTCAAAAGCTCAGAAGTTAAGCTCACAGAACCCTTCCCATTCCAGTAGAATAACACCCCCTCGATTCAGATCAGAGGAACACAAACCAGACCTGATCCAATCCAGTTACACTCACCCTAATCTCATTAGCCACTCAATTACATAATTATTGTTTCCTTCACATGAGTGGTATGTAAAAATAACAAACTGTGCTCCTTTATCAAAGGGGTAGTGTGCAGAGCTGCTGGAATTAGTGTCAGTCTCCCAGGCTGAGTTCCACATGGCACTCTATTCCCTATGTCCCCATAGGGCTCTGGTTAAAAGCAGTGCACTATAGAGAATAAAGTGCAATTAGGAATACACTCCCTGTCCCAGCCCTTCACAGCAGGGCATAATGAGGCCTAATGAAGACAGAGGTTTAGCGAGGGAGAGCAACAGAGAGAGATGGGGGATTTGGAGAGAGGGGGGTTTACAGATGGGGAGTGAGAGGGGGAGATGGTGTTAGATAAGGGAGAGAGCGAGAGGGGTTTAGAGAGGGGGGGAATAGAGAGGGAGCCCGAGAGAGGGGATGAGAGGGGTGAGAGGGGCTTACAGAGCGAGAGAGAGAGGTTACAGTGCCAGAATACCTGACCACTGTGACTGACCCAAAATTAAGGAAAGCTTTTAACTATGTACAGACCGAAAGTGAGCAAAGCCTTGCTATTGAGAGAGGCCACTGAAGGCAGACCTGGCTCTCAAGAGAAGGCAGGCTATGTGCACACTGCTCACACAATGAGGTGGAAACTGAGCTGCACTTCCTAACCTCCTGCCAAATATATGACCACAGAGACACATATTTCCCTCATTACACAGAACTACAAAGAATTTGAAAACAAATCCAATTTTGATAAACTCCCATATCTACTGGGTGAAATACCACAGTGTGCAATTACAGCATCAATATTTGTGACCGGTTGCCACAAGAAAAGGGCAACCAGTGAACAAACACCATTGTAAATACAACCTATATTTATGTTTATTATTTTCCCTTTTGTAACTATTTGCACATTATTACAACACTGTATATATGCATAATATGACATTTGAAATGTCTTTATTCTTTTGAAACTTTAGTGAGTGTAATGCTTACGGTTAATTTGTTCATGATCTATTTCACTTGCTTTGACAATGTGAACACATGTTTCCCATGCCAATAAAGCCCTTGAATTGAGAAGAGAGGAGAGAGATGTAGGGGATGTTGAGGGAGGCTTGGCTTTGTTGTCCTCACACCATTTACATTCTAAGAACTCTGCCAGTTTCAGGTATTTCAACCCAGCCTTCTCTAAACACCTCTACAGTCGTGAACTTTCTGGCCTCCCCAGTTTCTCAGTTCAGTTCAAAACATGCTTTCATTCCTTACTCAATTCACGTATCTGAGAGACACAGAGACTAAGGCGAGAATGGCCGTCGAGGGGGAGTAAGAGCTCAGTTTGCCTTGCCCTCAGCTGGCTCATGTCATTGGTTACCTTGTAAAACCTGTTGTCTGTCTCTGACCCACGGTAGCATCTCAATGAGCCTCCACTCACCATCTCTGGGCCTGTATTCATAAAGACTCAAAGAGAAGGATGGCTGATCAAGGATCAGTTTTGCTTTACAGATCCTAATGAATACAATTATATGGACAGGGGAGACCTGGGCCTGTATCCACAAAGCGTCTCAGAGTAGGAGTACTGATCTAAGGTCAGGTCCAAATAATCTTATTCATTATGATCTTAAAGGCTAACCTGATCCTAGATCAACCCTCCTACTTTGAGAGGCTTTGTGAATACAGGCCCTGAACTCTCAAACCTATTAGAGCTAGACACATACAATCGTCAACCCCTTTCTGAAGCTCCTAGGCCATCTATACTCCCACTTCTGTTCTGTTGCTCCTAGGCCATCTCTACTCCCACTTCTGTTCATATAACACAAAGAAATCAATAATAGATGGTGTATTTTCACCCCTAGTATTCCCCACCCCTAGCTAAAAAGGTTAAGACATTGTTGCCTAACAGCTCCGTTCTGGGCTTTGGCCTGGCACCGACTGGTACATACAGTCCAATCTGACAGTCGCAGGCTTTTAATCGCAGGCTTTTTCCCAAAATGGAACCCTATTCCCCATTTAGTGCACTATTTTTTTGGACTAGAGCCCTATAGGTCCACCCTATGGGCACTGGTCAAAAGTAGTGCACTATATAGGGAATAGGGTGCCATTTGGGATGCGAACAAAGTCCCCTGATCCTGAGGGACCCCTGTAGGGAGAGGTGGTCATGTGATCGTCTATATGTGGCATGGGTGGCGGGTGGGAATGGGTGAGGAGTCATAGGTCAGATATTAGATTCATCCAGCAATCTTCTCCAGCTGAATGCCAGGCATCTGACAGGTTGACACCACACAGTTTACCAAGGTCCCTATTCTCCTAACACACATCACACTCTCTTCTTACAAACCCAGACAGCCCAGGACTGATGTCCTAGGTGTAGGAAGTTGGCTGAAGGGTGACAAAGGTTTCAGGCTTTTAAGTAAGTGAACCTCCAGTTTTAAAATGTGGTACTTAATGGTCTCCAAGACATTTAAACGGAAGCTCGTCGGGCGTATGAATTCACTGTGTCTTAGCAACAGTTCAGGATGGTGAGCACAGGAATTCCTAGGACCAGGTTGTCAGGAAGAGCAGCAGACATCCCAAATAGCACCCTATAATCCCAATATAATGCACTATAATCCCTATATTTTCACCAGTGCCCAAAAGTAGGGTACTGTATAGGGAATAGGGTACAATTTTGGATGCAGAATCATTGTCGGTCTTAACGACCCCTTCATATTCTCCCAGGTTCTCACAGGACACATAGCTTTCAGTTCAGCCTCCTCTTCAGTTCTCACCCAGAGTCCTGCCAGCTCTCTAGTCAAAACGTCACCAGTCTGGAATCTCAATGGAGAGAGAAAGCAAATGTGTGCGCCCAGGTGGTGAAACCAGAGGAACCCTGTGAACGGTGCTGTCTCTGCATCTCTGGTTCAGCTGCTGCAGCGTAAGCTTGAGAGAGAGAGACTGAAGGGGGGTGTCCTCGGAAGAGCTTTTGGGTAGAAGTTGCCCATATGCACAGATCTACGATCAATTTGGCCTCCCCAAATGCTAGCGTTTGAGAGAAGGGGGGCCTGAAGAGGGCGCATGAGGACACTGACATAGTCGAGGGCTACTTCACTTCCTTTCCTATACATGTAACCCTGCACAAAGGGACCCTCTCTAGAAATTAGATCTGCACCCAACTTCACAGCTAAGCTATAGGGATATTAGCACTCAATGTATGCAGCAGCACTGTGTGGCTCAAGTCAATTCTGATAGTTTTTTATGTATTTATTTAGCACTCTTACCAAGTAAATTGACTGAGAACACATTCTCATTTACTGCAACGACCTGGGGAATAGTTACGGGGGGTGGGGGGGTTTGAATGAGCCAATTGGAAGCTGGGGAGATTGAGTGTCCATGATGGAATGAGGGGTCAGTTTGGTCATTTAGACAGGACACTGAGGTTAACACCCCTACTCTCACTATAACTACCATGGGATATTCAGTGACCACGGAGAGTCAGGACCGATTAACATCCCAGCCAATATACAGGACCCTGTTCCCAATCACTGCCCTATAGACAAGAGGAAAGACTTCCTCCTACTGGCCCTCCAACACCACTTCCAGCAGCATCTGGTCTCCCATCCATGGACCGACCAGGACCGACCCTGCTTAGCTTCAGAGACGAGCAGTGGGATGCAGAGTTGAATGCTGCTGGTTGGTGGCTCCCTGGCACAGCATAATTCCTGTACAGCCATACTGTAGTTATTATCATGCTATGTGACTATTGTAATTAAATCACACAAATGCATACCTCAGGGTATAATAACATTGAGGGGGAGATCTGTTCAGTTAGGCAGATACAGCTAATAAAATTCATATGAAAACAGACTTACTCAAACCCAAAGTGCATACACACGCACAGAAACATGTAGGCAATTGTAGGGACTCGCGCCATATAGAGTACTGTTGATGAGTAGAGCAAGTCAGACTTGGCTAGTGGATTTGTGCGTGTGTGCGTGTGTGCGTGTGCGTGTGCGTGTGTGTGTGTTAGAATGACAGGAGATGAGCAGGCAGTGGGATGCCTTCATTCTCAGCTGCGATTCAGGAGGGGGGGGGGGGGTGAGCAAGAGAGTAGCAGACAACCCCCTCTCTCCCGTCTGTAAGAACAGTCCATGAGACACTCGGAGGGCCTGGCATCTGAAACAAGGAACTTCCTCTCGCTCAGCTCTGAGTTAGGCTCCACTAACATCAGAGGAATATCACCAGTACTGACTGAGTACCAGCCAGGAATGATCTTTAAATGGGGGAGAACCAGGGTCGTGATGGTCCACACAGCAAGCACTGTGTGAGTACATACATACCATACATACCATACCATACCATACATACATAACATACAAGAGACGGCAAAAGAAAGACCACAAGAGAGTGAGGGATAGCAAGAGGAGTGCCTGCACTAAGGTGTATTGCTGTGTATGTAGGCCTACATGTCTGTGTGTACAGTAGCATAAGGAAAGAGGAGTGCATTAGAATATGTATATGTGGCCCTCCTTGGGTTTCCCCTCTGGTGTAAACACAGGGTGACACTGGCAGAGACAGCTGGGCTTGTCTAAACAACCCCAGGGTAAAACACTAGGGATGACAGGGCAAGACACTGAGGAGGACACACACACTCCTTCCCCTTAATCAGTTCTGTCAGAGGAGAGCCTTATACATCAGCTACATAGAGTTCTAACTAACATACACTAGAGCAAGACAGGACGAGGAGTGGCTGGCTGTCTGACTGGAGGACGAGGAGTGGCTGGCTGTCTGACTGGAGGACGAGGAGTGGCTGGCTGTCTGACTGGAGGACGAGGAGTGGCTGGCTGTCTGACTGGAGGAGGAGGAGTGGCTGGCTGTCTGACTGGAGGACGAGGAGTGGCTGGCTGTCTGACTGGAGGACGAGGAGTGGCTGGCTGTCTGACTGGAGGACGAGGAGTGGCTGGCTGTCTGACTGGAGGACGAGGAGTGGCTGGCTGTCTGACTGGAGGACGAGGAGTGGCTGGCTGTCTGACTGGAGGACGAGGAGTGGCTGGCTGTCTGACTGGAGGACGAGGAGTGGCTGGCTGTCTGACTGGAGGACGAGGAGTGGCTGGCTGTCTGACTGGAGGACGAGGAGTGGCTGGCTGTCTGACTGGAGGACGAGGAGTGGCTGGCTGTCTGACTGGAGGACGAGGAGTGGCTGGCTGTCTGACTGGAGGGAGTGGCTGGCTGTCTGACTGGAGGACGAGGAGTGGCTGGCTGTCTGACTGGAGGACGAGGAGTGGCTGGCTGTCTGACTGGAGGACGAGGAGTGGCTGGCTGTCTGACTGGAGGACGAGGAGTGGCTGGCTGTCTGACTGGAGGACGAGGAGTGGCTGGCTGTCTGACTGGAGTGGCTGGCTGTCTGACTGGAGGACGAGGAGTGGCTGGCTGTCTGACTGGAGGACGAGGAGTGGCTGGCTGTCTGACTGGAGGACGAGGAGTGGCTGGCTGTCTGACTGGAGGACGAGGAGTGGCTGGCTGTCTGACTGGAGGACGAGGAGTGGCTGGCTGTCTGACTGGAGGACGAGGAGTGGCTGGCTGTCTGACTGGAGGACGAGGAGTGGCTGGCTGTCTGACTGGAGGACGAGGAGTGGCTGGCTGTCTGACTGGAGGACGAGGAGTGGCTGGCTGTCTGACTGGAGGACGAGGAGTGGCTGGCTGTCTGACTGGAGGACGAGGAGTGGGTTTTAAGGGGGAGGGGGTTCTCTGTCCTCACTGACTCCTGACACTGTCTTGTAGCACAGTGTTTCCAAATTCCACTAACCCCAACTCCACTAACCCCAACAGCCCAACTCCAGTAAGCCCAAAAGGTGTGCTTGTCCAGGGCTACAACAAAAGTGTGTACCATTAGGGGTACAGGAGGACTGGAGTTGTTGTACCGTGACTAGCGTCCCGTCCTTGTTACCAGTTGTAAAAAAAATAATTAATTAAAAAGTGTTTTCTGTGAGTTGTTCTGCCCCCATCACACCAAACTCTAAACCCTGACACACAATCATCAAAGAGGTATGAAAGGAAAGCTGAGTGGTCACCTTAAATCTTTCTGATCAGAGGATGTCACAGCAGAGCTCAATGGAGCTTTGATTATGTTGGAGTAAAAAGCTCCAGATTATGTATGAGTTGCCAAGAGTGTTGTGCCGGGCCCTGTGTAGTTCTGATAAGACCGAGTTTAGGTCTGGCTCTGGATACAAACACAGTTGTGTTCATTAGTGCACACTGTGGAAAAACATTTCAAAACATTGAGCAATTGAAAATTAAAACAAACATTTCTTGTTGGACAAGTTATGTTAACTTCCTGTTTGTTGCACTCTGTTTTAAACCGTTGCCATGTTTCGTACATAGTGAACACAACCCAGCTGTATGGATTCAGAGTGCTGGGAATGACCTCATCTGCCCCAGTGTTATATGAGGAGTTATTGGATTGGATAGGGCTATGTATATATTGTATACACTTGTGCAAAGGGAACTCGAAGCAATGACGGATCACATTAAGAGTGGAAAAGATCTTCCCCAAGTTGTAACTCACAGTTAGCAGAGGTTTATTATGGTAAGGAATATTATGGTTGTCCATAGGCTACACTACTTGCCTTTAAGTTATGGAGAAAAAAAATCTCTAATAAACTGATTCACGTTTTGGTGATACCATTCTGTTTAAGCATTTATTTACTGTCACTAAAAGGCTGCCATAAACTAAACTTGTTCAAAGGAAATGTTCTCTTTACACAATTGGACCTACATTACCTAAACCTCACCGTTACCATGGTTACCACATGGCTATTCAGTCTGGGAAAAAAGACACCCTAAAAAAAGATACAAGAAACACTTACAGGTTTTCCGCGCTGTTGGTCCTTTTGATGGGAGGACATTGAAATTAAATATCCACAGGAAAGGGTTGTTTTCCGACTTTGAGGAGCAGGTAGGTTCAGTCGTTTGTATGTTCAATCTAAAGCACCGCACATGATGCACAATATGTTAACAACAGCCGAATCGAATGTAACAGCACGTTTCCTGCAATCAACTTAAAGTGTTTGTGAAATTTGCCATCTGATTATATGGGACAATGTTCGGTCTGTGGTTGGGTTAAACTCAGCCATCGTTTGTCATGTGCAAATTTGCTTCATTAATGAATATATAAAACCGCAAATACACAGACCAGTGTACTGAAAGTCGGGTTAATATAAGGACAAAAATGAGCGGACAACAGGTAAAGTAAGTTTTTAAAAAAAGAAAAAAGAAATGCAACATTCTGACTAATGGGACTGTTCGTGAATGCTAAGCCTACATGTTAAACACCAGAGTAAATATTCCACTCTGGTTCTAAAAGAGGGTAGGTAGGACCTCCAATATGACTACTCCTGGGCGGGATGTTGTCGTTTTTTTCAAGGGATTCCATTGCACACTGGCCGTAATCGACCATTAAACAACATATTTAGTCAACTAACAATCAGCAAAAAGTGGTAGTTTTTTATCTGAGATGTGTTGGCGTACAAAACAAATGCCTCTACAGGTATCAAGGATTTTAAAGTAGACAAGCAGTAGGCCTACAAATTATTTCCAATTAACAACGCCGGTTTTGGAGAAATTCAATTATAAAGCCGTTCTATCGGGGATTTCATTAAGTTAAGACGGCGGAAATTGAGTGTGAGGTCCCATGTTGTGATGTATTGCGAACGTGTGAGCTAATTGCCAACAAAGCAACTCCACCTGATGAATTAAGAATGACTCAAAAGAAAACGTGGCACGTGCATTATTCAGGAAGTCATGACAATATACAATTAATTGTTTCAATGCAAATATAAGTCATGTAAAAAATTATATGGCAAAGTAAATATACAAATTCAGCTATTGAAAGTGTAAATCCGCGTGCGCAAATGAGATGACTAGGCCCTACAACATTGTATTGAAATACAATTAGGGGTACTTACATGAACGCATGGTAGATGAATGCCCATCCTCGTGGTCTTTCCAGTACGTTATACAAGAAGTTCTGAAACTTTCTGTAGCGCTTGCTGGAGGCTGAGGTGGTCGCCCGGGGTCCAAGACGCCCGGGCAGCGGGGTACCGAGGAGCCCGGTGCGGTGAGAAGGGTGCACGCGCTCCGGGGTCGATGGTTCACTCCTCTCCGTATGAACGGCGGTAAGAGCCACAAACTCAACCCGTCTATCGTCGTTAGGTGCGGGGAGAACCAACATTCTAATGCCACCGTTATTTGATGGGGTGCTTAACATGGTTAAAGTATATCTATATAAGTAATAAATGTAACGGACTTCAGTTTCAATCACCTATTTAACAGTGAGTCCATATCTACATTGGTGATTTAGCCAAATGAATTCGAAGCCATAATCAGGGTGTCTGCATCGGATAATTACTTGGACTAAAGTCTAATTACAGCGAGTCAATTTCTTCCCTCTAAAAGTCTGGGTCTGGACTCTGAATTTAAATTAAGTTATCTAAAAATCAAGTCACAGCCATAAAATAAAATTCGCATGGCATTTTGACAAGTGCGGTATGTAAAACCGTAACCTTAGAGAAACATTGTTGAAACTCAAATGCAAAGTTGTCAAAGGTATTACGCGATAATTCCAAGGACCGTTAAATCTTGGAAAACGAGGTGCAACCGAGTGATGATTACAATATATGTTGGCCGGGGGAACGGTAACTTTATAACCTACCCTATTGCTAATTAGTATAGTCGTCCCCACATGCGCATCTTGCTCGAAATTAGCCTATATGGAAAACACTTAAAGCCCGCAATTGAAAGCTTAAAGCAGACAAGTGTATTTTTTAAAGGACTACAATTAAGTTGGTTAAATAACTATCGATTGAACATTATCGCCCTGCTCTTTTATACAATTATTTACTTATTAATCGCATATGAGGTTCGCTGCTGCACAACATGCCCACTGAACTGACACTCACTCCAGCCGACTTTCCTGAGGAGTCTCGCTGGTCCAGCGCGCTCGTGGTGAGGAGCGGTGAAGACCGTCCGTGAGATATCTAAAATCAAGAGTCAACTTCACTCTAAACTTCTATTATTTCAGAGAGGACTCTCGGGTCACACGCAGCAGAATCAGATTGTCCAGAGATAAATTAGAGGGACCCAGGGCCGTTGCGCTTCCGAAGACTTCGCACGCACAAACCAAAAGCATCTGGCTGTCTTGAACACACGGATTGTATGGGATGGACGCTGAGAGAGGGAGCGAGAATGCGCACGGTGATATTCGGTTGTGTGTAATGTTTGCTCAGTAGCATGAGACAGCTCAGAGGTATTAGACCTAAGTGTTCATATTTTTGATGAGGCTGACAACTTTTCATTTTGGAAATACAGACGCAAACATCACAGTTATGGTATGTTAGTATTTGGAGCTATAATACATGTTTATTTATTGGGCACCACATTGATAGACTTGGTTGTCACACATTTGCCATGCCTTTCAGTTATCAGTGGTGACCAAATCAATTGTTTCAACTTTCTCCTGTCATGAGGCAAGGGCACTGTAGGCCTACAGAGGGAGCCTCAGTGAAAATGTAATGTAGCCTGTGTGTATATGGTCAGTGCTATCTGGCATCCTTGCGACCTCCCTACCCTAACCTTTACCAAATCCTTACCTAACCATTTTAAATGTCAACTTCAATGCGGGGGGTAGGGACGTCCCAAGGACCCCTGCTAGCACGGACCATATGTGTACCATCAGAGCTGTATCCAGGGGTACTGGGCAGGGGACACAAGATAAGAGGGACAGACAGTGGCCTGACCATGGAATTAGAATACTATTATGACATAGCATGACAATAGATCACAGAAAAAACATAGGAATAGAAGAGGAATTCTGGTTATGACACATTTTGACAATAGGAATAGATTGGGAATCCTAGTTCTATGGTCCAGGGATTCTACTTCTACAGTCCTGACATGTAGCACCTGGGGTTATGTGGTTCTGGGCATGACACACATTCTGTGGCTATGACACACAGTGCCCTGCAGAGCGGTGACAGCGGTCACCCGTTTAGACGGGACCTCTCCAGAATGCTTGTGTAAGGTTCCTGTCCTGTTTTGCCACATCATCACGGATCACACTAATGAACAGATGGCAAGCCAACCATCGGTTGTATTCATTAGTGCGCCATATTTAAACTTTTTGCAATGAAAAACCTTTTGTTATTGGACAAGTTCGGGTAGACCTGCCCTGTTTCAGTCAGTGTTCTTCCGTTTGGTGCCTTGTGAATACAACCCATCTCTACTGCAGTGGCAGTACACTCAAAGAGATGGAGAAAACAGTGATTTACAGGACAACCTGTAAACCAACGCACATAAATTAATATATCAGTGGTCTAAAGTGTAAAATACCATATTTGAACAGAAAAACTCACATGAACGAAATGAAATTTCTAGAAGACGTGCTTGAACATATAACTTTGGACCTTCTGTGACACTGGAAAACAAGGAATGTATAGCTTCAGCAACCTACAAAACAAGCATTCATCATTGTCACCATTTTGGTATGTAGCCTAATGGTGCACAATATACACACTCCTGGTCTATTTGATTCTTTTCATTAGTTTATGAAACATGGTTGAGGAATGAGCAGGGGGATGCATGGTGGTGCCACTGCTGTGCTGGAGCTACAAATCTCTAGTGTATTCCCAGGACCCTATGCTTACATAATGCTGAGCGATGTAAAGTTAACTCTTTACATTGCTTCAGAATGCATACAGAGGGCTTTACAAACGTAGTGCAACGTATAGGCAATAGGGTGTAATTTGGGAGGTAGCCTAGCTATGCAGTATGTGCGTTGCTTGGACACTTATTTCCAGACAATTAAGGTCAACTAAAATCTAGCAAGCTATATATCATCCTCGGACGTTGTCATTGGTTTGTTTCACACTAGACTCCATCCATCCCGTGCCTAGGTAAATAATGCCCTGGTTAAGTTCGCTTTGACCAAAAGCTTAGCCTCTATAAAATCAGACATGCATATGTCCCCTGAGCATGCATAGGCTCTCTGGAGGAGGCTCTATAACATTCAACATCTGGGAATACCCCCATACCTTAGTCACAGTGGAGAAGGCATCATCAAAACATTCCTCCCACCATCCCCCCTCTCCCTCTCAGCAGCCTTTCTGTGATTCTCCAGGGGGTTAGGCGGTGACTCCTGAAGTTGAGTCGAGCGAAGCGACGATAGACAGGGCTGATCTGGGCCTGCACCAGGGGATTAACATCAAAGTTTAACCGCGGAAAAGCATCCCACGGACCCTCCACCAACCCTCCAGCTCCCTCTGCTACCCCCTCCACTACCCCACTCCATCAGCCCTCCACCACCCCCTACACTAATCAGTCCACTACCCAGCACCATCTTCACCCAGCTCTCTTATTTAACATGCAGACAGGACAGAATTGGAAAGGACCGGGTCTGGCTGCATGGGCTTCTGACAACACAACAGCTGAGCAAGGTCACAGCACAAATGTGTCATTAGCCGTTCACTAACACACAGACGTGCATGCAAACCCACAGACTCTCTCTCACACTCCAATATTGTACACTTGAGAAGCCGCCACACACACACACACACACACCTATCCAGTGGGGTATTACACAGGCCCACACAATCATAAACACCCATTGTCCTCTTGTCTTGAGCAGGTTGGAATAACTTTGGTTTACACCGTGTAATGTAAGGTGTGAAAGGGGACAGTGTCACCATGTAAGGTAAGGTGTCAAATGGGACAGGTAACCATGTAAGGTAAGGTGTCAAATGGGACAGTGTCACCATGTAAGGTAAGGTGTCAAATGGGACAGTGTCACCATGTAAGGTAAGGTGGCAAAGGGGACAGTGTCACCATGTAAGGTAAGGTGTCAAAGGGGACAGTGTCACCATGTAAGGTTAGGTGTCAAAGGGGACAGGTGTCACCATGTAAGGTAAAGTGTCAAAGGGGACAGGTAACACCATGAAATGTATCAAAGGGGACAGATGGCACCATGTAAGGTGAGGTGTCAAAGGGGACACCGTGTAAGGTAAAGTGTCAAAGGGGACACCGTGTAAGGTAAGGTGTCAAATGGGACAGGTAACCATGTAAGGTAAGGTGTCACAGGGGACAGGTGACACCATGTAAGGTGTCAAAGGGGACAGGTGTCACCATGTAAGGTGAGGTGTCAAAGGGGCCAGGTGACACCATGTAAGGTGTCAAAGGGGACAGGTGACACCATGTAAGGTAAGGTGTCAAAGGGGACAGGTGACACCATGTAAGGTGTCAAAGGGGACAGGTAGACCATGTAATGTAAGGTGTCAAAGGGGACAGGACACACCATGTAATGTGTCAACGGGGACAGGTGACACCATGTAAGGTGTCAAAGGGGACAGGTGACACCATGTAAGGTAAGTTGTCAAAGGGGACAGGTGACACCATGTAAGGTAAGTTGTCAAAGGGGACAGGTCACACAATGAAATGTATCAAAGGGGACAGATGGCACCATGTAAGGTGAGGTGTCAAAGGGGACAAGTAACCATGTAAGGTAAGGTGTCAAATGGGACAGGTGACACCATGTAAGGTGTCAAATGGGACAGGTGACACCATGTAAGGTGTCAAAGGGGACAGGTGTCACCATGTAAGGTGAGGTGTCAAAGGAGACAGGTGACATCATGTAATGTAAGGGGTAAAAGGGGACAGGTGACATCATGTAAGGTAAGTTGTCAAAGGGGACAGGTGACATCATGTAATGTAAGGGGTAAAAGGGGACAGGTGACACCATGTAAGGTGTCAAAGGGGACAGGTGACACCATGTAAGGTAAAGTGTCAAAGGGGACAGGTCACACAATTAAATGTATCAAAGGGGACAGATGGCACCATGTAAGGTGAGGTGTCAAAGGGGACAAGTAACCATGTAAGGTGAGGTGTCAAAGGGGACAGGTGACACCATGTAATGTGTCAACGGGGACAGGTGTCTATATAATGTAAGTTGTCAAAGGGGACAGGTGACACCATGTAAGGTAAGGTATCAAAGGAGACAGGTGACATGTAAGGTAAGTTGTCAAAGGGGACAGGTGACACCATGTAATGTAAGGGGTAAAAGGGGACAGGTGACACCATGTAAGGTAAAGTGTCAAAGGGGACAGGTGACACCATGTAATGTAAGGGGTAAAAGGGGACAGGTGACACCATGTAAGGTAAAGTGTCAAAGGGGACAGGTCACACAATGAAATGTATCAAAGGGGACAGATGGCACCATGTAAGGTGAGGTGTCAAAGGGGACAGGTGACACCATGTAAGGTGTCAAAGGGGACAGGTGACACCATGTAAGGTGAGGTGTCAAAGGGGACAGGTGACACCATGTAAGGTGAGGTGTCAAAGGGGACAGGTGACACCATGTAATGTAACGTGTCAAAGGGGACAGGTGTCTATATAATGTAAGTTGTCAAAGGGGACAGGTGACACCATGTAAGGTAAGGTATCAAAGGAGACAGGTGACATCATGTAAGGTAAAGTGTCAAAGGGGACAGGTCACACAATGAAATGTATCAAAGGGGACAGATGGCACCATGTAAGGTGAGGTGTCAAAGGGGACAGATGGCACCATGTAAGGTGAGGTGTCAAAGGGGACAGGTCACCATGTAAGGTAAGGTGTCAAAGGGGACAGGTGTCACCATGTAAGGTGAGGTGTCAAAGGGGACAGGTGACACCATGTAAGGTGAGGTGTCAAAGGGGACAGGTGACACCATGTAAGGTAAGGTGTCAAAGGGGACAGGTGACACCATGTAAGGTAAGGTGTCAAAGGGGACAGGTGACACCATGTAAGGTGAGGTGTCAAAGGGGACAGGTGACACCATGTAAGGTAAGGTGTCAAAGGGGACAGGTGACACCATGTAAGGTGAGGTGTCAAAGGGGACAGGTGACACCATGTAAGGTGAGGTGTCAAAGGGGACAGGTGACACCATGTAATGTAAGGCGTCAAAGGGGACAGGGCACACCATGTAATGTGTCAACGGGGACAGGTGTCTATATAATGTAAGTTGTCAAAGGGGACAGGTGAAACCATGTAAGGTAAGGTATCAAAGGAGACAGGTGACATCATGTAAGGTAAGTTGTCAAAGGGGACAGGTGACACCATGTAATCTAAGGGGTAAAAGGGGACAGGTGACACCATGTAATGTAAGGGGTAAATGGGGACAGGTGGCACCATGTAAGGTAAAGTGTCAAAGGGGACAGGTGACACCATGTAAGGTGTCAAATGGGACAGGTCACACCATGTAAGGTAAGTTGTCAAAGGGGACAGGTGACACCATGTAAGGTGTCAAAGGAGACAGGTGACCCATGTAAGGTAAAGTGTCAAAGGGGACAGGTCACACAATGAAATGTATCAAAGGGGACAGGTGACACCATGTAAGGTAAAGTGTCAAAGGGGACAGGTAACCATGTAATGTATCAAAGGGGACAGATGGCACCATGTGAGGTGTCAAAGGGGACAAGTAACCATGTAAGGTAAGGTGTCAAATGGGACAGGTGACACCATGTAAGGTGTCAAAGGGGACAGGTGTCACCATGTAAGGTGAGGTGTCAAAGGGGACAGGTGACACCATGTAAGGTGAGGTGTCAAAGGGGACAGGGCACACCATGTAATGTGTCAACGGGGACAGGTGTCTATATAATGTAAGTTGTCAAAGGGGACAGGTGACACCATGTAAGGTAATGTATCAAAGGAGACAGGTGACATGTAAGGTAAGTTGTCAAAGGGGACAGGTGACACCATGTAATGTAAGGGGTAAAAGGGGACTGGTGACGCCATGTAAGGTGTCAAAGGGGACAGGTGACCCCATGTAATGTAAGGGGTAAAAGGGGACAGGTGACACCATGTAAGGTAAAGTTTCAAAGGGGACAGGTGACACCATGTAATGTAAGGGGTAAAAGGGGACAGGTGACACCATGTAAGGTGAGGTGTCAAAGGGGACAGGTGACACCATGTAAGGTGAGGTGTCAAAGGGGACAGGTGACACCATGTAATGTGTCAAAGGGGACAGGTGTCTATATAATGTAAGTTGTCAAAGGGGACAGGTGACACCATGTAAGGTAAGTTGTCAAAGGGG
This sequence comes from Oncorhynchus keta, assembly GCF_023373465.1. Lineage (NCBI taxonomy): Eukaryota > Metazoa > Chordata > Actinopteri > Salmoniformes > Salmonidae > Oncorhynchus > Oncorhynchus keta. The sequence continues at coordinate 18,173,852 of NC_068439.1, forward strand.
ACAGGTGACACCATGTAATGTAAGGTGTCAAAGGGGACAGGTGACACCATGTAATGTAAGGGGTAAATGGGGACAGGTGACACCATGTAATGTAAGGGGTAAATGGGGACAGGTGGCACCATGTAAGGTAAGGGGTAAATGGGGACAGGTGACACCATGTAATGTAAGGGGTAAATGGGGACAGGTGGCACCATGTAAGGTAAAGTGTCAAAGGGGACAGGTGACACCATGTAAGGTGTCAAATGGGACAGGTCACACCATGTAAGGTAAGTTGTCAAAGGGGACAGGTGACACCATGTAATGTAAGGTGTCAAAGGGGACAGGTGACACCATGTAAGGTGTCAAAGGAGACAGGTGACCCATGTAAGGTAAAGTGTCAAAGGGGACAGGTGACACCATGTAAGGTAAAGTGTCAAAGGGGACAGATGGCACCATGTAAGGTGAGGTGTCAAAGGGGACAAGTAACCATGTAAGGTAAGGTGTCAAATGGGACAGGTAACACCATGTAAGGTGTCAAAGGGGACAGGTGTCACCATGTAAGGTGAGGTGTCAAAGGGGACAGGTGACACCATGTAATGTAAGGCGTCAAAGGGGACAGGGCACACCATGTAAGGTAAAGTGTCAAAGGGGACAGGTGACACCATGTAATGTAAGGGGTAAAAGGGGACAGGTGACACCGCCATGTAAGGTAAAGTGTCAAAGGGGACAGGTGACCCCATGTAATGTAAGGGGTAAAAGGGGACAGGTGACACCATGTAAGGTAAAGTTTCAAAGGGGACAGGTGACACCATGTAATGTAAGGGGTAAAAGGGGACAGGTGACACCATGTAATGTAAAGTGTCAAAGGGGACAGGTCACACAATGAAATGTATCAAAGGGGACAGATGGCACCATGTAAGGTGAGGTGTCAAAGGGGACAGGTAACCATGTAAGGTAAGGTGTCAAAGGGTACAGGTGTCACCATGTAAGGTGTCAAAGGGGACAGGTGACACCATGTAAGGTGAGGTGTCAAAGGGGACAGGTAACCATGTAAGGTGAGGTGTCAAATGGGACAGGTGACACCATGTAAGGTGTCAAAGGGGACAGGTGTCACCATGTAAGGTGAGGTGTCAAAGGGGACAGGTAACACCATGTAAGGTGAGGTGTCAAAGGGGACAGGTGACACCATGTAATGTAAGGCGTCAAAGGGGACAGGGCACACCATGTAATGTGTCAACGGGGACAGGTGTCTATATAATGTAAGTTGTCAAAGGGGACAGGTGACACCATGTAAGGTAAGGTATCAAAGGAGACAGGTGACATGTAAGGTAAGTTGTCAAAGGGGACAGGTGACACCATGTAATGTAAGGGGTAAAAGGGGACAGGTGACACCATGTAAGGTAAAGTGTCAAAGGGGACAGGTGACACCATGTAATGTAAGGTGTCAAAGGGGACAGGTGACACCATGTAAGGTGAGGTGTCAAAGGGGACAGGTGACACCATGTAATGTAACGTGTCAAAGGGGACAGGGCACACCATGTAATGTGTCAAAGGGGACAGATGGCACCATGTAAGGTGAGGTGTCAAATGGGACAGGTGACACCATGTAAGGTGTCAAAGGGGACAGGTGACACCATGTAAGGTAAGGTATCAAAGGAGACAGGTGACATCATGTAAGGTAAGTTGTCAAAGGGGACAGGTGACACCATGTAATGTAAGGGGTAAAAGGGGACAGGTGAAATCATGTAATGTAAGGGGTAAATGGGGACAGGTGACACCATGTAAGGTAAAGTGTCAAAGGGGACAGGTGACACCATGTAAGGTGTCAAATGGGACAGGTCACACCATGTAAGGTAAGTTGTCAAAGGGGACAGGTGACACCATGTAAGGTAAGTTGTCAAAGGGGACAGGTGACCCCATGTAAGGTAAAGTGTCAAAAGGGGACAGGTGACACCATGTAAGGTAAGGTGTCAAAGGGGACAGGTGACACCATGTAAGGTAAGGTGTCAAAGGGGACAGGTGACACCATGTAAGGTAAAGTGTCAAAGGGGACAGGTGACACCATGTAAGGTAAAGTGTCAAAAGGGGACAGGTGACACCATGTAAGGTAAGGTGTCAAAGGGGACAGGTGACCCCATGTAATGTAAGGGATCAAAGGGGACAGGTGACACCTTGTAATGTAAGGTGTCAAAGGGGACAGGTGACACCATGTAATATGTCAAAGGGGTCAAAGGGGACAGGTGACACTATGTACAAAATAAATAAAATGTTTAAACTTTATATAACTAGGCAAGTCAGTTAAATAAGATTTTGTTCTTACAATGACAGCCTAGAATCAGTGGGTTAACTACCTTGTTCAGGTGCAGAATGACACATTTTTACCTTTGTCTGCTCGGGGATTCGATCTAGCAACCTTTCGGTTACTAGTCCAACGCTCTAACCACTAGGCTACCTGCCGCTCCATGTAAGGTGTTGAAGAGGACAGACGTTGGGCTGGCACGTTGTGCTCTCACACCCCGCTCTCCTCCATTGCATACTGCTCTGCTCTCGAACAGGCATTCACTCCCGCCCCACAGAGCCTAGCTGAGCTCTAGGAGTAGACAGCCGTACTAGGATTTCATGGGAACTTAAAAATCCCCCCACATCAGCAGCACGTAGTGCAGACCTCTGCTGCTCGTTCTCGCTCCGACGGACCCCAACAACCTTTTATATCCGCTGAACAACTTGGAGCTTTACATACGCGTTACACCACTTAATGGCTTTCCCAGACCACATTGTTTGGCTTTATTTCATCTTTTTTTTTTCTCCTCCTTCCGTTAATCTGCATGTGTTTCCTCTTTTCCCCAGATTTCACTTAATGGAAAACATCAGAGAAAAAATGAGGAGGAAAACACAGATCCATTTGTTGATACAGTGTGTTGTTGTTTGTTGCTTCATGTTATGATAGGCTTGGTAGTAGTCTTTGGAGAGATGCTGCTATCATTTAGACTACGGCTGAACTGGGGATGACATTTCTTTTAAACCCACTAAGATTCATGTAGACACACTAAATGCCAGACACACTATTGTAACATTAACAGAAAACACTGTTGTACTACACTATTGAAACATGAACAGAAAATGCTTTCAAATAGTTTAAAGAACAAACTAACTTAACGGTCAGTCTGTCTGAATCTCGAGAACACAGTCAAATGGGTGGAGGCCTCACCCACCACCAGCACATTCATTACCCAGGGAAATGGCTTTTGAACCTTGCTGCTGCTGCCCCGGTCCCCAGGCAGCCCTCTGCTCCCCTAGCATATCTGCCCCGGTCACCAGGCAGCCCTCCGCTCCCCTAGCATATCTGCCCCGGTCACCAGGCAGCCCTCCGCTCCCCTAGCATATCTGCCCCGGTCACCAGGCAGCCCTCCGCTCCCCTAGCATATCTGCCCCGGTCACCAGGCAGCCCTCCGCTCCCCTAGCATATCTGCCCCGGTCACCAGGCAGCCCACCGCTCCCCTAGCATATCTGCCCCGGTCACCAGGCAGCCCTCTGCTCCCCTAGCATATCTGCCCCGGTCACCAGGCAGCCCTCTGCTCCCCTAGCATATCTGCCCCGGTCACCAGGCAGCCCTCCGCTCCCCTAGCATATCTGTCCCGGTCACCAGGCAGCCCTCTGCTCCCCTAGCATATCTGCCCCGCTCCACAGATGTCCCTGTCAGGCTAAACAACACATGAGCTAGCGGTGTGTGTGTGTGTGAGTGACTGTCACAGCTCAAACTCTGCCTCTGGACTCCCAACAACCTTATTTTACTTCCTTTGTTATTAAGACTAGATTAGCAACGTTTTATTTTTCTTTATTGGAAAGAGATAGTTACTTGCATCGTGTCTTTTTGCTCCTGATTTGACCAGAGCCCTGCAGCTTTGTCCAGGTGGAAACAGGCCATGTAGTCTTCAGTTAAAGCACTTAAATACAATCTCCCTGTTATCACATTATTCAATTGATGTACATCATGTATGTACATTGTGTCTATACTAGACACAATGTCTGCTACATGCAGAATGAATCACACTATTAGTTAATCAAGGATTGACCCCTGACCTTCTGCCTTAACTGTGATGCCTGAATAACCACAGAATGACAAAATCTCCCACACCTCAAAGATAAAGATCAAACACATGGTCAAGATAGATGGATTCTGGTCTAACTCAAAGTTAACTCGTCTGATGAGTTGATGAGGTCTGATGTGGTTAACTTGTTGGGACAAGCTGGTGTGGTGGCCGCATCACAAGGTCACAATGTGCGTCCCAAATGGCTCCCTATTCCCAAAGGGCTCTGGTCAAAAGTAGCGCACTATATACGGAATAGAGTGCCACTTGGGACCTACCCCAACGTGGAGCCAGAGCAGTCGGTCATAATTCATCTCTCCAAAGTTACCTTGATCTAAGCGGTGGGGGCCATTGGACAATCCTATTCAAGCTCCACTTAAGCTACATACATTTCTCCCAATCCTCATTGCCCCTTATTAGATGGAGGCGAGCATGAGTCTATTCATTAATGCAGTTATTGTTCAGTGATTTAAGTAGATTAGAACGGGAATGGGTCCCAATCTACCAGTAGGCTTATGGACCGGAATAGCATCACTGTTTACCTGTTACATAACACAAACGGTTTCCAGCACTTAAACCTGGACTGACCCAACCAAAGACCTGGCACTATTATCAGACACACGGGTTTTAAATGTGGACAGCACTCAAAGCTAAAGGTAGGGCTAATCTTCTCATTAGGTAGATGTTAGACTCGCTGGGCCAGATGGGGAGGTTAGCAATAAGTAGAACGAGGAGTTATTCCAAGGTCAGTCTTGCAGACAGGAATAACTCCTGGCACTACTCATACATTATAGACATTGCCCAAGTAATAATAAATCATTCTTATTGGGAAATATGAGATATTTAAACATGAATTGTTATTGACAAATTGTTTATGTGACCAATTCCTCGAGGTAGGTGAGGCATCACTCTCGCTATATTTCTGTCCCAGCCTAATTACCTATTTTCCTTTTAAGATTTAGGTCGGAAAAGGAATGATGTCTGATCTCCAAAGTGCTGAGCCGTCTCCAGCCAACTACCTCGTGATTCCATTGTTACCCGCTTTCCCTTTCACAACGAACAGCCCTTTCCAGAAGTGAGAAGAAAAAAACAGCAAGACATTGCTCTGCTGTTGGAAGTGTGATCCTCTAGGGGTGGACATTGTACGGATAAATTAACCCACAGGCGCCCCCTTGTGGCCAGTGCTTACGTCACTCCCCAGGGCGCATTAACCATCTACGACTCTTCTCCATCGCCCCTTCTGGGCTGATCTCTCAATCTCGTACCATCACATGCCGGATTTTAGGCATCTGCTTCAAGGTCCCGCATCCAGGTGTTTCGTGGGCGCCCTAATTTCCATTGTGGGTTTCAGGATAGTTTGTCAGTCGATGTTGGAGGCCATAGAGTGATCGTTTTTATTCAGACAGTTGTAGAGTGCATAGACCCAGATCTTGAAGTGATATTTGTCAAGAAATTCCTACTCAACAACTTGTACATCATTTATCACCAAGTCTAACCTATACCGACTGATACATTTCTTCACTAAATGATAACTATAACTAGGTTTCCATCAAAATAAAAACAGATTTTCATGCAAATATTCTAAAATCCGCATTTAGAAAATATGCGCATTTTTCCACCCGTGGCGTTTACACCAAACGGACTCTTCTTTTTTTTTACCAAACGGACTTGTTGCAAAAACAAAATCAGTGCGTTATGACGAAGCAAACAATTAACTTTTATTTTACCTTTATTTAACTAGGCAAGTCAGTTAAGAACAAATTCCTATTCTCAATGACGGCCTAGGAACAGTGGGTTAACTGCCTGTTTAGGGGCAGAACGACTGATTAGTTAGTACCTTGTCAGCTCGGGGGTTTGAATTTGCAACCTTCAGGGAAGTCCACCGCTCTAACCACTAGGCTACCCTGCCGCCCCAATGTACTTTTTCGCTTTAGGTTTCATGTACAAAATAAAAATCGTATGTTCAAAGAGTTTCCATTAAATTTTAGACTCAACAGAGCAAGAATATTTGTATTTTTCCAACTGCAGTCAACCATCGATCATCATGTCACCAGAAAATGACCCTCGGAATGTATTGGAAAGGCGCATTAAACTCGTCACTGTGCACTTTCACCACCCTGTGAAGTGCATAACGCCAGATACCAACAAAATAAATGTTTTGTTTTTCCGTATGTTTTGCTCGCATTTTAGGTATTTGACATGCATGTGCTTAGCAACTAGGTAGTTTGAGTCTGTGTGTACTTCGGTTTGTACCACCGAACAGAAAGCATTAAAAATGTAATGCACACGGTACACCGAACTCACTGCGGCCTAGTGCGGCATCCCCAATGTAGTGTTGCGGCCTGCTCAATTGACAATGAATGACTTCCGCCGGAACGCATGCTCCATCTGGTGGACATAAAGCGTAATTATTTAATCTGTAGCCTAATAAACCACATCGTTTCCTGAGTCTTAGTGGGAGACCACCCAACATTCCAAGTTTACTTCGTTATGATAGTTATTATATCAATATTTGTGCATAAAGGCGTTTCCACCGCCATTTGTCACATAACGAATTTTACCGACACAAAAAGATCCCAACATGTTAAACTAATACATTCGGTCTGAATTTATAAAATTGTACCGAAACGCCGTTTCCATCACAGCTGTCTTGATTTTTATGTGTATGGTATTGCTCGCATTAAAATCTGTGGATGGAAATGTGGTTTATATTGTACTATGAATAGATTTCAATCACCTCAAACACAAATGCACATTTGCAACAAAAACTGTTGGGTGAAAAACTGTTACCTTTTCTGTTGAAAAGATTGCATGTATCGTTTTTTTATTTAGTTATTATTTCTTTCCTCACAAACCCAAAGTTTGCTTACAAAATAGAACAAAATAAGATGTGTACCTATCCATTGCATATCATGCTGGCAGTTTAAACTACATGCAAAACAACAATAAGAAGAACAGCTATGATAATGATCATTACTAAATAAGAAAGGGAAGGAAAAGGGAGGGATGGTCATTTCAAAAGAAACCTTGACAAGTTACAACCAGTACTAAGAAAAGACTATAAAAAGGGGTCCTTGCTCCAGTGAAGTCTTTCTCTACGAGCAAGGAAGGAGAACCAAAAACCTCTCTGGATAGGGGAGAGACTGCATATAAAGGCAGAGAAAGGCAGAGAAAGGCCTAACCACTCCCTGCTCTAAGAATGATAGTGATCAGTGTGGTGATTCATGAAGAGATGGAGGGGGAAGGAAAGAGAGATGGAAGAGGGCCACTGAAGAGGTGAGTATGATCACTGGGCCATGGGAAAGAGATACTGCACCATAATGGACGGACACACACGCACAAGGGTCATACATACTAAATACAAACTCCATCATACAGTTAGAAGCCCTTTCATTGATGGCATGTCTCGTCAATGTGAACAAAACGAAGAGAAACTAACAACAAACTATGAATTGATCCATCTAGGCTGGTGTGAGTCTTTCATACAATTTACAATGAATTATTGTGCGCTAGCTTAGAGTATGGCTTTATAGTTTCTTCTTTTAAAGTCTACACATTAAGACATTACAACAGAAGGGCATGATTCATGTTCTCTTGTAGACCAAACAAGGACCAAGCCTTCCATAAGATTCATCCCAAATTGCACTATTCCCTATATAGTGAACTACTTTTGATTAGGGCCATATAGACCATGGTCAAAAAGAGTACATTATATAGGGAACAGTGCCATTTGGGATGCAGACAGAACATAAGACACCCCTATACGGTGTACTTCACAGAGAGACAGAAGACATACAGATTATACAGCAAGGGTTGACAGACACTGAGGAAGAACAAGAGAGTTGGTCACTAAAAAGGAGGAAAGTTGGGTCCTGGAGGTTTCAGCATTTGGATACCCTGTGTGTGGCTGTCATGAATGGGCATTAGGTGAGGCCTTTCTGGGGAACGTATCAGGTGAGTGTGGGTGCCAGGAGGAACTAACGGAGGCAGAGAGAGATGATATGACATGGGAATGAGGGAGAGTTGTCTGGCAGTCCCTTTGGTATCTGACCCAGTGTACTGAATAAAGAACTGTTGTTGTCAGAGAGTCCCTTGTAATTATCATGTCATATGTATTGAATGAGCGTGAGGGCACATCCCAAATTGCACCCTATTCCCTATATAGTGTGTAGGTAATAGGGTACCATTTGGGACATATCCTAGGAGGTCCCTTGGCTGTTTGAGCCAGTTGCCCTTATGGATGGTAACAGGTGGTGGGATCAATGGTTGGGTGGTCTGGTGGTCAGGCGGATGCTTCCGGAGCCTCAGTCTCCGCTGACCTGCGTGGTGACCTGTCCGTCGGCCGTCTGGTTGGTGGACTGGATGAACATTGGCTGGCTGAGGTCCTGACCCGCCGGCATCGTCACCTGCTGAATCTGATACAACTGCTGTAAGGACACAGAGGGAAAGGGTGAGAGAGAGGAGGGTGTGTGCATGTGTGTGACAGGAGTGGGAGATGTTCGTCTTACCTGTCCGTCGGTAAACTGGTTGAATTGTTGCTGGCCTTGCTCCGTTTGTGTAATCTGAGAACAAACCAGAGAGAGAGGAGTCAGTCATTCACAAAGTGGTTCTCACAGCCACTATGAAAACCTACACCTCTGTTCAAATGCAACTGAAGGCAATGGACAATATAGAAGTCAATTCATGAAACAATATAGAAATACACAATCGTATAATATTTGTATTGGTTACTACCTTAACGTTAATGTTATTGTATAAACTAGTATAGTGATACCAGACCAGAGACTACATTACAGAGATGAAGTGTCCACACACATATGATGCAATACTATACATTGAAAAGGTTCTTGTTCAGTACCTGTACCTGCTGAGTGTTACCCAGCGTCTGGATCTGTCCCTGAACCACCTGTGTGCCAGAGACGGGCTGTGCCAGCCGGATGTACTGCAACTGACCAGTGTTCAGCTGCACCTGCACACAACCACCACATGGGGGAGACAAACACCCACTTTAGGCAGGGGAGGTCATAGAAACACAACACAAACGTCATTATGATCTTTGAGCTAGTTAGTGTCAAAATGGGGGAGATGAAGGTTCAAGCAGCTCTCTACAGTGTGTTTGAAGATTGATCGCCAACTTAAGAAAATGTGTTATATTTATTATTTCATAAGAAAATTTGAAATTATTAAACTTTCCAGTTAGGTCACTCAAGGAGAGAATCTCCCCTCCCCCTCCCTCCCTCCCTCCCTCGCTCTCTCTCTCTCTTACTGGTATCTGCTGGATCTCGGCAGAGTTGGTGAGGATCTGCTGCATGACCTGCATGGTCTGTCCTGACTGCACCGTCTGGGTCTGGCCCTGGGACGACGCCTGTACTATCTGGACCTGCTGGTCCCCAACCTGCATGGTCATTGGAGCACTCTGGTGGTGGGGGTTGGAGAGGGAGAATGTTAATTCTTAAACAACTGGTGAGAGTGTGGTGACTGTGACCATGTAATGATTGACATTGGGCTGGAAAACCTGGGCCTAATAAGTAGATTACAGTTAGAGTGGGACCACAGAGAGCGATGACAAGGCAGGGTTGAAAACCCCCCCTCATCCTACAAGCTGACAGACGATGATATGGTCGTGTCAGGCAACCCAGTCTCTCCAGGATTGGCTGATCGGATCTGATGAACGTTCCTAGTATGCAACAATAAAAAAAATCTAACGGCAGGTTTAAAGAGCCGGCTGCTGCTGAGAGACAGCAGGGCTCTTGGGGGGGTAAACTCAGTGAACTAGTGATGCAGCCAAACACAAGCTTCCTCCTAATCTTCCTGATTCAATGTGCAGGGGTGCCCTCTGGGGTGAAATTTCCACTAGGATCAGATCTAGGATCAGCGTTCCCGCCCCCAATGCTAACCATTTAGTGGGAGAAATGCAAAATCGATCAGCGTCCAGGGGCAACTTCACCCTACACTGAGGTGTGCTGGGCTGGGAGGGGGTTTCAGATGGGGACGGGGCGGCTGAGGAGCAGTGTTTACCGTGATGGGTGTGCCCTGTGACTGGGCTACCTGCACCTGCTGTAACTGTTGCATTGTGGCCCCCTGCAGCACCTGAAGAGGGGAGGGAGGAGGGAGGAGAGAGAGAGGAAGCTTTACAAAGATGACTACGAGCACATGCAGAGCGCACAGGAACACACACACATACAGTAGACAGGTGTCGTCAGATCACACACACAACAATGAGCATGTGAGCACAATGAAATGCTGCATAGAACAGAAGTGATGTGCAGAATTAATGAAGGAATAGCAGCTGTGAAATCCAGGTATAGTGAAGTTAAGGAATATAAAGACGTAGCCTACAGTAGGAAACGGTAGTTATATTACTATAAAGATGTATCCTACAGTAGGAAATGGTAGTTATATTAATATAAAGATGTATCCTACAGTAGGAAACGGTAGTTATATTAATATAAAGATGTATCCTACAGTAGGAAATGGTAGTTATATTAATATAAAGATGTATCCGACAGTAGGAAATGGTAGTTATATTAATATAAAGATGTATCCTACAGTAGGAAATGGTAGTTATATTAATATAAAGATGTATCCTACAGTAGGAAATGGTAGTTATATTAATATAAAGATGTATCCTACAGTAGGAAATGGTAGTTATATTAATATAAAGATGTATCCTACAGTAGGAAATGGTAGTTATATTAATATAAAGATGTATCCTACAGTAGGAAATGGTAGTTATATTAATATAAAGATGTATCCTACAGTAGGAAATGGTAGTTATATTAATATAAAGATGTATCCTACAGTAGGAAATGGTAGTTATATTAATATAAAGATGTATCCTACAGTAGGAAATGGTAGTTATATTAATATAAAGATGTATCCGACAGTAGGAAATGGTAGTTATATTAATATAAAGATGTATCCTACAGTAGGAAATGGTAGTTATATTAATATAAAGATGTATCCTACAGTAGGAAATGGTAGTTATATTAATATAAAGATGTAACCGACAGTAGGAAATGGTAGTTATATTAATATAAAAGATGTATCCTACAGTAAGAAATGGTAGTTATATTAATATAAAGACGTAGCCTACAGTAGGAAATGGAGGTTTGGTTTCCTAACAGATCAGTCCATTAGGGACTTTGTGACCTGAGAGGGCATTTGACAGAACTGGTACGACAGTGACGACTAGTGACAAAGCTCTTTGCAGTCAAGTCTGGGGACACACACGATTTAAGATCTCTCTCTCTTCACCCTCCTCCCTCGCTCTCAATCTCCAGATAACTCTCGCTTTTAAAAATGACACTTTATCCCCCTGTTCTTCTGCTCCCTCCAACCCCCTGGCCTCTTGACTGTTACCCAATACTGATGCACCCTGGACTAGTCATCTCTTCTAAGGTGCCAGTCATTTGGTGACCTTCCCTGCTCTGCGACAAGGTGGACTGCAGCAGCAACAGTAGTAGCAGTAACATTAACAGTACCATTAACAGCAGCAGATATTAACAGTAGCAACAGTCCTGGTCCGACTGTGGAACTGCGACAGCTCAATGAACTTAAGGCAGCATGGGGGGAGAAAACTAAAATATATTCAAAAAAAGAGCGAGAGAACAAAAAGAGAAAAGATAAAGAAGACAGACTAGGGGTGGTGGGGACCAGAGAAGACGACAAACTAGGGATGAGGGGGTGGGGGTTCCTCCTCTTCAGAGAGAAGTACAGTGGAGGGGTGGAGAGCAGTCTCACAGGGACTCCCAGCTATACAAGCAGTGGCCCAGAGCCATTTGATCTGCACACTTCAGTCACTCCCTTCTCCACTGTAGGTCCGTAACACATTAAACAGTAACACACTAGGACTACGTCTCAAATGGCACCCTACTCCCTGCATAGTGCACTACTTTTAATGGCACCCTACTCCCTGCATAGTGCACTACTTTTGACCATGGCTGCACTCTATTCCCTACATAGTGAACTACTTTTGACCAGGGCTGCACTCTATTCCCTACATAGTGAACTACTTTTGACCAGGGCTGCACCCTATTCCCTACATAGTGCACTACTTTTGACCAGACGCAGCCCTAGTGTGTTACTGTTTAATATGTTACGGACCTACAGTAGAGAAGGGAGTGACTGAAGTGTGCAGATCAAATGGCTCTGGACCACTGCTTGTATAGCTGGGAGTGTGTGTGTGTTGGGTGTGTACGGGTCAATCATCCCTGCTGGTGGGAAAGAGTTGAAGCCAAAGTGGGGATCGGCTGTGCTTGCCAACGATAATATCAATAAAATCCACTGTTAATGCCGTTATTCCCCCATTCACACTGGACTTCACAGGGTTGTTGACTGGGTATGTTAGGAGAGCTTGTGTTCTGCCAGGCTGTGTGGTGTGTTATACTTAAGCAACAAGGCCCAAGGGGGTGTGGTATATTAAGCATGACAACGTGGAGTGCCTGGATACAGCCCGTACTTTTATTGCTGTTATAAACTGGTTACCAACATAATTAGAGCAGTAAAAATGCATGTTGTCATGCCCGTGGTATACGGTCTGATACACCATGGTTGTCAGCCAATCAGCATTCAGGGCTGTCACCACCCAGTTTATAATATGCCTTTGCCTATGCTGTATGTCGGTACCTTACTGGTTATTTGCAGTCTGTGTGGTGCGTTGTGTGTGCAGCGCGTATGAGTGTGTGTGTGTCTATTCTCCAGCATACCTGTCCTTGCTGTGGCTGTGCAATAATGATCTGTCCAGGCTGGATGGTGGTAGTCTGTTGTCCCGTGGCCTGCTGGCCCTGCTGCTGGCCCTGCTGCTGACCCTGCACTTGGACCTGACCTGGCTGCTGAGCCAGGGTGAAGTAGTACTGAACCGGCTCTGCTGGGGCCACTGACTGACGCACCTCCTCCTGTACACACACACACACACACACAGGAAGAGAGAGACAGGGGGAGAGGGTGAGAATGGAAGACAGAGAGTGAGAGAGAGGAGGATAACAGAGTGAGGGGGCAGAAAGAGAAGCATATCAGTCCATTACATCTCCATTAATTATTTTGCCAGCGTAATACAATAAGCGAGAGGCCCGATAAATAACTAATAAGCTCTGGATGGATGAGTAATGTGATTCTGAATGGAGGTTCTGTCCCAAATGGCACCATAATACCTAGGTAGTGCACTGCTTCTGAACAGGGCCCTATGGGTCTGCCCTACAGGCCCTGGTCAAAACAAGTGCACTTTATAGGGTATAGGGTGCCATTTGGGACACTAACCAGAGGATCCTTACTTTCACGTTTTATTAGTCTTATGTACGGGATATACATGGTATACATCGTCCAACTAAACACTTACTAGCAGCTTCTCAACAATAAGAAATAAAAAATAATAGGAACAGAAAGTAAATGCATTAGTAAATCCATTATCACTGTGATGATCAACAACATTTTTCACAAGAACACTTCAGACTGAAAGGGATCATTTCGATTCATAAAAAAACAAGGCATTGATACACAATTGAGAATGTTCTAAATCAAAGTGTGAAAGGAAAGCTAATTTAGTGACACATTGGACATGATCAACCATTAACAAGTCTGTACCCTCCTTGTGCCTAGTTATCATAATATACAGCCCAAAATCAGTTAGAGCAATGCCACGGCAAGGCCTCATCACAAGTACAGGGTAACAGTTCCCTAAAAGCTACTGGTCGGTTGATCTTCCATGGGGTAGCGTAGGAGGTAGCCGATTTGCCCGTCACCAGAAGTGTAAACACCCCTCTCCCAGCTCGATGATGACACAGCTGAGAGTGTAGGATGTTTACACCCCTGGTCACAGATCAGGTCAACTATATTGATTTATGGATGTACTGATAGAATACCATCATTTTAGGTAGGTCACAACTTACAAATGCTTGGGAGGCACTGCCTAGTCTAAAACATGTACCACCATCAATCTGTAATGTGGCAGAGGGCGTCAGTTAACACAGTGGTGATTATGTTGACACTGATTACAAGCTATGGGGTATTGGTGGTACTGTTGAGGGATGTTGGAGGTAAGGGTCAGCCAGACGCTGCAAACATCCGACTGAAAGCCCTCGCTGACCGAACACCAGCTTCCAGTCAAGGATGTTTACAGCGCCTCCAGGCTGCCAGGAGTGGTACTACACCCTGCCGGGGTCCTGAAATGAAATGCAGATGGACTCTCACACACTACCTGTCGTTTAGGGGGCTTGAGCTCATCCCGGGGTACGATGTCGATGAGGAAGTCAAACTGGTCGAACTTTGTTATCGCCATGGCAATGTCGTTCCTCTGAAACACAGGATAAGAGTTGAGGGTGAACATTAGGCTCCTTATTCAGTATGTGCAGAAACTAGACTAAATATAAAACCGGCTTTCTACTTCTGCTGCTCTCTCCAAATATAGCCTTTTTGAAAACGATTGAAGAAAAGACCGTTTATATAATCTTCTAGGTCATACCCGAACATTCTGCAGCTTTGTAAACAATACTAAAAGGAGCTCGCTCACAGTGGAACTGTAAAAGCCTACTTCAAATCACACACCGTAATATTATTTTGGACAATATATTGATACTTTGACTCCAAGTATTGATCAGTAAAAAGTATAATATATATATATATATATATATATATAAATATAAATATAAATATAAATATATATATAAATATATATAACGCTTTGGATAAAAGCGTCTGCTAAATGGCATATATTATTATTATTATTATTAAAATACAGGATGTTTTGGCACAGGTACAGCCGATATATATATATTTATATCGGCTGTACCTGTGCCAAAACTTCCTGTATTTTAATAATAATAATAATAATATATGCCATTTAGCAGACGCTTTTATCCAAAGCGACTTACAGTCATGTGTGCATACATTCTACGTATGGATGGTCCCGGGAATCGAACCCACTACCCTGGCGTTACAAGCGCCATGCTCTACCAACTGAGCTACAGAAGGACCCATCCTACATCCTCTTTTTAACTAGTGAGAAGCATCAAAGTATCGTAACAATATCGTATTGTGAGGTCCCTGGCAATTCCCAGCCTGAACATTCACCATGTAAAAAAACAGCAGGAATGGGCCCACTGTAAGAAACACCAGATGAAC
This sequence comes from Oncorhynchus keta, assembly GCF_023373465.1. NCBI lineage: Eukaryota > Metazoa > Chordata > Actinopteri > Salmoniformes > Salmonidae > Oncorhynchus > Oncorhynchus keta. Next base: position 18,189,037 of record NC_068439.1, read on the forward strand.
AACAATCGGGAGTTGTGACGTATTCTTAGCATCACTGTCCTACTGGGCTCCCCCTTCTAGAGTGTGTGTGTGTGTGTGTGTGTGTGTGTGTGTGTGTGTGTGTGTGTGTGTGTGTGTGTGTGTGATTTTCCATTGGATATTAAGTCCCCACCATCAGTCTATTTATAGTGCTGTGATTAATATCTGGTAACACCGGGTCACATCCACAGTTGTTATATTGATGAGTGTCACCATGGTGACCCTAATCGGCGTGCTGTCAGCACAATGGAACTCTGGCGAGAGCCGGCGTGTGTGTGAGAGAGAGAGAGATCGAGTGTGATTGAAAGCAGAGCTGTCTTATTAACAACACACACAGACTAGGAGCATACGCCAGACACATATCACCATCTGTGGTGTATAAATGTAATTAACATGCCAAATTGGCATTCTATTTCAAGGTTAACAAAGCTCAACCGAATGACGTTTTCACTCTGAATTTATAGGAGTGAGATTTGACTTTGTAATTCAGCCCCACTGTTATGAAGCCTTGTTGAAGGACAGAATTTGCCAAGATATCATGCAAAGCAGTATCCCACACACAGGTATGTGAATAGATGGAGATGAAAGAAGTGGGGTATTCTGTTTAATGTTTCAGTGTGTGGCTGACTGTCTGGTCGACCCATAACACCCAGGTGTGACTGGCCCTGGCTTTCCAAACCACTCTGATCAACACTCTCTTCTCTCTCTTCAACGTCTCTCTCTCCCTTCTCTCTCACACACTCTTTCACAATCATTCACTTTGTGTCTCTCCTTCTCTCTTGCCCATTCCCTCACTCTCTCACTTTGGCTCTCCCTCTTTCCCACTCTCGCTGTCCCTTTCATCACACTAGGATCCATGTAATTCCCCTGGCTCTGGGATCAGAGAGCAGGCAAAATGGCATTCGAAGTAAAAGTGGGTCACGGGAGCCGAGCTCTGCTTTCACAGTCGACACAGAGAGAGAAGGAATTTAACAGAGCAGGTCCTCAGGGGATGGCCGTGTGGGCCTCTACACACACACACACTGGGACCAGTACACTACATGAGGTATCTACACGTGAACTTGGGCCAGCAGACTACATGCGTGAGGTCTATACACGTGAACTTGGGCCAGCAGACTAAATGTGTGAGGTCTTTACACGTGAACTTGGGCCAGCAGTCTGCATGTGTTGTCTGTGTGAATGTGTGTGTGACCTCTATACAGACTAGGGAGGGTGTGACTGACCTGTAGGGTGCGTCTCTTGTTGTCTTCAGTGTGGATCCAAGCCCTCAGTGTGAGCTCTGTGATGAAGATCTGAGCTGCCTTGGCAAACAGCACCGGGGCCTCTGCACTGATCATCTATGGAGACATTGAGATGACATGTTAAAAACTAATATAGTATAGATAGACCGCCTGTATCCCTTGCTGCTAAAGGGGGGAGACCTAACCTTTAGAAAACCTTTCCACAGAGTGACATTTAGAAGTTGGCCTGGGCAGGAGGTGGTCGGTGAAGCAGGCTGCAGGAGCTGCTGGGTCATGGCTAGCATCACACCCTCTCAGTCACACTCTGGGTCATGGAGAGCATCACACCCTCTCAGTCACACTCTGGGTCATGGCTAGCATCACACCCTCTCAGTCACACTCTGGGTCATGGCTAGCATCACATCACACTCTGGGTCATGGCTAGCATCACATCACACTCTGGGTCATGGCTAGCATCACATCACACTCTGGGTCATGGCTAGCATCACATCACACTCTGGGTCATGGCTAGCATCACATCACACTCTGGGTCATGGCTAGCATCACACCCTCTCAGTCACACTCTGGGTCATGGCTAGCATCACATCACACTCTGGGTCATGGCTAGCATCACATCACACTCTGGGTCATGGCTAGCATCACATCACACTCTGGGTCATGGCTAGCACCACGCCCCTCTCTGTCACACTCTGGGTCATGGCTAGCACCACGCCCCTCTCTGTCACACTCTGGGTCATGGCTAGCATCATACCCCTCTCAGTCACACTCTGGGTCATGGCCAGCATCACATCACACTCTGGGTCATGGCTAGCACCACGCCCCTCTCTGTCGCACTCTGGGTCATGGCTAGCATCACATCACACTCTGGGTCATGGCTAGCATCACACCCCTCTGTCACACTCTGGGTCATGGCTAGCATCACATCACACTCTGGGTCATGGCTAGCATCACGCGCCTCTCTGTCACACTCTGGGTCATGGCTAGCATCATACCCCTCTCTGTCACACTCTGGGTCACGGCTAGCATCACGTCACACTCTGGGTCATGGCTAGCACCACGCCCCTCTCTGTCACACACTGGGTCATGGCTAGCATCACGTCACACTCTGGGTCATGGCTAGCATCACACCCCTCACTGTCACACTCTGGGTCATGGCTAGCATCATACCCCTCTCTGTCACACTCTGGGTCATGGCTAGCATCATACCCCTCTCTGTCACACTCTGGGTCATGGCTAGCATCACACCCTCTCAGTCACACTCTGGGTCATGGCTAGCATCACACCCTCTCAGTCACACTCTGGGTCATGGCTAGCATCACATCACACTCTGGGTCATGGCTAGCATCACGCCCCTCTGTCACACTCTGGGTCATGGCTAGCATCACATCACACTCTGGGTCATGGCTAGCATCACGCGCCTCTCTGTCACACTCTGGGTCATGGCTAGCATCATACCTCTCTCTGTCACACTCTGGGTCACGGCTAGCATCACGTCACACTCTGGGTCATGGCTAGCACCACGCCCCTCTCTGTCACACTCTGTGTCATGGCTAGCATCACATCACACTCTGGGTCATGGCTAGCATCACGCCCCTCTCTGTCACACACTGGGTCATGGCTAGCATCACGTCACACTCTGGGTCATGGCTAGCATCATACCCCTCACTGTCACACTCTGGGTCATGGCTAGCATCATACCCCTCTCTGTCACACTCTGGGTCATGGCTAGCATCATACCCCTCTCTGTCACACTCTGGGTCATGGCTAGCATCACACCCCTCTCTGTCACACTCTGGGTCATGGCTAGCATCACACCCCTCTCTGTCACACTCTGGGTCATGGCTGTCAGAAGGGTCCTGCTAGATGTCCAGTATGTTAGTGATCTGCTGACCTTCCTTATCACACTTAAGCTGCTACTGCTTATCTCTCTCGGGAGGAGCCCTACTTGGACACGGATACGGACACACACTCCCCATGCCTGTCCTCTCAGAGCAGAGCAGGAATAGATAGCCCTGTAGGGTGATAAGCTGATGATGGTCTAATGGGATCAGGGTGTATATTTCAACATAGAATGTGACGTGGGACTCAAGATTCCAAATAACGTGCCAAGTCAAAATGTTTCCTACACAATGAGCTAATGGATGCTGTGTTCATTTCAGCCAGCCGTGTAGCCACACCTCAGCTCCAAAATACTATATATTGTTATCTGAGTGGGGTGTTGATGAAGACTTCATAGAGCAATCACAGAAGGCGGGGACCTGCCTCATACCTTCACATCTTCGTCCAGCTTCATGATTTTCTTGATTCGGGCGAGAGGCAACTCCTGCACACGGAAATCCTTCTGAAACAGAGCCAAGGGGTGTTAGGGGCAGGTCATGTGGAAACCACTTGTGAGGTGTGATGTGTGTGCCTTTGTATGTGTGTGTGTGTACGAGTGTGCATTCAATCAGAGGGAGGCCGTGACATACCACCGTGAGGTTCCTGATCTCTTCCATGACGCGGGGCCAGAAGGACTGTAGGCTCTGCTGGGCATCGCTGCCCCCGGCGCCAAACGAATCTGCAGACATGCTCACTGTACAGGGGAGAAGCGAGAGGATCAGACAAAAAAACACAACATCTACCCCAGGAACCAACTAAACCGACAAGTTGACTGACAATGGCACTCAAAGGCTGCACTGGCCAGAGCTCTAGGAACTCTGTAGGTTAACTTACAGTTAGAAAACATAGAATTATAAATATAGCGGGTCAATTCTATTTGTTTAGAAGCCCATTAATCCTGTGTGTTGACGTGCCTAATCACAGATCGCTGCATGAATCTGAATGGCTCAATCACATTAGTCGCCTACAGCTCCTGGTCTGTCATGTCACTGTGTGGGCTATTACAGCTCCTGGTCTGTCATGTCACTGTGTGGGGTATTACAGCTCCTGGTCCGTCATGTCACTGTGTGGGGTATTACAGCAGACTAAACTCCACTCTATGGTCATGGAAGTTTACACCAATGGAGTGGAACAGAGACCAGTCTGTCATGTGTGGGGTATTAGTGACCCCGAGTCTGACGACAGGCCTGAGTACCCGATGTGTGTGTGTGTGTGTGTCACTCCAGGAGCTCAGAGTATCCTAAATAGAGCTCTATTCCAATCCCTCGAACAACAACTCCCCACCGCGCACACACACACACACACACACACACACACACACACACACACACACACACACACACACACACACACACACACACACACACACACACACACACGTCATTGTGTAACGTGAGGCCGGAGCCTGGCTCCAAGGGGACACGCCAGGTTACTATGGCATGCCAGGAATTCTGCTGTGAATATTGGCCTGCTTGTCTGAGCCTGCAGTGCTGGAGAGTCTACACAGCTATCTCCCTCCCTTTCTCTTCTTCCCCGGGAAGAATGGGCAGGCGACGAGGGTAAAGGGAAACACTAATAGCTGGGTGTGGTGTGTGTGTCCGTTGGATTAATGCTGGTCAACTGTACATGATGAGACAAAGTGCCAGAGGCTGGAACAGGGAGAGGTAAGAGAAAGGGTAGGGCAGGCTGTAGCAGTGCGATAGCTATGCCAACCAGCTATGTGGGTCAGACATGATGATGAGAGGGGGAGAGGGAGAGAAAAGCATGACCACATAAAGACTAGTCCGGTCTCTCAGCCATTGGCCACTGCTGAGCTCACGTCCTCCAGCAGCTCATAACACAGACAGCATGAAAAAAAAGAGAAAAAAGAGCATTCCGTTCCATTATTTTCAAATGGAATCAATCAGAATGGAGTCAGGGGCCTCGATGAATCAATCAGTATGGAGTCAGGGGCCTCGATGAATCAATCAGAATGGAGTCAGGGGCCTCGATGAATCAATCAGTATGGAGTCAGGGGCCTCGATGAATCAATCAGTATGGAGTCAGGGGCCTCGATGAATCAATCAGAATGGAGTCAGGGGCCTCGATGAATCAATCAGAATGGAGTCAGGGGCTTCGATGAATCAATCAGAATGGAGTCAGGGGCTTCGATGAATCAATCAGAATGGAGTCAGGGGCTTCGATGAATCAATCAGAATGGAGTCAGGGGCTTCGATGAATCAATCAGAATGGAGTCAGGGGCTTCGATGAATCAATCAGAATGGAGTCAGGGGCCTCGATGAATCAATCAGAATGGAGTCAGGGGCTTCGATGAATCAATCAGAATGGAGTCAGGGGGTGGAGGGGTTGATAAATCAACAAGGGCTGATGCTGTGGCGGGCTTAGACAGCAACTGACCTCTAAAAGTGGCTGTGATGAGTTGGGCTGCCCAGTGTCCAGTTTAATTTCAAGGTTGATTAAAGTCCTGTTGCAAATCCCTAACCAGCTTCCTCTTCACCTACAAAACAATCCCAGCACTCCAGAGGGCACAGATGAAACAGTGATTTTTAATCTTATGGTGGAGTCAGGCTAAGCCTACGATGACAAACCGAATGCCCTCTATGTCCTTGTCTAGTTGACTGTTCCTTTACTTGTACCTGAAACCTGTTCTGGTCTGAGTGACAAAGCAAAGAAACACTTTGCCTGAATAAATAACAGTATAAGGACACGTCTCCTTCCTTCTCTTTTTACAGTTCCAAGGCGGCCCAGAGTTTTGTGATGGATGCAGCAGGAGAGGAAGACATCTCTGTGTGTGTGTGTATGTACCTGCACTTTCTCCAACTGGTATCCAGATAAGAAATGATGATTAGATGATTCACTTAACACCATTACAATTTACTATCAGGCAAATTACCACAGCAACAGTGCAATTTCCGCTGTGTGTGTGTGTGTGTGTGTGTGTGGGGGTGGGGGGTTTAAAAAAAGCACACACTTCAATTAACTAGGAGATAAATAAGTAAAGCCTAATCACCCCAGCTGTCTCCGCGTACACCCACCCACCCAACCTCAGCTGACTGAACTACCTACCTCAGGAGTGGGACTTTGCTCTCTCAGATGTGACTAAATGATCCGGCTCTCTGAGTGACACCTACGACATTCAATTTAAACGTTGCAGACCAAAAATCCCACAAAATGGGGTGAGGGGGGAGTGAAAGATGGAAACATGCAACAATTTCAAAACAAATTGTGAGTTACAGTTCATATAAAGAAGTCAGTCAATTAAAATACATTCATTGGGCCTTAATCTATGGATTTCACATGACTGGGAATACAGATATACATCTGTTGGTCACAGATACCTTAATAAAAGGCAGTTGCGTGGATCAGTAAACCAGTCAATATCTGGTAACCACTATTTGCCTCCTGCAGTGTGACTCTTTCGCATAGAGTTGTTCAGGCTGTTGATTGTAGCCTGTGGAATGTTGTCCCACTCCTCTTTAATGACTATGCGAAGTTATTGGCTATTGGAGGGAACTGGAACACGCGGTCGTAGATGTCATGGAAGAATTGGGACATCAATTTTCAGCTTCCAGAAATTTTGTACAGACCCTTGCGATATGGGGCCGTGCATTATCGCGCTGAAACATGAGGTGATGGTGTCGAATGAATGGCACAACAATGGCCTCAGTATCTCGTCATGGTATCTCTGTGCATTTAAATTGCCATTGATAAAATGCAATTGTGTTTGTTGTCCGTAGCTTATGCCTGCCGATAACAAAACCCCACCACGGGGCACTCTGTTCACAACGTTGACATCAGCAAACTGCTCACCCACATGACACCACACACGCTGTCTGCCATCTGCCCGGTAGAGTTCAAACCAGGATTCATCTATGAAGAGCACATTTCTCCAGCAGGTCAGTGGCCATCAAAGGTGACTATCTGCACACTGAAGTCGGTTACAAAGCCGAACTGCAATCAGATCAAGACCCTGGCTAAAAGCATGCAGATGAGCTTCCTCAGACAGTTTGAAAGTTTGTGCAGAAATTCTTAAATTGTAGAAGTTGTGGAAACAGTTTCATCAGCTTTCTAGATAACTGGTCTTAGACGATCCCGTAGGTGAAGAAGCCGGATGTGGAGGTCATGGTCTGTCGTGGTTACATGTAGTCTGTGGTTGTGAGGACGGTGAAGACTTACTGCCTAATTCTCTAAAACAACGTTGGCGTTGGCTAAACATTCAATTCTCTGGCAACAACTCTGGTGGACATTCCTACAGTCAGCATGCCAATTACATGGTCCCTCAAAACTTGAGAAATTTGTGGCATTGTGTGCCAAAACTACACATTTTAGAGGGGCTCCCCTGTGCTGTTTCCTTCAGTTCCGTTGCCCTTCAGTGGTGTGAGTGAGTGAGTGAGTGAGTGAGTGAGTGAGTGAGTGAGTGAGTGAGTGAGTGAGTGAGTGAGTGAGGTGGCAGTGTTGGGTTTCTCCTGACCTGCACTATGTGCCTGTGCTTCGTCGGCAGACCATCCCAACACCTCTCTCAAGTCAATGGTTTTCAGCAGGAGTAAGCAGCAGGATCTGCTGAATCAGCAGCATTGTTTCCTGCCAGCACCAGCCTCTCTACTGCTCGCCCCTGGCAGGTCGGCCCCTGACACGCTCACAACAGCTTCAGGGCTCAGGTCCAAACTGTCAATGACATTCCCTTACCTGGGCATGTGGACTGAACTAGCACTACATCGGAAAGAACTGGATAGGTGCAAGGAAAATGGTGGAAACTTTCCATCTAGTCCTCTCGAATCTATTGACTGGAGGTGATCCTGTTTCATTGATCATCCTTGAGATGCTTCTACAACTTGATTGGAGTCCACTTGTGGTAAATTCAATTGATTGGACATGATTTGGAAAGGTACACAACCTGTCTACAGAAGGTCCCACAGTTGACAGTGCACGTCAGATCAAAAACCAAGTCATGACCAAGGACCCGATGGTCACTCGGACAGAGCTCCAGAGTTCTTCTGTGGAGATGGGAGAAACTTCCAGAAGGACAACCAACTCTGCAGCACTCCACCAAATCAGGCCTTTTATGGTAGAGTGGCCAGATGGAAGCTGCCACTCAGTAAAAAAAGGCACGACAGCCTGCTTGGAGTTTGCCAAAAGGCACCTAAAAATTCAAAGCAAGATTGAACTCTTTGGCTTCAATGCCAAGCATCACGTTTGAAGGAAACCTGGCACCATCCCTACGGTGAAGCATGGTGGTGTGGGGACTGAGAGACTAGTCAGGATCAGGGGAAAGATGAACGGAGCAAAGTAGAGAGAGAACCTTGATGAAAACCTGCTCCAGAGTGCTCAGGACCTCAGACTGGGGCCAGGGTTCACCTTCCAACAGGACAATGACCCTAAGCACACAGCCAAGAGAATGCACAAGTGGCTTCGGGACAAGTCTCTGAATGTCCTTGAGTGGACCAGCCAGAGCCCGGAATTTAACCCGATTGATCATCTCTGGAGAGACCTGAAAATAGCTGTGCAGCAGCGCTCCCCATCCAACCTGACAGAGCTTGAGAGGCTCTGGAGAGAAGAATGGGAGAAACTCTCAGGTGCGCCAAGCTTGTAGCGTCATACCCAAGAAGACTTATTTACTTTGAAGAACTAATAGTGATTGTCAGACAGCATAAGCAGAATCTACATAGAGATAGATGTCTTGGAATTAAATAATGAAATCATCAAAAACAAATTAAGTAATATACCCAACTGAAATATTTTATTAAAGTAATGTGAATAATTGATGGTTAATAAGTAGTAAATGGGTAGTCACTACCATCATGGGACTTTTATTAATTGTTTTATTCTGTGTTACATCATTCAACCCACATAATGCATAGCGCATTGAATGTTTTAAAAAATTAACATTTTTTTTAGTCATCTAAACCAAACCGTCCTCAAAAAGCACTAGAGTTGCTAAGTACTACCATATTGCTTGAAACTGTACTGTCCTTTCAGAATCCCCAAGGTGGAAGCCAAAGGCACAGAAGAGAGGGTGAGTTTTCAGATTGGAGTCTGGAACTGAAAGTAGCTAGCTAGCTAACGGAAATACACTCTCAATAGAGAGGTGTTCACTGCTCTAGAAAAAGCATGGCTGATGGACAGAAAATGAGTGAGTGAAACACTAATTCTGAGCAGTAAGTTAATAGTATCCTAAATGACCTGGCTGGTGGATCTGAATGGAGGTCACAGTAGTGCGGACTGAGGAGAGCAGAGTATGACAGTTAATGGGCCGAGGAGGAGGAGGAGGAGGAGAAAACCTGGAGGCAGTCAGAGGAACAACTGCCCTCTGAGATGACCTGAACTGAAGCAGGTTAAAGAATAGCCTAAGGATTTAGGCCTCTAGCCATGGTACCATGACTCCTGACTCCTGACTGGTTACAAGATGTTGGCGGAAGAAGTTCTGGCTAACTCATTAATCCAGACTTGTGAGACTCCCCTACGAGAGTCTGCACTAACTAACTTTGAAACGTTGATGAAAACCAGAATACTCTGGATGACTGCAGTTATTCAACCAAAGGCTATGGCTAGGCTATATAATCTAGCTAGGCTATCAGTAAATTATGTATGATAGGCCTACAGTGCAAAAAAGTAAGAGGGTACATATTGCACAAGCTGCATGCAATGTCCTTAGCGGGGGTCACTATGTAGAAGCATGACTGCTTTGAAATTTGCAACAATGCAAAAAGGTCAACTCAAGGAAAGTCTCAAAAAGCAAGCCCTGTAGGATTCTGTTTAGCAGAAAAACAGGCCCAATCACAAAATCAGCCTTTTGGTAGAAATGATATGCAGGTACCACGATAATATCACGGTGCCAGAACATCATGCCAATTATCATACCAACATTTTAGAATACTGTAGTATCGTTTCATATAATACTATTGACTTTTTTTGCCCTATAGATCTAAAGAACCTGCTGGCGCCAGTCACTTTAGTTTATAAATTCAGGTGAATTTAAGCAACAGACACTAGTCTCTTGTATGCGCAGGTTCAATAATATCCACTTCACTTTCATGCGCATATCATGTGTTGCAGATTACAGCAATTGGGGTTAAGTGCCTTGCTCAAAGGCACATTGACAGATTTTTCATCTAGTCAGCTCAGGTATTCGAACCAGCGACCTTTCGGTTACTGGCCCAGTGCTCTTAACCACTAAGCTACCTGCCCCCCCTCTACCTGCCCTCAATCAAATGCTTCTCTCTGTCCGCTCTTCACGTCTATTCCTTCATCGGTTTTCTTAATAAATCGTTTAGCTGTGATGGCGAGCGGCATGCTGACCCTCATGAGTCTACTGTTGTTAGATTTGTACATTTCTTACATTGGAGCAGCGCACAAAGAAAGCAATGTTGATACATTGTATAATTCCATCAAACACAGACCAGTCTGAGTAGAATTTGCAAGTTCACTGTCATGCAGCCTAAGAACGTCAGAGGGAGAAAACGGAAAGAAAAAGTATTTTCCCTAGCCTAAACAGTTAAACAATAACCCATATTACCGGAGGTCGTGTCTCTAGCCTAAACGGTTAAACAATAACCCATATTACCGGAGGTCTTGTCTCTAGCCTAAACGGTTAAACAATAACCCATATTACCGGAGGTCGTGTCTCTAGCCTAAACAGTTAAACAATAACCCATATTACCGGAGGTCGTGTCTCTAGCCTAAACAGTTAAACAATAACCCATATTACCGGAGGTCTTGTCTCTAGCCTAAACAGTTAAACAATAACCCATATTACCGGAGGTCTTGTCTCTAGCCTAAACGGTTAAACAATAACCCATATTACCGGAGGTCGTGTCTCTAGCCTAAACAGTTAAACAATAACCCATATTACCGGAGGTCGTGTCTCTAGCCTAAACGGTTAAACAATAACCCATATTACCGGAGGTCGTGTCTCTAGCCTAAACAGTTAAACAATAACCCATATTACCGGAGGTCGTGTCTCTAGCCTAAACGGTTAAACAATAACCCATATTACCGGAGGTCTTGTCTCTAGCCTAAACGGTTAAACAATAACCCATATTACCGGAGGTCGTGTCTCTAGCCTAAACAGTTAAACAATAACCCATATTACCGGAGGTCGTGTCTCTAGCCTAAACGGTTAAACAATAACCCATATTACCGGAGGTCTTGTCTCTAGCCTAAACGGTTAAAAAATGACCCATATTACCGGAGGTCGTGTCTCTAGCCTAAACGGTTAAAAATGACCCATATTACCGGAGGTCGTGTCTCTAGCCTAAACGGTTAAAAAATGACCCATATTACCGGAGGTTGTGTTTCTAGCCTAAACGGTTAAACAATAACCCATATTACCGGAGGTCGTGTCTCTAGCCTAAACAGTTAAACAATAACCCATATTACCGGAGGTCGTGTCTCTAGCCTAAACAGTTAAACAATAACCCATATTACCGGAGGTCTTGTCCCTAGCCTAAACGGTTAAACAATAACCCATATTACCGGAGGTCGTGTCTCTAGCCTAAACGGTTAAAAAATTACCCATATTACCGGAGGTCTTGTTTCTAGCCTAAACTAGAGGTCGACCGATTAATCGGAATGGCCGATTAATTAGGGCCGATTTCAAGTTTTCATAACAATCGGAAATCGCTATTTTTGGACGGCGATTTTTTAAAAATATATATTTTTTACACACCTTTATTTAATCTTTATTTAAAAATAGGGAAGTCAGTTAAGAACACATTCTTATTTTCAATGACGGCCTAGGAACGGTGGGTTAACTGCCATGTTCAGGGGCAGAATGACAGATTTTCACCTTGTCAGCTCGGGGGAATCAATCTTGCAACCTTACAGTTAACTAGTCCAATGCTCTAACCACGTGCCTCTCATTGCACTCCACGAGGAGACTGCCTGTTACGCGAATGCAGCAAACAAAGTAAGTTGCTAGCTAGCATTAAACTTATCTTATAAAAAAAAAACCAATCAATCATAATCACTAGTAATATCATCAACCATGTGTAGTTATCTAGCGTGTCCTGCGTTGCATATAATCGATGCAGTGCGTATCGTTGCTCCAATGTATACTTAACCATGAACATCAATGCCTTTCTTAAAATCAACACACAGAAGTATATATTTTTAAACCTGCATATTTAGCTAAAAGAAATCCAGGTTAGCAGGAAATATTAACCAGGTGAAATTGTGTCACTTCTCTTGCGTTCATTGCACGCAGAATCAGTGTATATGCAACAGTTTGGGCCGCCTAATTTGCCAGAATTTTACGTAATTATGACATAACATTGAAGGTTGTGCAATGTAACAGGAATATTTAGACTAATGGATGCCACCCCTTAGACAAAATACGGAACGGTTCCATATTTCACTGAAAGAATAAATAGTTTTCGAGATGATAGTTTCCGGATTCCACCATTATAATGACCTAAGGCTCGTATTTCTGTGTGTTATTATGTTATAACTAAGTCTATGATTTGATAGAGCAGTCTGAGCGGTGGTAGGCAGCAGCAGGCTCGTAAGCATTCATTCAAACAGCACTTTCGTGCGTTTTGCCAGCAGCTCTTCGCTGTGTATCAAGCATTGCGCTGTTTATGACTTCATGCCTATCAACTCCCGAGATTAGGCTGGTGTAACTGATGTGAAATGGCTAGCTAGTTAGCGGGGTGCGCGCTAATAACATTTCAAACATCACTCACTCTGAGACTTGGAGTGGTTGTTCCACTTGCTCTGCATGGGTAATGCTGCTTCGAGGGTGGCTGTTGTCGTTGTGTTCCTGGTTCGAGCCCAGGTAGGAGCGAGGAGAGGGACGGAAGCTATACTGTTACACTGGCAATACTAAAGTGCCTATAAGTACATCCAATAGTCAAAGGTTAATGAAATACAAATGGTATAGAGAGAAATAGAAATAATCCTATAATAACTACAGCCTAAAACTTCTTACCTGGGAATATTGAAGACTCATGTTAAAAGGAACCACCAGCTTTCATATGTTCTCATGTTCTGAGCAAGGACCTTAAACGTTAGCTTTCTTACATGGCATATATTGTACTTTTACTTTCTTCTCCAAGACTTTGTTTTTGCATTATTTAAACCAAATTGAACATGTTTAATTATTTATTTGAGGCTAAATTGATTTTATTGATGTATTATATTAAGTTAAAATAAGTGTTCATTCAGTATTGTTGTAATTGTCATTATTACAAATAAATATCTCTGCTTTTTTTTGGGTCCCCCAATAATCGGTAGCGGCTTTTTTGGTCCCCCAATAATCGGTATCGGCTTTTGGGCACCCCAATAATCGGTAACGGCGCTGGAAAATCATAAAAATCGATCGACCTCTAGCCTAAACGGTTAACAAATTACCCATATTACCGGATATGCCTTTTTTATTTGAGCGCATTTTATATAATTTTACAAACCATGTTACGGGGCATTTTAAACTAATCTCGGGTCACTACTTATTGGTTTGATAAGACAACGTTTGTCAATCATGTTACCTAACTAGCTAAAGACATGGTAACTTGACAGTTGGTTTAGGCAAATGTAGGATTCATAGAGACCTAAACTATATCAAATATCCATTTCTTTCTGGTGTTCCTTAAATTCTGTTTGGTGCCTAACGTTTTAAAAGTTGGGAGCAGTGTGTCGTGGGAGAGCGAGAGCGGTGTGTGTGTTTATGAGGGTGAGGGAGGGAGCAAGTGTGTGAGGAAGGGAGAGTGTGTGTGTGTGTGTGTGTTAACTGGAAAGTAAAGAAGGTTCCATGCAGTTTTCCTCTTATTGACTATGACATACCGATCATTACGCATGTATATCACAGGAGGTTGGTGGCACCTTAATTTGGGAGAACTGGCTCGTGGTAATGGCTGTTACGGAATGAGTGGAATGGTATCATGCCATTTCATTTGCGCCATTCTTATGAGCCGTCCTCCCTTCAGCAGCCTCCACTGATGTATATTCCTTCCTCCCATTCCTCAAGCCAAATCACAGGTAGGTCTTTGCAAATATGAGCAAATGAGCCATTCTATGCCGTATTCTATTAAACAGCGAACAGTTAAATTCAATGTGTTGTATTGAGTAGAAGTGTGAATTGCAGTGACAGATTTTTAGAGAACAAGTATCCGGGGGACGGGTCAAACAGGACGCTAGGTCACAGTTTTTTTTTCTCACCGTGATATCGTGATACCACTTGGTATCGTGATACTTGGCCTGGTATCGTTTGTAAAATGGTGGTATCGTGACAAGCCGAAGTCAAATTCTGTGTTTTTTAGGGCGTAATTGTTCCAAAACGGGTACTTTGTCAGAATTTAAATCCTGAAAAAACACAAAATGTCATGCTTTTTTTATTTTCCCGTTATGAATTGACATTGGAAGCTCAGTATAGCTGCTCTATCCAGTTCTACTCAAATTAAAATCAGTATGGGGAGAAACCAGTGTCGGACAAGCGTGAACATGAACATCTCTAAATAAAGCAATGGGAAAAATTGTAACTGAGTGAAGAGAAACTCAAAAGAAAAAAAACAAGCATTGTTGAATCCTCGGGGGCCTATTATGGGCATAGTGGCAGCGGCATACCAAACTCAAAACAACTAGATATATTCATTCGGGGCAGAAGTAAAAACCCAATAGGCTGGGGGTAATATACTGTTTATACCATATAACGACAAAATGCCACCTCCCAGGGGCTTGCAGGGTTGTGTGCTATTATTCCACCGCTTAGAACTATAAGTTAAGCAGAACTATAAGAAATCTAACATGTGTCAAATTATTATATCCAGCTCAGGACTCCAGCTATGCATTTGGTTTGCCAACTTATTAGCAAAGTGGCTAGATATCAAGACCAAGCTTCTTGGTCACAGCAGACATTCAATTCCCTCCTGGATCAACTTCCCTGGTGTCTAAATTGTTTTGTGCTTCATTTTTATCAAAAAATCATCAAAAGGGTTTTATTTTAGCTTTTAGAAATAGCGCTTCTTGTATGCACATTCAGTAATACCGTATACCTGGTATGGTACAGAAACAGTATGAAATGCTGTATGCATTTCATACTGGGTAAACAGTATGCTGGGTAAACAATCTACTCAAGCACAACAAAAACAAGGAGATGGTTCTCGTTCTCAGCCAGTCAGTGAATTACAGATTAACCCAGAATACACAGCTAGAATTGCATGCATATGTTTGATCCGTCGATGGTCGATTTTGTACTTGAAATTTGTGCTTGCCCTGACCCGTGTCAAAGCAGTCTGTCCACCTGGCCCTGTTAACGTTGCCCTTGGTTCTGCTTCAAACCAGCTATAGGAAGCACTCGCTCAGCTCTGATCTCCCAAGGTCATTCAACAGAGGAGAGAGAGAAACCAGAGAGGGAGGAGGGAAGAGAGAGAGCCGGGGGTGGGGAGGGAAGAGAGAGAGCGGGGGAGGGAAGAGAGAGAGCGGGGGAGGGAAGAGAGAGCGGGGGGAGGGAAGAGAGAGAGCGGGGGAGGGAAGAGAGAGCGGGGGGAGGGAAGAGAGAGAGCGGGGGGAGGGAAGAGAGAGAGCGGGGGGAGGGAAGAGAGAGAGCGGGGGGAGGGAAGAGAGAGAGGGGGGGGAGGGAAGAGAGAGCGGGGGGGAGGGAAGAGAGAGAGCGGGGGGAGGGAAGAGAGAGCGGGGGGGAGGGAAGAGAGAGAGCGGGTGGAGGGAAGAGGGTGACAGGGGAAAGAGAGGACAGGTTTTTCAACTTTCACTGCAGCACTTGCATGTGCGACACAATGGTTTCTATTTTCTTCACTTCTTCCCGAGGGAGGTCTTCCTTTGAGCACAAAGACATCTCTGTTAGCAAAGTCCCTTATTCCTCTGTCCCTCGTCCCTCACTGTCCTTTCATCCTCTCTCTCTCTCTCTCTCTGCCGGTCTCCCTCTCTATGCTGACTGAAAGACTGCAGGAGCCAGTCGCACATTCCTGTGACAGCTTCATCCAACACTAGGCCCAGCCGCTAGCTGCATATCAGCCTCAATAACAGAACACCACCAAACTTTATCTGGTAGTTTGGCTCATGTGTTGACAACACACACCGTGACGTACACACTCAAAACAAGGCTGCCTGCAAGGGCAAAGGAACAAGGCACACAATAGCTGTGTGGTCACTGGAGTTATTTTTAGTCATCCCTCTCCCCAACGGAACTTTCTGTCAGAGAGAGAGAAAGGTAGCACCGATGGAAACTTTCAATTAGGGAGAAGGGGAGGCAGAACAGAGCTAGAGATGATATAGAGATCACACATCAAAAACCTGTGGTCTGTCCCTAAAGCTGTCAATTGCCATTCGTCATTGCAGCGGCCCCGACACAACCCAACTTCAAGGTCTCAAATTCGTCCCCTAAACACGCTGTAGCGAGCTCAGCGCCATCTTGCCCTCTGCATCACTGTCAGGCGAGTGTAAACAACACTCCAAGGACCAGGCTTGGGGACGAGCCATGGACCGCAGTCACAGCAGTACAATCGTGACCATCCTGAATGACTTTGAAGTCTGTCTGTCTGCGAGCACAGCGCTGGGCAGTCCAACCACAGCGCTACAGAGAGTCAATAACCAACACAGCCCAGAGAGACAAACTAACAGCTGCTAACGTCCTGCTTAAAAGTCCAAAGTCAAAACACAGCAGAAGCAGGGTCGCAAACAAACACCAGCCAGTGCTGGTCAACAGAACAACCAGTCTAATTCAATAGAACTTGTCATCAATATTAACAGCCTACATTGTAGTTTTCATAGAAAAACATTAACATGACTCAAGGAGAGACATTCTGCAAAATGCAAACTAAAGATGTCAACAACACAGATCCTGTCCTGGAGTGACAATTGAAGGACATGAGGGTGACTGCTGTTAGTTGCAAAAATACTTTTTTTTTTTAAATGACACACACACATTCAGATTTCTCCCAAGGAGAAAAGTAGAGGACAACAGAGAAGAGGAGTAGTGAGGGCAGAGAGCGCATCCCATCTCTGCAGAGAGACAGAAGAAACAGAGCGAAAGAGCGAGAGAAAGCGAAATAGCGAGAGAAAGAGAAGAGAAAGCACACATGAGTAGAGGAATCCAGCAGCGATCTACAACACAGACCGGTCTAGTGTGTGTGTGTGGTTGGTCACACTTACCCTGTGCCCATCATTCTGTGTAGTTGGCTGAAGGAGAGCAGGAAAGGGAGAGAGAGGCTGTACTCTCTACTGTAGAAGTCTCATGAGGCAAGAGGAGGGGGGGCTGGCTAACACAGAAAATCTCTGTAGCACTTCACTTCCTCAGGCGCCGGTCCCAGGAACAGACAAAACACAGTCCGCCCATCCTCCTCCTTTAAAAACCTTACAGCCTGCCCAACAGAGAGAGAAGAGCGTTCACCACCCCCACTTTCTTCTACCCTTCCCCCCTCAACTCATTCTCCTCCGGCCCCCCTCCCATCCGCCCTTTCCTAAACACACACCCCTCTCTCCCGTTTCTCCTCTGACCAACCCCCCCCACCCCGAGCATCTCCCTCCCGCTCTCTCACCCTCTCCTTATCACTTGTTCCATCTCTTTCTCCAGCCAGCGACCCACACGTTTGTCTTTCAGTTGACCCCTGCCTCAGCACAGTGAAGGACAAAAAGAAAAAAAAGATAGCCGAAAGAGATCAAAGTGGGAGCGGTACAGCAGCACTCCCGACTCCCAGACAAATCTCCTCCTTGCCTCCTTTCCTTTTAACATTCAAAAGTAATCAATCTAGCCTGCTACATGATACTCAGACCCTGGCCAGGCTTCTTCCCCGCTCTCAGCCTTTCCCGAATGAAAGTAGAGAGCCCTCCTGCACTATTGGCCGAGCCACCCGCTCGTCGGCTCACACTTCCCCCGCCCTACCCCCTCCTTCCTACACCCAACCCCCTTTCACCGACAGCCAACTTCCTGTTTTAAGTTACCTTGAGCTGCAGGATAGGGGTCAGGGAAAGAAAAGAGGAAGAGAGAGAAAGAAGAACCAGACAAAAGACAAAGAAAGTTCTAACAAAGCGAGGCAGGGACTGATTGAGGAAGTGGTGGAGGTAGCTTGCCTCTGCATTCCGTGTCCTCCGGCTGATCTTGCGTTTCTCATGGCTGTACGGAGAAGAAAGGAACCACTGGCTGCTCTCTGACAACTGTTCCCTGCTTATTTACAATGTCAAACTAAATGTCTCCCCAAGTCCCACCTCCCTGCAGCCATGACTGGTTGAATGGCCAGTGATGCAAAAAACCCTGATGCCCCTGATTGGCTGAGGGGAGTGTCAGAATGGATGCCGCATGTTGCAGCCACATGATTTAAAGAGCAAAGGCATATTGAGCAGACGCGCTGTGATCTACGTGTTCACAGGCATGCGTGCAAGTCCACAAGCACACGCTTGTCCTTCCTCTGTCACACATCCTTCCTCTGTCACACATCCTTCCTCTGTCACAGTAGGTAGAAAGATAACATCCAGACAATCTACTAAATATTGTAGTCTGTGTTAGTGCTAATAAAACACCTTCATTGAAGTACATATTTAATTCACAAAAACTGTACTAGAATAATAACACAACTAAATACATGAGAATTAATTAGTTTATCTGATAGTAAGATCCAGATTTAGAAATAGATAAATGAAATACCTAACCTACAAACAAAAGGTATTTAGTAAAAATTTTTTTTTTCAAGACCCAAAAAAAGGGTCTTCAAAAATCATTTTAAGTGCATTTCCAATTCTAAAGGTAGCTGATCAAATCAGGCCAAAAAAGGCAACTCAACAAATTGAGTTCATGTTTGTGGGTGGACAAGACATAGGACAATGTCAATAAACAACTATTGTTGTCTTGGCCCTAAAACTATGCTCCCAGACAGTTCTCGTTCTACAATTAAAATGTCATCATAAAACCATTTCAGCAATGTCATATAAATGCCCTGCTGTTATCTCGCCAAGGGTTAAACGGACATTCAGCCATGCTGTTCTACGCACTAACGTTTACATTAGGATGAGCACACGCATGCATGGGTTGCTCTTGTCAAAAGTAAGGCACTACAGGAATAGGGTGCCATTTGGGATCCATAACGGTGTTTGGAGAACTGCATGTCTAAAGATCTGTCTAGCAACAGATTAAGGCAACGTAGTGTCCTGGCAATGAAGTGTACTGAAGTGAGAGATTTAGGTGAGAGGAGGGGACAAAGCAATTTACTGAGAGTTGCTTTTAGCTGGCAGTCTGCATAGATGATGGTGGAATGACCTGAGGCTTATCCTGCATATTACTGCTGCAAATCCCCCACTGTACCGAGTAACAACAAGCCAGAGAGAGATAGAACACAAACCTGCTCCGTCACTGAACAAACCGGGGGGAGGGAGAGCCAAAAGGATGGAGAAGGACAGAAAGGAGAGAGCTGTTACAGGATGAGAGAGAGGGACAGAGAGCGAGGAGGGACAGAGAGCGAGAAAGAGGGACAGAGAGCGAGTGAGGGGGGACAAAGAGGATGGACAAAAGAGAATATGGACAGAGAGTGAGAGAGGAGGGACAGACACCATAAAACAGCACTAGACACCATGGAAAACAAAGTATTTATTATCTAATCCTGGAATATACAAGGTCTGAGGTCATCTGCCTTTGGCCTAAAGAGCAGGAATCCAGACTTCATCAAAGCAATTGGAAATACAGACATTGTCATCCTACAAGAAACATGGTATAAAGGAGACAGACCCACTGGTTGCCCTCGAGGTTACAGAGAGCTGGTAGTCCCATCCACCAAACTACCAGGTGTGAAACGGGGAAGGGACTCAGGGGGTATGCTAATTTGGTATAGAACACACCTAACCCATTCTATTAAAATTAGGCAAAACAGGAACATTTTACATCTGGCTAGAACTAAATAAGGAAATAATTTCAACAGAGAAAAATGTCTGTGTGCTACCTACATACTACCAGTAGAATCCCCATAGGGGGAGATCAACAATTTCCAGGCCCAGGGACATGTACTAGTCTGTGGCGACCTTCATGCCAGAATTGGACAAGAACCCGACCGACACCCTCAGCACACAGGGGGACAAACACCTACCTGGAGGTAACAGCATTCCCTCCCCCATATGTCCCCCTATACAAAACTACGACAACATAACCAACATAAACAGGTCACAACTCCTGCAGCTCTGTCGGAATCTGGGTATGTACATTGTCAATGGTAGGCTTCGGAGGGGACTCTTATCGTAGGTACACCTATAGCTGATCTCTTGGCAGTAGTACTGTAGAGTACTTTAGCACTGACCTCAACCCAGAGTCTCTTAGAGCATTGAGTCAGTCCACTGAGAAACCCTATCAGATCACTTTAAAATCACACTCTACTATGCTCAATCACGAGGCATCAAAGCCAAAGGAACTGAATAATATTAAGAAATGCTATAGATCAAATCAAATGTTATTGGTCACATACACATGGTTAGCAGATGTTAATGCGAGTGTAGCAAAATGCTTGTGCTTCTAGTTCTGACAGTGCAGTAATATCTAACAAGTAATCCAAAAGTTCCACAAAAACTATCTTATACACACAAATGTAAATGGATGGAATAGGAATATGTACATGTAAATTAGAGGTCGACCGATTAATTAGGGCCGATTTGCCGTTTTTGTGTGTTTTTTTACGCCTAGTTAAATAAAGATTAAATGAAAGCAAGTCAGTTAAGAACACATTCTTATTTTCAATGACTGCCTAGGAACGGTGGTTTAACTGCCTCGTTCAGGGGCAGAAAGACAGATATTCACCTTGTCAGCTCGTTGGATACAATCTTGCAACCTTACAGTTAACTAGTCCAACGCAATAATGACCTGCCTCCCTCTCGTTGCAAGTTAAGTTAAAACAAGTGTTAATTCAGTATTGTTGCAATTGTCATTATTACAAATACATTTTTATTTATTTAGGAAATTATTAGGAAATGGAAGACATACAAGACCACTGATAATCCACTGATAATCTCCCTCGATCTGGGGCTCCACGCAAGATCTCACCCCGTGGGGTCAAAATTATCACAAGAACGGTGAGCAAAAATCTCAGAACCACACGGGGGGACCTAGTGAATGACCTGCAGAGAGCTGGGACCAAAGTAACAAAGCCTACCATCAGTAACACACTACACCTCCAGGGACTCAAATCCTGCAGTGCCAGACATGTCCCCCTGCTTAAGCCAGTACATGTCCAGGCCCGTCTGAAGTATGCTAGAGAGCATTTGGATGAGCCAGAAGAAGATTGGGAGAATTTCATCTGACACCAAAATATAACTTTTTGGTAAAAACTCAACTCGTCGTGTTTGGAGGACAAAGAATGCTGAGTTGCATCCAAAGAACACCATACCTACTGTAAAGCATGGGGGTGGAAACATCATGCTTTGGGGCTGTTTTTCTGCAAAGGGACCAGGACGACTGATCCGTGTAAAGGAAAGAATGAATGGGGCCATGTATCGTGAGATTTTGAGTTAAAACCTCCTTCCATCAGCAAGGGCATTGAAGATGAAACATGGCTTGGTCTTTCAGCATGACAATGAACGCAAACACACCGCCCGGGCAACGAAGGAGTGGCTTCGTAAGAAGCATTTCAAGGTCCTGGAGTGGCCTAGCCAGTCTCCAGATCTCAACCCCATAGAAAATCTTTGGAGGGAGTTGAAAGTCCGTGTTGCCCAGCAACAGCCCCAAAACATCACTGCTCTAGAGGAGATCTGCATGGAGGAATGGGCCAAAATACCAGCAACAGTGTGTGAAAACCTTGTGAAGACTTACAGAAAACGTTTGACCTCTATCATTGCCAACAAAGGGTATATAACAAAGTATTGAGATAAATAAGTATTTGGTCAATAACAAAAAAATTCCACCATAATTTGCAAATAAATTAATTAAAAATCCTACAATGTGATTTTCTGGATTTTTTTAAAAATTTTGTCTGTCATAGTTGAAGTGTTCCTATGATGAAAATTACAGGTCTCATCTTTTTAAGTGGGAGAACTTGCACAATTGGTGGCTGACTAAATATTTTTTTGCCCCACTGTATATGGATGAGAAGCATAGTCAAGATGCAATAGATGGTATAAAACACAGTATATACATATGAGATCAGTAATGTAAGATATGAAAACATTATTAATGTGCTATTATTTAAAATGACTGGTAATCCATTTATTAAAGTGGCCAATGATTTGGGTCTGTATGTAGGCAGCAGTCTCTCTGTGTTAGTGATGGCTGTTTAACAGTCTGATGGCCTTGAGATAGAAGCTGTTCAGTCTCTCGGTCCCAGCTTTGATGCACCTGTACTGACCTCGCCTTCTGAATGGTAGCGGGGTTTTACAGGCAGTGGCTCGGGTGGTTGATGTCCTTGATGATCTTTTTGGCCTTCCTGTGACATCGAGTGCTATAGGTGTCCTGGAGGGCAGGTAGTTTGCCCCCGGTGATGCATTGTGCAGACCGCACGACCCTGTGGAGAGCCTTGCGGTTGAGAGCGGTGCAGTTTCCATACCAGGCTGTGATACAGCCCGACGGGATGCTCTCAATTGCGCATATGTAAAAATGTGTGGGGGTTTTAGGTGACAGGCCAAATGTCTTCAGTCTCCTGAGGTTGAAGAGGCGCTGTCACACCTTCATCACGCTGTCTGTGTGGGTGGACCATTTCAGTTTGTCAGTGATGTGTACAGAGGAACTTGAAATCTTTCCACCTTCTTCACTACTGTCCTGTCGATGTGGATAGGGGGGTGCTCCCTCTGCTGTTTCTGGGGGGTAGTATACAAGGCTGTGACTATAATCTAAGTAAATTCTGTTGAGAGATAATGTGGTCGGCATTTGATTGTAAGGAATTCTAGGTCAGGTGAACAGAAGGACTTGAGTTCCTGTATGTTGTTGTGTTTACACCATGAGTCATTCATCATGAGGCATACATCCCTGCCCTTCTTCTTGTGGTGGTTGTACAGACTCAGACAACATATCCCGAGAGAGCCATGTTTACGTGACACAGAGAATGTTACAATCTCTGATGTCTCTCTGGAAGGCAACCCATGCCCTAATTTCATCCATCTCATTGTCTAGAGACTGGACACTGACGAGTAATATACTCTGAAGCGGTGGGTGGTGTGCACAGCCACTGCGTCTACCTCTCCTGCGGCGAGGTTGTTTTGGGTCGGCCTCTGGAATTGGATCCAATGTCCTGGATGGTGGTCCGAACAATGGATCCGGTTCAGTAAAGTCGTATTCTGGTCGTAATGTTGGTAAGTTGACGCCGCTCTTATATCCAATAGTTCTGGGCTAACAATGTAAGAAATAATACATAAAATAAATAAAAAATACTGTATTGTTTCCTAAAGAGTCGAAGCGAGGCGAGCTTCTCTGTTGGTGACATCTTGCGAAAAGATGGAAGGAAAGTAGTGTGGAAATCTACCAAAACACAATTAGGCAACAACAAATTCAAACCCTTCAAGACAATTTCCTGGACAAAACGTCTCACGGTAATAGTGATGGTGTAAACTTCACAGTAAAAAACATAAACAGTATTATTTGACCTCTCAGCTTTCCTCTCAAATCTAAAAATGTAAAGCAGACAACACAGTTGTGGCTGCTTTGTCTGATGTATTGTTGTCTCTACCTTCTTGACCTTTGTGCGGTTGACTTGTCCAATAATGTTGGTACCATGTTTTTGTGCTGCTACCACCATGTTTTGTTGTCATGTGTTGCTGCCTTGTTCTATTGTTGTCTTAGGTCTCTCTTCATGTAGTGTGTTTTGTCCTATATTTATATATATATTTATATTAATATTGTATTTATTTTTTTAATCCCAGAACCCCGTCCCCGCAGGAGGCCTTTTGGTAGGCCGTCATTGTAAATAAGAATTTGTTTTTAACTGACTTGCCCAGTTAAATAAAGGTGAAATAAAGAAAAAAAGAAATTAACAACAATGACTAATCCAACGCAATATAACAACCTGCCTCTCTCTCGTTGCACTCCACAAGGAGACTGCCTGTTACGCAAATGCAGTAAGCCAAGGGACGTTGCTAGCTAGCATTAAACTTATCTTATAAAAAACAATCAATCATAATAATTAGTTAACCCTTTCATGCGTGAGTTCCAAATATCTCTAACGGTCGCCCCAGCGTGAGTTTTTTTATGCACGTGATGTTAGAATGTTCTCTCCATTCCAGAATGTGATTGATACGTAACAGTACATTTTATCCGCGCTGCCCTCAAACTAAAGCACGCAGCCTGTTTATATTTATAGGTTGTTTTAACTTCAATTTCAAATTATTTTCAAACAAGTTTTTATTTTCTAAAAACAGTTTGAATGTAGGTGTGTTCCGCCTCCTCATTCATTCACATAAAAATAGTCATTTTTACTTTTGCGGATAATTACATTTTTGGGACATTTCTGACACGGACAAAATTCCCCAAGCACTTCCCAATTGTTTGTGCAGTTCACGTCTGCAGACATTTGCTCATCTCCCGTCAGAACAGGATCTGCACACGCATTCACATTTTCTACTCCACATTTCTATTGTAGCGTATGTATGGAGCATAATATATTTGAGTATATTCTTTATCACCGCGGACACTTGAGGTAACGTTACTCATTTTATAACCTTTATGGTGTTATAGTCAATCGTGCTAATGTAGCCACATTCTTCTATTAGCTCTGTAAAACAATGCTAAATGCGTCAGAGAAGTATTATATTGTGTTGCATTTTGAAGCTACCATGGCCTTATGACTCTCAAGTGGTGCAGCGGTCAAAGGCACAGCACATCAGTACTAGAGGTGTCACTACAGGTTCAAATCCAGGCTGCGTTTCCATCAAAGTACTGATTATGATGAGCTAAGCTAATTCCAGCTGTGTAGCCATGTTTGTTGACCTACAATGCATTCTGGGATTCATGTCTGTTTGACCAAAGATGTTATAACAAAATGAGGTGAGTAAGAGTTCACTAATTTTTTGAGGACTTCCGGAAATTAAAATGGTGGGATGTGAACGACGGTAGATGACACACCCCTTCAACATGCATACTACAAACAGACCAAACTCATCTCGTCTTCTCTTATTATCTTCGGTTTCTGTGAGGAAAAAATACATGGCTGCGCGCTGAAACTAATCGTCTGATTACTTTCGATTTCTATAAAGTGTTTTACCTAGTTATTTCGATCAATGGTGAGCTCACCCGTGATGTGATTAATTATATATAGTAATTGCTATTAGCTAATTCATATTGTAGTTTACGTCAGCCGAGAGTTAGAAAAAATGACTGCTTGTGTTGGGTCAATCTTTCCTCAGCGCTAGGACAAATCTAGCCTACATTTTTCCGGTTAGGATGATTGTGTTATGCTATATTTACTAATGTGAATATCTGAACAATGCATCCAAAAATAAACTGCTGACATTCTGGACATAACTTTGTAAGGACTGTGTTTGTGTAAATAGTTTCTGTCAAAAGTGTGGCCAGCTCAAACGCTGATTGTTGCGTCATTCGAAACTGCCGTTCTAAACTAGCATTCTAAATGAGTGTTCTAATCACACGGGGTGTGATCGTACGCTTCAGGGACCACTGTAGAACGATCACACCCAGTGTGATGGTACGTGTGAAAGGGTTAACTACACATGGTTGATGATATTACTAGATATTATCTAGCGTGTCCTGTGTTGCATATAATCTGACTAAGCATACAAGTATCTAAGTATCTGACTTAGCGGTGGAAGGCAGAAGCAGGTGCGTAAACATTCATTCAAACAGCACCTTCGTGCGTTTTGCCAGCAGCTCTTCCTTGTGCGTCAAGCATTGCGCTGTTTATGACTTCAAACCTATCAACTCCCGAGATGAGGCTGGTGTGACCGAAGTGAAATGGCTGGCTAGTTAGCGCGCACTAATAGCGTTTCAAACGTCACTCGCTCTGAACCTTGGGGTGGTTGTTTCACTTGCTCTGCATGGGTAACGCTTCTTCGATGTGGTGGCTGTTGTCTTTGTGTTGCTGTTTCGAGCCCAGGGAGGAGCGAGGAGAGGGACAGAAGCTATACTGTTACACTGGCAATACTAAAGTGCTTATAAGAACATCCAATAGTCAAAGGTTAATGAAATACAAATGGTATAGAGGGAAATAGTCCTATAATAACTACAACCTAAAACTTCTTACCTGGGAATATTGAAGACTCATGTTAAAAGGAACCACCAGCTTTCATATGTTCTCATGTTCTGAGCAAGAAACTGAAACGGTAGCTTTCTTACATAGCACATATTGCACTTTTACGTTCTTCTCCAACACTTTGTTTTTGCATTATTTAAACCAAATTGAACATGTTTCATTATTTACTTGAAGATAAATTGATTTTATTGATGTATTATATTAAGTTAAATTGTTCATTCAGTATTGTTGTAATTGTCATTATTACAAATACATGTATTTTATTTACTAAAATCGTCCGATTAATCGGTATCGGCTTTTTTGGTCCTCCAATAATTGGTATCGGTGTTGAAAAATCATAATCGGTCGACCTGTAATTGTCGACACACGTTTTCCTCAGATTACATACAGACCCAAAATGTATCAAATCCAATTTTGATAAACTTCCATACCACAGTGTGCCATCTCATCAGCAAAATGTGACAAACACCACTGTAAATACAACCTATATTTATGTTTATTTTCCCTTTTGTAAGTATTTGCACATCATTACAACACTGTATATAGACATACTTATTCTTTTGGGACTTGTGAGTGTAATGTTTACTGTTAATTTTATTTCACTTTTTTTAATGACCTATTTCACTTGCTTTGGCAATGTAAACATATGTTTCCCATGCCTATAAAGCCCCTTAAATTGAAATGGAATTGAGAGACTCAATGTTCCCTTTTCTATAATGGTACAGCGAGAGCAGGGGAACAGAGTAGAGCTGGCAACAGAGTAGAGCTGGTAGCAGGCTGGTTAATGATTATAGAGCAGCTGGACTGCACATAGATTATTCCATTCCAGCGATAGCTATCTATGGCGGTGCAGGCAGGCTCTTCTACACCCAAACCTCCTCCACGAGGACACCTGACAAGGTCACTCTGCAGCAGAGACCTTCCCATTACTTGTGCTGCTGGTGCCTGGGACATGTTTGCTTACAGTCGCTGTTTAGAGCCAAACACGCACAAGCCGGGGTATCACTTTCACAAACAAACAGCTGAAAAGAGCCCTCAGGGCTGCCGGGCTAAGTCATGCACGCACACACCTGCATAAACTAGGCTTACCTACACAAAAACATGCACACACACGGGCTACACACAGTTTGTCCATCCTAAATATGGATGATAAACAGTCTCACTGGCTTCCATCCTGTCTGCGCTCAAAAGGAAAAACTGATTCTAGATGTTGATAATTTAGTAATGGGGCATAAATTAACAATATGCATGTTCATTTTCTGATTACATTGTAATGGTGCATTTAGACTGGATATCAAGGTCAAGTTGAAAGTTATGTACTTCCGGCACCGACAGAGATGGCCGCCTCGCTTCGCGTTCCTAGGAAACTATGCAGATTTTAGTTTTTTTACGTGTTATTTCTTACATTAGTACCCCAGGTCATCTTAGGTTTCATTACATACAGTCGAGAAGAACTACTGAATATAAGATCAGCGTCAACTCACCATCAGTACGACCAAGAATATGTTTTCCGCGACGCGGATCCTGTGGTCTGCCTTACAAACAGGACAACGGAATGGATCGCATGCAGCGACCCAAGAAAACGACTCCGAAAAAGAGGGAAACGTAGCGGTCTTCTGGTCAGACTCCGAACAAGGGCACATCGCGCACCACTCCCCAGCATTCTTCTTGCCAATGTCCAGTCTCTTGACAACAAGGTTGACGAAATCCGAGCAAGGGTAGCATTCCAGAGGGACATCAGGGACTGCAACGTTCTCTGCTTCACGGAAACATGGCTTACTGGGAAGACGCTATCCGATGCGGTGCAGCCAACGGGTTTCTCCACGCATCGCACCGACAGAAACAAACATCTTTCTGGTAAGAAGAGTGGCGGGGGCGTATGCCTCATGACTAACGAGACATGGTGTGATGAAGGAAACATACAGGAACTCAAATCCTTCTGTTCACCTGATTTAGAATTCCTCACAATCAAATGTAGACCGCATTAACTTCCAAGAGAATTCTCTTCGATTATAATCACAGCCGTATATACCCCCCCCCCCCCCCCCAAGCAGACACATCGATGGCTCTGAACGAACTTTATTTAACTCTTTGCAAACTGGAAACCATTTATCCGGAGGCTGCATTCATTGTAGCTGGGGATTTTAACAAAGCTAATCTGAAAACAAGACTCCCTAAATTTTATCAGCATATCGATTGCGCAACCAGGGGTGGTAAAACCTTGGATCATTGTTACTCTACCTTCCGCGACGCATATAAAGCCCTGCCCCGCCCCCCTTTCGGAAAAGCTGACCACGACTCCATTGTGTTGATCCCTGCCTACAGGCAGAAACTCAAACAAGAGGCTCCCACGCTGAGGTCTGTCCAACGCTGGTCAGACCAAGCTGACTCCACACTCCAAGACTGCTTCCATCACGTGGACTGGGACATGTTTCGTATTGCGTCAGATAAAAATATTGACGAATACGCTGATTCGGTGTGCGAGTTCATTAGAACGTGCGTCGAAGATGTCGTTCCCATAGCAACGATAAAAACATTCCCTAACCAGAAACCGTGGATTGATTGCAGCATTGCCGTGAAACTGAAAGCGCGAACCACTGCTTTTAATCAGGGCAAGGTGTCTGGCAACATGACCGAATACAAACAGTGCAGCTATTCCCTCCGCAAGGCTATTAAACAAGCTAAGCGTCAGTACAGAGACAAAGTGGAATCTCAATTCAACGGCTCAGACACAAGAGGCATGTGGCAGGGTCTACAGTCAATCACGGACTACAAGAAGAAACCCAGCCCAGTCACGGACCAGGATGTCTTGCTCCCAGGCAGACTAAATAACTTTTTGCCCGCTTTGAGGACAATACAGTGCCACTGACACGGCCTGCAACGAAAACATGCGGTCTCTCCTTCACTGCAGCCGAGGTGAGTAAGACATTTAAACGTGTTAACCCTCGCAAGGCTGCAGGCCCAGACGGCATCCCCAGCCGCGCCCTCAGAGCATGCGCAGACCAGCTGGCCGGTGTGTTTACGGACATATTCAATCAATCCCTTTACCAGTCTGCTGTTCCCACATGCTTCAAGAGGGCCACCATTGTTCCTGTTCCCAAGAAAGCTAAGGTAACTGAGCTAAACGACTACCGCCCGTAGCACTCACTTCCGTCATCATGAAGTGCTTTGAGAGACTAGTCAAGGACCATATCACCTCCACCCTACCTGACACCCTAGACCCACTCCAATTTGCTTACCGCCCAAATAGGTCCACAGACGATGCAATCTCACCACACTGCACACTGCCCTAACCCATCTGGACAAGAGGAATACCTATGTGAGAATGCTGTTCATCGACTACAGCTCGGCATTCAACACCATAGTACCCTCCAAGCTCGTCATCAAGCTCGAGACCCTGGGTCTCGACCCCGCCCTGTGCAACTGGGTACTGGACTTCCTGACGGGCCGCCCCCAGGTGGTGAGGGTAGGCAACAACATCTCCTCCCCGCTGATCCTCAACACGGGGCCCCACAAGTGCTGCATTTCGGAACTAGAAGCACCTGTTCCCAAGACAAATAAAATTTGGGCAACGCCCAGAAGCACTTTGTTAGCATCATGAAGTACAATTGCGCACGTTCTGAGCCCTCTCCTGTACTCCCTGTTCACCCACGACTGCGTGGCCACGCACGCCTCCAACTCAATCATCAAGTTTGCGGACGACACAACAGTGGTAGGCTTGATTACCAACAACGACGAGACGGCCTACAGGGAGGAGGTGAGGGCCCTCGGAGTGTGGTGTCAGGAAAATAACCTCACACTCAACGTCAACAAAACTAAGGAGATGATTGTGGACTTCAGGAAACAGCAGAGGGAACACCCCCTATCCACATCGATGGAACAGTAGTGGAGAGGGTAGCAAGTTTTAAGTTCCTCGGCATACACATCACAGACAAACTGAATTGGTCCACTCACACTGACAGCGCCGTGAAGAAGGCGCAGCAGCGCCTCTTCAACCTCAGGAGGCTGAAGAAATTCGGCTTGTCACCAAAAGCACTCACAAACTTCTACAGATGCACAATCGAGAGCATCCTGGCGGGCTGTATCACCGCCTGGTACGGCAACTGCTCCGCCTCCGCCCACAACCGTAAGGCTCTCCAGAGGGTAGTGAGGTCTGCACAACGCATCACCGGGGGCAAACTACCTGCCCTCCAGGACACCTACACCACCCGATGTTACAGGAAGGCCATAAAGATCATCAAGGACATCCACCACCCAAACCACTGCCTGTTCACCCCGCTATCATCCAGAAGGCGAGGTCAGTACCGGTGCATCAAAGCTGGGACCGAGAGACTGAAAAACAGCTTCTATCTCAAGGCCATCAGACTGTTAAACAGCCACCACTAACTTTGAGTGGCTGCTGCCAACACACTGACACGGACTCAACTCCAGCCACTTTAATAATGGGAATTGATGTAAAATATATCACTAGCCACTTTAAACAATGCTACCTAATATAATGTTTACATACCCTACATTATTCATCTCATATGCATACGTATATAATGTACTCTATATCATCTACTGCATCCTTATGTAATACATGTATCACTAGCCACTTTAACTATGCCACTTTGTTTACATACTCATCTCATATGTATATACTGTACTCGATACCATCTACTGTATCTTGTCTATGCTGCTCTGTACCATCACTCATTCATATATCTTTATGTACATATTCCTTACACTCTGTATAAGACAGTAGTTTTGGAATTGTTAGTTATATTACTTGTTGGTTATTACTGCATTGTCGGAACTAGAAGCACAAGCATTTCGCTACACTCGCATTAACATCTGCTAACCATGTGTATGTGACAAATAAAATTTGATTTGATTTGAACAAGTGTTGGTCCCATGTTTCACAAGCTGAAATAAAAGATCCCAGAAATATTACATACACACACAGCTTATCCCGCTCAAATTTGTTACATGCCTGCTAATGAGCATTTCTCATTTGCCAAGATAATCCAGCCACCTGACAAGTGGCATATAAAGAAGCTGATCATTACACAGGCGCACCTTGTGCTGGGACAATAAACTGCCACTCTAAAATGTGCAGTTTTGGCACAACACAATGCCACAGATGTCTCAAATTGAGGGAGCGAGCAATTTTCATGCTGACTGCAGGAATGTCCACCAGAGCTGTTGCATAATAATTTAATGTTTATTTCTCCAACCTCGTTTTAGAGAATTAGGCAGTACGTCCAACCGACCTCATAACCGCAAACCACGTGTAGCCACGCCAGCCCAGGACCTCCACATCTGGCTTCTTCACCTGTGGGATTGTCTGAGACCAGCCACCCAGACAGCTGATGAAACTGAGGAGAATCTGATTGTGGCGAAAAACTGGCTGGGCCTGGCTCATCCATGGCTGCGCCCCTGCCTACTTATGTGAAATCTGTAGAATCGGGCCTAATGAATTTATTTCAATTGACTGATTTCCTTATATGAACTGTCACTCAGTAAAATCGTTTTAAAAGTTACATGTTGCATTTATATTTGTGCTCGGTATAGTTCGTTTTGGATTGTACAATACATAGGCTGCTACAGTACTCTCCAAATTGCATATTGAAACAGGTATTGCATGGAATGATTTTCTTTCCATCACATAGTTTGAAGCAATTATACATTGGCAAGATAGCCGAAAATTCTGTTTATCACGCTGCTCAAGGGACAAGGCACAGACTTCAAGTCCTCAAGTATTTGAAGAGTCAGTGCGCACATAATGTGATTCACAATAACTGTCAGTCAACACACTGGAATGTAAACAATGAACATGATACATATCTCGGTTTAATGGGCATTAGCAAAATGTGAGAATGATGTCTGTTGTAATTTGAGATTTTAGTGAGTTATTTGATGCCTTCAGCCTCCTGCATGTATTCAGACAAACTACGTTAGCTAATAAACGGTAGATGGCCCAAATGTGTCTTCTAGTACATAGCTAGCTAATAGTTTGTTTGTTCAAGCCAACAACATGCAACACTGACGATAAACATTTAACGTTAGCTACCTATTATTAACCAACTAAATCATTTTTGGAATGAGCAAAAACTATCCTAATGCAAATAAAGCCCTTGAATTGAAAGACAGCAGACCCGACCGCTTGCTTACAGTTGAAACAAGCGGGTCGGATCTGCTGGCTAAACCAGCAGCTGTTTAGCTTAGCTAGTTAACTTAGTAACACGGTGTGATCATTTATTGTTAGTCAAACGTAGGGAGACACCGGTAGCTAACAGTTACCTAGCAAATAACAAGCGCAACCTGGACAAGGGAAGAGAGACATGGAAGACGATGATACGCTCTACAGTAGTCTGTGATACTGTTTATTCGCCACTGAACAAAAGGAAGCGATAAATCAAAGGAAAGTTTACAAAGCTTTGCAAAGTTGGGGAAAGGCTCTCTAACCAATAAAGACTACGTTTGGATCTGTCCTTCAGACCAATCAAACCTCGGACTAGATTCCACCAATCAAGGTTTCTAAGGGTTCAGTTCGTTGTGAAACTGATGCCATTCAGGATCTACCAAAAATCGCCAGTCGTACGAGACAGAGTTTAGACAAGAGCCAACATGGCGGACTCAGTGCGGTAGTTTCTTAAACGCCTCTGTTACTTTCAGCTGGCCACCAATAAGCTGCTCAGAGAGCGGGGAGGGAAATGGCGCCTATGTTCATCTTCCAAAACAATCGTCTATTGGACAAGACGAGCAACTGGAAATTAGCAAAGTTATAGCCCCAATTCCATAGCGACACAGTATGCTTTCACATATAGACATTAACCATGTATATCAATTGATTTTTACTCACTTTGTTTTACAGGTTCGCAGTGAAGTTCAGCTCAGCGTATTATTTATTTTATTTCAGTAGCAACGGGAAACAAGATGGCTGCCACGTACTTCTGCTCGAACCGGAAACTGTGCTACGTTGGCAACATTGCGCACTGACGTCAATGAACATCAAATCCTGAGCCTGGGAAGGAAGAGTTTGCCTGTGGTGAAATTAATGATGTGAAAACGAGAGTGGCAAAAGTTGAAAAAAATGTGGAAAGGGTGGAAAAGAATAACAATGTCTACCATAGACGTCTCACTGATCTGGAACAATACACAAGAAAATGGAACCTGAGACTCTACGGCTTGCCAGAGGTGGAGAATAAAGATGTGCGAGGAGAGGCTATCCGTATCTGCCAATAAGTTTTGCCTGCAGAGAAGAACAAAGTTGATGATACCATCGACGTTGTACATCGCCTCGGCAAGAAGCAACAGCAAAGCGATTCAAGACCCAGGGGTATCCTCATCCTATTCATTACCAGATTCTACAGGGATGCTGTCTGGAAAGCTGCTCGGAAGAACGCCTTCCTTCAGAGCCGTGGTATGCGTTTCGCCGAGCATCTCAGCCCGGAAGACATAGAAAGAATGAACAAGTTGTGGCCAACGATCAAGATAGCACGAAGTGAGGGGAAGGCTGCTTACTTCGTCGGAGGACGAGGTTTCATCAACGGTTCAGAAATCCATATTCCTCCCTAAAATCTCACCAGAAGGAACAGGTTGATGGTTTCAGCCATGGTATTCTCATTTTCCTTATGTTGTTTACCTAACAAGTATCAGGTGACTATTTTAAAGGAATACTCAGGTATTTCAATTCATTAGTTTGTTCTTGTATGACCAGAAGTCCTATTTTGTTTATAAACTTACGAAGAAGATTAAAAGCTGAATTTCTGTTTTATGTATACATTAACTAAGATACTGGCATACAGGTCTGCTCTGACTTTACACGGTTATTATTCTATTTAGTTATTAATACTTATTTCCAAAAAAGGTCTTAGGAACGTTTATATGTAAAACATTTTGTTATTCAATTATTTTATGATCAGTTTTCATATGTACTTAACATAGTAGGTACCCTTTTATTTAAATTATTATTTGTTTTATTTCTCAGAATAGTTCCTGATTACACTAAAGAGGGTTTTTCGTCTCTCTTACTACAAGAACCCTTGGTTTGGTCTTGAACATAATTTCCAGTTGAGTCGAATTTCAAAGGTTATGGAATAAGCTATTTTCACTTTAAATTGACTTAAATGGTGCTCCTACGTCTTTGACTCATCCTACTACAGTTTATACTTTTATATAATCTTTGTTGTTTTGTCTTTGTCTATATTATCTCTTAATGCTAGGGGGTTACGAAACAGTGTGAAGCGCAAGGCCTTATTTTTATTTGCTAAACAATTTCGAACAGATTTTTGCTTTTTTCAAGAGTCTCACTCAATTTCTGCTGATGCCAACTTCTGGAGGTCACAGTGGGGCAACGATATTTGGCTTTCCCATGGATCTGAACGCTCTGCTGGTGTCACTACAATGAAAAATACCTTTGGTGGTAATATTCTACACTTGGAATGTGACCCCTTTGGTCACTTTATTTGTCTTGTGATCAGTTACAATGACATTACACTCATTACTGTAAACTTCTACGGGTACAACACCAAACATGAGAATGATGAGTCGCTTGAATCTATAGAGAAACATATACTTCATTGGTTATCTAAATTTCCCAATTTGTTATTATTGATAGGAGGGGACTTTAACATTACAATAGATAATTCAACTGATAGATGGCCCCCAGGTAGGCCAACCAATCAGAATTTGGGTTTAATAGTTTTTATGGAAAAGTTTGATCTTACTGATATATGGAGAGAGAGGTTTCCGGCCGAAAGATCATTCATTTGGAGTAACAAAACAGGCTCCAGACAATCCAGAATAGATTTTTGGCTTATATCCAAATGTATTGATAGTGAGTGTGTTACTACAAATATTTGTACTACTCCCCTCACATACCATAAGGCTATTTACATTGATATCAAAATATTTACCCCTGATATGAACCTTGGTGGAGCATCCTACTGGAAGCTAAATAGCTCATTATTAAATAATGATATAGTTACATTTGAGGTTAAAGATCTGCTCTCACACTTTTGGGAAAGGGCTTGTGAAGAAAAATCTTATTGCAAGAACTGGGAGCTCTTTAAATTTGAGGTGTCCAAATATCTTAGAACATATGGTAGTAATCTTGCTAAGACCAGAAGAGCTGAGGAGGAAAAGGTGATCATTAAGATAACTTCCCTTTCTCATAGGTCCCCAGCCGACCACTTGGGGGAGGAGAAGATGGAACTAATTGAGTTACAAAATAAACTGGATAATATATATAAATTAAAAGCAGAAGGAGCCTTTATTAGATCTAGGAAAAAAATGGATTGAGGAGGGAGAACAGAATTCATCCTATTTCTTTAGACTTGAGAAATGTCACTCTAAAAATAATACTATCCATAAGTTAAACATTGATGGTGTTATTACAGATGACCAAAAATGAATCGCTAAACACTGCAGCAATTTTTACAGAAAAGTGTATAGCTCTATGTACTGTCAGGAATCCACAGATATGTTTTTTAACTCACTGAATAATGTTCACTCTATCAGTGATATAGGATCTAAACGGTGTGATGAACCCATCAAAGTTGAAGAGATTATAGAGTCTATCAAACATCTAAAGAACAATAAATCACCAGGTGTTGATGGAATTACATCAGAATTTTACAAATTATTTTCTGAACAAGTAGCTCCCTTCCTATTTGAAGTATTTTTAGAGAGTATTAAAAACAATGTTCTCCCTCCTACAATGAGTCAGGGGTTAATAACACTGATACCTATAAGCCTAAAAAAGAAGTGCTGCTCATCGATAACTGGCATCCAATTTGTCTTCTTAATAATGACTATAAGATATTAGCCTCACTAGCAAAAAGAATTAAAGAAGTTCTGGATGCAATCATTGATGAAACACAGTCTGGCTTCATGAGGAACAGGTATATTTCTAACAATGTCAGACTAGTATTAGACGTACTTGACTACTCAGACCTAATAACTGAGGATAGCTTCATATTCTTTTTAGATTTTTATAAAGCATTTGACACAGGAGAGCATCAGTTTCTCTTCCACTCCCTTGAGAGACTTGGCTTTGGGGATTTTTTCTGTAAGGCTATTAAGACTCTCTATGCAAATGGTAACAGCTCTATCAAATTGAAATATGGCACCTCACCTAGATTTGAGTTAAAGAGAGGAATTAGGCAAGGTTGTCCTATCTCTCCGTACCTGTTTTTATTAATCACCCAACTTCTTGCAAATTCTTTAAATAATAGTCCTGTACAAGGTATTTCCATAGCTGGTAAAGAAATGATTATAAGCCAGCTGGCTGACGATACTACACTTTCTCTGAAAGACGCTAACCAAATTCCCATATCGATCAATGTGATACAATCCTTTTCCAAAGCGTCTGGTCTATATCTCAACATTAATAAATGTGAACTCATAGCTGTCAAAGATTGTGTGACACCTTCATATTATGGTATTCCAGTAAAAGAAGAACTTACATATTTAGGCATAACCATTACAAAGGATCAGAAGTCTAGAGGCTTACTAAATTTTAACCCAGAAGTCTAGAGGCTTACTAAATTTTAACCCTCTTATTAAAAAAACCCAGAAGAAACTAAATCAATGGCTACAGAGGGACTTATCTTTAAAAGGTAGAGTCCTAATAAACAAGGCTGAAGGTATCTCTAGACTAACATATGGTGCTCTATTTTTATATCTTGACCGTAAAATAAGCAAGGAGATAGACCAGATGCTTTTCAACTTTCTTTGGAGAAACCGTACCCATTACATTAGGAAAACTGTTGTAATGAACACTTATGAGAATGGTGGACTGAATTTTCTGGATTTTACTACTTTAAATAATACTTTCAAGATCAATTGGATAAAACAATTCCTAAGAAGACCCACTTCTATCTGGAATTTTATTCCTCATCATGTCTTCTCTACTTTTGGTGGCCTTAACTTCATGTTGTTTTGCAATTATAATATTGACAAAGTTCCAGTGAAACTTTCTGCTTTTCATCGACAGGTTTTCTTGTCATGGTCCTTAATTTATAAACACATAATTTTTCTCCACACAGATATTATATATGGAATAATCGGGATATATTGTATAAAGATACTTCTTTCTTTTTAGAATATTGGGTTCTGAAATAATATCCTATTTGTGAGCCAACTGGTAAATGCAGAGGGTCTTTTACTCAGTTATAAGGAATTCTTATCACTTTACAAGGTCCCTGTAACACCTAAAGATTTTGCAATTGTTTTAGATGCCATTCCCTCAGGTGTTGCTATGTTATTCAGGAACATGTCAAGACCTGACCCTCAGAGCCTACCTTCTATTGACCCTGTTGACTCATCAGTAGGAAAGATTTGTTTCTCTTTTGGTCCATTCAACAACAGAGTGATACGATCCTTGTTTCAGCATGCCTTATTGGAATGGATTTATTGATAATATCTGTTGGAAAAAAGTTTGGATGTTGCCACAAACATACCTACTTGTTAACAAAATTAAGGAAGTTTCCTTTAAAATTATTCATAAATATTATCCTGCCAACCACTATATGAAGAAGTTTAAGGAAAACATCAACTCAAATTGCTCCTTTTGTAATGACCACCCAGAAACAGTTGTGCATCTTTTTTGGCATTGTATGCATGTAAGAAAACCGTGGCAAGACATCAGTAGGTTTATAATTGAACACATTTATGAAGATTTTACACTATTGTGGAGAGATGTACTGTTTTGGATTCTTTACATACAATAGAAATATGCCATATATGCCATATATATATATATATATATATATATATATAAATAAGCGGAATCATTTTTATGTAATTAATTTCATTATTTTGGCCAAATACCATATACACAAATGTAAATTTACAAACAGAAAACCACATTTTCGTATCCTACAAAAAGAAATTGAACTGTATTTTAAGACGGTTAAATGCTCTACTAACAAAAAAAGCTGTTAGAATTGTAAGTATATGCATGTCCCTTAACGTCCTTGTGTAATTGTAATGTGATATTGTACCCCCTAGCTCGATTGTCCATGGTTTGTAATCTATGTATGCTTGTGTTCCCTCGTGTGCTTTATGTATTGATTTGTTGTTAATAAAATAAAATTTTAATTTTTTTTTTTTTTTAAAAGGAAGTAAGAAGTGCAGTGGGGAGAGCAAGTATCTGATACACTGACGATTTTGCAGGTTTTCCTACTTACAAAGCATGTAGAGGTCGGTAATTTTTTATCATAGGTACACTTCAACTCTGAGAGACGGAATCTCAAACAAAAATCTAGAAAATAACATTGTATGATTTTTAAATTGGCCCTTATTTGAAGTGTTTCTAAAATCCCCTATGGGAAAGACCTATGCTAGTATTTGTTGAGTGATGATCCATTGCTGGTGAGCTTGCAAAGCGAACAGTTAATATTCTTGATCACACATGTTTTTTGGGGCTGCATATTTATTTATTATGGCAATCCTATCTCCCTACAATTTGATGTTTACGCTGCCCCGATCTAAAAGCTGTACAGAAAATCAACAATCTGTTTGCTAACTCACCTGACCTGTGTAGATTGACAGTTTGCTGGTCCAATCAGAGCGAGATGTTGTGGCTACTGTCTGACTGGGTGGAGAATAATTCATGGACTCTGTGCCACAAAATGAGTTACAAAATGTTACAAAACATGGGCAGATAATTTCAAGTCATCAGTCTAAAGTCAATATCGAGTCCCGAGCCTTGAGGCTCCAAGTCGAAGTCAAGTCTAAAGATATTTTATTTTCTATCAACTTGAGTCTGAAGTCATCAAATGTGTCGCCGTGTTCGAGAGCATCAAAGCCGTGATGTGTCATGGGTAAATTGTGACTGACTGATAAACAGATAATAATGAGTCGTTATTTATGATGCAAGGTGATTTGTAGATCAATCAAAATCAAATATAACTTGATTTGATCAGTCATTTGGCAGTCGCCTGCACTGTCGAACATGCCCTGTGACACTCGAGTCCACACCTCTGTCCACATATCAGTGTTAATTTCGTCAACAAAAATAATGACTCAAATATTCATCAAACACCTATTTTTCAGTGGCAATTGACAAGACTATAACTGACTAAATAGACGCAGAAACATCTATAACTAAGTAAAGGGTCTGAATACTTATGTAAATGTGATATTTAAGTATATATATTTTTTGCTTTGTCATTATGGGATGTTGTGTATAGATTGATTAGGGGGGAATTTAATCAATTTTAGAATAAGGATGTAACGTAACAAAATGTGGAAAAAGTCAAGTGGTCTGAATACCTTCCCGAATGCTCTCTATGTTTGTCATATTTCTGATGTTGAGAGGACAATAGGATTTTATGCAGAAAAATATGCTGGTAAGAGCCTGCTCCCTGATAGTCTAAAAAAATCAGCAGGGGAGCAACTTCGGTTTTAGGGGAGCAACTTCATTGCAGGGGAGCAACTTCATCCAGTGCGCGTTTACTGTGGACACTGATGCTCTACCCGCTTTAAGTTATAGTTTTAACAGTGGCCATGTAGGTTACTGTGGCTATTTGATCATTATGTAGACTTACCAGAGTGGCCTACCATAAAAAACAATGGTGAAAATGCATCGAATAACATTTAAACATGGAAATGGCTGTTATATCATTCAGCCTACAGTAGCAGCCAATGTGTGATGTTCAATGTAGGCCTACAATCCAGTCTTTTGAAAAAAAATGAATGGCTTGACATTAGCCTGTTCATCCACTTGTCCTTCAGACAAGGAGGTGACTGAAAATGTTGTTTGATGCAAGAAACCACTTTACAAATCAAATGCATTATTATTCCCATACCATTATTACAGAGAATAAGGCAAATTAAGCTACCCTCTGCCTATAGAGTATTACAGTATGAGTCATAATACCCATATAACCTAGCCATCAAACAAGGAAATGGTTCCAATTGTTTTCCACCATACATTCTTCCCCTATGGGATTTTAGAAACACTTAACATAAGGTCTGTGTTTAGTGTAGGCTTACCATGGCACTACGTTTTGACAACCGTGTAAATCCCTCTAGAGAGCAATATTGGGCCAATTTCCAGAACAATTTCCAGAGTTGAAGTCAGAAGTTTACAGGTTGGAGTCATTAAAACTTGTTTTCAACCACTCCACAAATTCTTGTTACAAAACTATAGTTTTGGCAAGTCGGTTAGGACATCTACTATGTGCATGACACAAGTAATTTTTCCAACAATTGTTTACAGACATTATTTCACTTATAATCCACTCTATCACAATTCCAGTGGGTCAGACGTTTACATATACTAAGCTGACTGTGCCTTTAAACACCTTGGAAAATTCCAGAAAATTACGT
The DNA here is from genome assembly GCF_023373465.1 of Oncorhynchus keta. NCBI lineage: Eukaryota > Metazoa > Chordata > Actinopteri > Salmoniformes > Salmonidae > Oncorhynchus > Oncorhynchus keta. The sequence continues at coordinate 18,229,607 of NC_068439.1, forward strand.
CATAGCTTTAGAAGCTTCTGATAGACTAATTGACGTTATTTGAGTCAATTGGAGGTGTACCTGTGGATGTATTTCAAGGCTTACCATCAAACTCAGTGCCTCTTTGCTTGACGTCATGGGAAAATCAAAAGAAATCAGCCAAGACCTCAGAAAATAAATTGTAGACCTCCACAAGTCTGGTTCATCCTTGGGAGCAATATCCAAATGCCTGACGGTACCACGTTCATCTGTACAAACAATAGTACGTAAGTATAAACACAATGGGACCATGCAGCCGTCATATCGCTCAGGAAGGAGACGTGTTCTGTGTCCTAGAGATGAACGTATTTTGGTGCGAAATATGCGAATCAATCCCAGAACAACAGTAAAGGACCTTGTGAAGTTGCTGGAGGAAACAGGTACAAAAGTATCTATATCCACAGTAAAACGAGTCCTATAACGACATAACCTGAAAGGCCGCTCAGCAAGGAAAAAGCCACTGCTACAAAACCGGCATTTAAAAAATCCAGACTACGGTTTGCAACTGCACATGGGGACAAAGATTGTACTTTTTGGAGAAATGTCCTCTGGTCTGATGAAACAAAAATAGAACTGTTTGGCCATAATGACCATCGTTATGTTTGGAGGAAAAATGGGGAGGCTTGCAAGCCGAAAAACACCATCCCAACCGTGAAGCACAGGGGTGGCAGCATCATGTTGTGGGGGTGCTTTGCTGCAGGAGGGACTGGTGCACTTCACAAAATAGATGACATCATGAGGTAGGAAAATTATGTGGATATATTGAGGCAACATCTCAAGACATCAGTCAGAGAGTTAAAGCTTGGTCGCAAATGGGTCTTCCAAATGGACAATGACCCCAAGCATACTTCCAAAGTTGTGGCATAAGGACAACAAAGTCAAGCTATTGGAGTGGCCATCACAAAGCCCTGACCTCATCCTATTGAAAAATTTGTGGGCAGAACTGAAAAAGTGTGTGCGAGCAAGGAGGCCTGCAAACCTGACTCAGTTACACCAGCTCTGTCAGGAGGAATGGGCCAAAATTCCCCCAACTTATTGCGGGAAGCTTGTGGAAGGCTACGTTTGACCCAAGTTCAACCATTTAATGCTACCAAATACTAATTGAGTGTATGTAAACTTCTGACCCACTGGGAATGTGATGAAAGAAATAAAAGCTTAAATAAATCATTCTCTCGTCTATTATTCTGACACTTCACATTCTTAAAATTAAGTGGTGATCCTAACTGACCTAAGACAGGGAATTTTTACTAGGATTACATGTCAGGAATTGTGAAAACCTGAGTTTAAATGTATTTGGCTAAGGTGTATGTAAACTTCTGACTTCAACTGTATGAGCATTGAGTCCCGTAACTATAACGTGTAGCTATTAAAGGGCGACTACACTTCCTGATTTGACCTCGTTTCAGATTTGGTTCGTTAAGAAATGCTAGCGGCCATGACTGAATTAAAACGTGAGTTGCTTTAGGGGTGTGGCTTGATGTGGGTGTCTCTTGTGTCTGTTCACCTGTCGGAAGAGTTCGCCAAATACTTTTTTGCCAATTAGCTTCAGCTAGCTGGTTTGCAAACGTGGAAAAGTTTATTTAACTTTGGATAACCCATCTCTGGAGATAGTTAGGGACTGTCAATAAATTACACAATGTAAATGGGACAATATTTTTTATATTTACATCTTTTAGTTTTTTTCCTATCATCTTGCAAATATCCGCTTTAGAGAAGACTGAATTGATCCTATTTACACTTTGTTCAGACACTAGAATACATTTTTCTGTCTCATATCGATGCCAAAGGCCCTTTTTAGGATCAGTCACTCTTATTGTGTGTAGATTGCTGAAGATTTTTTATTTATTTCATCAGTTTTAGAATAAGGCTGTACGGTAACAAAATGTGTAAAAAGTCAAGGGGTTTGAATACTTCCCGAAAGCACTGTAAATGAATGTATTATATGTAGCATTGTACAGATAAACCAGAGTCATTATCTTCAGACCTAGCTAACATTTTAATATCGGTCTGTGTCATTATGACTTTGGGGAATTATTTATGACACATTGAACTTATTTAATTTGATCAATTCTAGGTGGCAAAGCTAAAAGGGGAGAAGATAGGGATAAAAAATATGGATTGGATCCTGAAAAAGTGGACAAAATAACTGGCGAGTAGGTTTTTGTTCATTGATTGCAAATTAGCATTTGAGAGTGTGCGGGTATTGTCATGATATTTTCAAAAGAATATGATTTATGACTCATGACATGCTACTGTAACTTCAATAATCCCCAAACTGCACACAGAGACATAAATGGTATTCATGAGTTCATCCGATTCTGGGGAAGTAGAAAAACGACCAATAATCTCCAAATCGCCCAGTGTCCCTTTAAAAATGAATACCCCATAACAGGGTTAGGGTCAATTTCAATTGAATAAATTGAAGATGTTAAAGGGATAGTTCACATTTTTTTACACCAATGTTGGATGTTTGTGGCCAAATCCCCTCAAGTTAATAGTGGCTAACAACTCGATTACAGTTGGATTACAGTTTCTTCTGGCCCTTAGACAACGTTCAGTGTAAGAAATAATCTGACTGGATATAAACTGTAAAAAAGTTATTGATCCCTTAATTGAATTATAAGGCATTAATGGTCAATGATTTTTTATTAAACTGAATTTGATATGCATTTCACATAAACGTTTTCAATTGAAAAAACAAATGTGTATTGGGCTTCCCGAGTGCATCGCAGTGCTAGAGGCGTCACTACAGACCCGGGTTCAATCCTGGGCTGTGTCACAACCGGCTGTGATTGGGAGTCCCATAGGATGGAGCACAATTGGCCCAGCATCATCCGGGTTAGGGAAGGGTTTGGCCAGGTGGGGGGGCTCATCACGATCCTTACTTGGCTCATCGCGCTCTAGCAACACCTTGTGGCTCATTTTTGACTAATATCTTTATAGGATTTTTTTTCTTCAGCTGTGTAGTCAACCAATTGAATCAATGTTGTAAATATGTCACTTTCAAAACAAAGCATTCTCATAGATCACCATATAATGATAACATCCTAGAATGTGGAAAGGGGAAGGAAGGGGTGATGGAGTGCATTTCTTAAAATTGACATCAATGTCCTTTCATCAACAGGAGTACCTACACATACATGTACATAAATAGCCATATATTTAAACATCCAGGCCCTGCTCCCCTGGACATAGGCCAGGCCCAGCCTCCCTGGACATAAGCCAGGCCCAGCCTCCCAGGATACAAGCCAGGCCCAGCCTCCCTGGACACAAGCCAGGCCCAGCCTCCCTGGACACAAGCCAGGCCCAGCCTCCCTGGACACAAGCCAGGCCCAGCCTCCCTGGACACAAGCCAGGCCCAGCCTCCCTGGACACAAGCCAGGCCCAGCCTCCCTGAACACAAGCCAGGCCCAGCCTCCCTGGACACAGGCCAGGACCAGCCTCCCTGGACACAAGCCAGGCCCAGCCTCCCTGAACACAAGCCAGGCCCAGCCTCCCTGGACACAGGCCTCTGCAAAGTGCACTAACACTATTGGCACAGATGGTAGTGTGCTTGCCTTGTGAGCATGGTTTTAAACTCTGAACATCCTTTATCCCTGCCTGAAGGAAGGTGCAGCAAAAAGACACTTACAGAGGTCCCAAGCTCATTGACAATCAGTGAGTCAAAGGAACATGAAATCACTTAGCATTAGCAACCAGGGTGTCCTCTTTCTGTCAGGAAGGAAGGGAGACTCAACCGAGAAAAACAGGTTCAGCTGTCTATCAGCAATGGATCAGTGTGACCAGCAACCTTGCTATCAACATTACAGATAAAGATGGGGTTAGGATCCGAGATGTTATCACATACTGTAGTCAGGTCCATAATTATTGTCATCCTTGATAAAGATGAGCAGAAAATACTATATAAAATCAATAATATTACATTTACATTTACATTAGATTTAAGTCATTTAGCAGACGCTCTTATCCAGAGCGACTTACAAATTGGTGCATACACCTTATGACATCCAGTGGAACAGCCACTTACAATAGTGCATCTAGATCTTTTTAGGGGGGTGAGAAGGATTACTTACCCTATCCTAGGTATTCCTTGAAGAGGTGGGGTTTCAGGTGTCTCCGGAAGGTGGTGATTGACTCCGCTGTCCTGGCGTCGTGAGGGAGTTTGTTCCACCATTGGGGGGCCAGAGCAGCGAACAGTTTTGACTGGGCTGAGCGGGAACTGTACTTCCTCAGTGGTAGGGAGGCGAGCAGGCCAGAGGTGGATGAACGCAGTGCCCTTGTTTGGGTGTAGGGCCTGATCAGAGCCTGGAGGTACTGAGGTGCCGTTCCCCTCACAGCTCCGTAGGCAAGCACCATGGTCTTGTAGCGGATGCGAGCTTCAACTGGAAGCCAGTGGAGAGAGCGGAGGAGCGGGGTGACGTGAGAGAACTTGGGAAGGTTGAACACCAGACGGGCTGCGGCGTTCTGGATGAGTTGTAGGGGTTTAATGGCACAGGCAGGGAGCCCAGCCAACAGCGAGTTGCAGTAATCAAGACGGGAGATGACAAGTGCCTGGATTAGGACCTGCGCCGCTTCCTGTGTGAGGCAGGGTCGTACTCTGCGGATGTTGTAGAGCATGAACCTACAGGAACGGGACACCGCCTTGATGTAATATGAGATATGGTGTATGCTAAAAAGGAGGGGGGGATTACATTATGCTATACAATTGCTCAGAGAAAGAGATTTTGTTAAACACAAGTAATAGAAAAACAAATTACTACTTTCTGGCTACCCGGATAAAGCACTAAATAAACTTCAGTTAGTGCTAAATACGGTTGCTAGAATCCTGACTAGAACCAAAAAATGTGATCATATTACTCCAGTGCTAGCCTCCCTACACTGGCTTCCTGTCAAGGAAGACTCATCTCTTCAGTGGGTCATATTATTGAGTGTAGTCTGGCCCAGGAGTGTGAAGGTGAACGGAAAGGCTCTGGAGCAACGAACCGCCCTTGCTGTCTCTGCCTGGCCGGTTCCCCTCTTTCCACTGGGATTCTCTGCTTCTAACCCTATTACAGGGACTGAGTCACTGGCTTACTGGTGCTCTTTCATGCCGTCCCTGGGAGGAGTGCATCACTTGAGTGGGTTGAGTCACTGATGTGATCTTCCTGTCTGGGTTGGTGCCTTTCCCCTTGGGTTGTGCCGTGGCAGAGATCTTTGTGGGCTATACTCGGCCTTGTCTCAGGATGGTAAGTTGGTGGTTGAAGATATACCTCTAGTGGTGTGGGGGCTGTGCTTTGGCAAAGTGGGTGGGGTTATATCCTTCCTGTTTGGCCCTGTCCGGGGGTATCATCGGATGGGGCCACAGTGTCTCCTGACTCAGCCTCCAGTATTTATGCTGCAGTAGTTTATGTGTCGGGGGGCTAGGGTCAGTTTGTTATATCTGGAGTACTTCTCCTGTCCTATCCGGTGTCCTGTGTGAATTTAAGTATGCTCTCTCTAATTCTATCTTTCTCTCTTTATTTCTCTCTCTCGGAGGACCTGAGCCCTAGGACCATGCCTCAGGACTACCTGGCATGATGACTCCTTGCTGTTCCCAGTCCACCTGGCTGTGCTGCTGCTCCAGATTCAACTGTTCTACCTGTGATTATTATTATTTGACCATGCTGGTCATTGATGAACATTTTAACATCTTGGCCATGTTCTGTTATGATCTCCACCCGGCACAGCCAGAAGAGGACTGGCCACCCCACATAGCCTGGTTCCTCTCGAGGTTTCTTCCTAGGTTTTGGCCTTTCTAGGGAGTTTTTCCTAGCCACTGTGCTTCTACACCTGCATTGCTTGCTGTTTGGGGTTTTAGGCTGGGTTTCTGTCCAGCACTTTGAGATATCAGCTGATGTACGAAGGTCTATTTAAATACATTTTAAATTATGAAAAAGGTATGGGTCAAAATTATTGGCACCTCTGTTTTCAATATTCCTTTTTATGAAATGTTTTAGAGATTGAAGAACACATTGGGAGGTATTTTAGACCATTCCTCCATACATAATATTTCCTGATTTTGTGGTCAATTATCCATTTCTTTGTGAATTTTTTTGTGCTTGGGGTTATTGTCTTGCTGGAAATCCACTTGCGGCAAAGTGTCCACTTGCAAGATCCACTTGTGACAAAAGGCATTAATATTTTGGGCTAAAATGTCCTGCTACTTGGTAAAGTTCATGATGCCGTTGACCTTGAGGGGCAGGACCAGCCCGACAGTAATTGGTTTGGGCCGGGCTCGGACTTGCCGCGCTGTGTTAAAAAAATTACATTGAGTGCCTGTGTGACTGGCGCAAGGTGTCTCTCACTCTTCCCTGCTGCAGCGACCAGGGACCATAGCACAGCAGCAATATTTATCGCGCTGCCCGTGGTGATGAAGTTGAAATGAAATTACAGGTATTTCTTACTTCTTTTGTCTCTGAAAAGATGTGTAACCAAAATCCCAAATTTGTTTAGGAAAAACATTCCCTATTCCCTCAAACCTTGCTCTCTTTGCGTGACACATGTATGCATCGTATGTATGTGACCAATGGGGCATGGCCTGTAGCATATCACAATCAGGTCAATACATTGGTTATAATAAACTCCAACACCATAACACATGGCAGCATAAACGATGTGGAGGACGGGAAAAAGAAACTTGAAACAGAAGAATGTTTACCGGTTGCTCAGGATAGAAAGGGGAAATCCAATGTGTGGAAGAAATTTGACTTAGTTGTGGAAGCTACTGGAGATCAAGAAAAACGAGGCTATATGAGCAAGCGCTGCCTGCATATGATGTGTACCAAACATGTGTTGTCAGATTATAATATTTAAACAGAACGGTGTAAACGACACTAAATGAAATATAAGTGTACCGGAGAGTCTATTCTAACGAAAAAAAGGTAAAGCCTTTATTAATGTAAAGACTAAAACAGTTGCATGCATTCGTGAATGGAATTGCCAACATGTTGCAGTTTATTTATTGTATAGGCTAATTATTTAAGGCTCCCCTTGTTATGTCATTTTAAAACCTAAAATGCTTGATTGCATTTCAAAGTATGAATGACATTAACGAGTTATTGATTGATGCAGTAGCCTATAGGCTTTCTTGAAATATAGGCCTAAGTAAGGAACGGGAAGTAAGACAGCTAAAAAAGATGCACTTTTAGGCCTACAGCTCGAAGGCTGTTATACAAGGCTGCTATACTAAGCCTACTAATGATAATGACATTACTTATTATTATAATGATGATTATAATCATAATAATTATAAGAATATCAAGAAAAGGAGGTGTAGGAGCAAGAGCTGTGTGTGTAGCCTATTATGTGTGACTAACAGGTGCTGTTATATTACAATATTACTGACCATTTGGAACAGTGTAAACAACACTGAATATATTATAAGTAATACCAGAGTATGTTGTGACGATATATTTTTCTAAAGATAAAAAACAGCCGAAATAGTTTTATCCGACATGTTGCAGTTGAGTGAGGCTTGAAGCTTACATAATCAGTAGGCTATTACACAAACCCTCAAACATATATATTTATGGATGATTTATAAAGCCAGGCACATTTAACAGTTATGCTATTGATTATAGACCTAATTAAGTTGGGGTTTCCTCTCTCCTCTATTTTCTTAGATGATTAGGGCAAGGGATTTTCTCTTCTTACTCCTCTGCTGCCTGCACCGCATTGTTCTCAACACCAATATGCTGGGTAGCTTTGCTATTATGCACATAGCAACATGGTCCAGGAAAAGACGCCAGTTCAACGGCGCTCTGAAGATTATGTTTCAGAACCGCAGATACGACCGCTATCCAACGCAGGAGAAAGCGCATTTGTTATAAAATAATATTTTTTATTATTAATGTTGCACAACCATATACAATTTCAGTAGCACGTCGTAGAGTAATGGGGATACGTGGCCTCAGCAATGGATTAGTCCTCTGAGACATGCGTGAATCGTACGGGTGTCTTGTGTCCATTTGCTACTGCTCAACTAAAGAAATGTCAATCGACCCAAAAAATCAAGCCGTCGATTAAATCAGGTAACGCTAAGCTACTCTTGGGCTAGGATAAAAATACTTCCTGTTTATACTGATTGACCAACTTCCTCCCCATGTTTCTGTTCCAAATGCTATATACCACCACCTGCTGAACTGGTGGTCATATTGCTTTGACATTGAAATCAAATTGTATTTGTCACATGCTTCGTAAAACAACTGGTCTCGACTAACTGTAAAATGTTTAGAGGTCCTTTTCCAACAATAGAGAGTTAAATATAAAACAGAAATAGTGACACGAGGAATAAATACATGGTGAATAACAATGAGTAAAAATACCATGGTTTTATACAGGGAGTACCAGTACAGAGTCAAAAGCACAGTATTTCTAGAGGGCATTATTTGTCACTATAAGTATATTTTGTTAATGTGTACCACATACACATTTTAAAACTACAAATAATAATCACCCCAAAAAATAAATAATGCTGGATTGATGCAGACAAAATAACAATAAATCTTGATAAATTCTCCTATGTTTGGCTGTTTATTGGGTTCTGAGAACAACACATTACAACAATTTGTGTTTCAATGAAGACTTACAAATCATTGACATAAGTTATACGGAGTAGTTTAGCAAAGTGTGCCCCTTCAAGTTCTTCAAAGAGCATAGCTGTCACAGGCGGCTGAAGAACCTTCAGTAGAGGTTATAACCAGGGGGCAGTAGGGAATACGGTAAAAGAGCATACAACACTGATGTCTCCACTTGCTTGTTCCAATATGGGAAAGGCTTCAACTATTACGGAGACATCTAACTTCTATAGAGATGCATCTGCAATGAGACCCAGGCATTTTTTTTGGAATGACTACCATGCACTTAGAAAAAAAAGGTTCTGGATAGAACCGAAAAGGGTTCTATTTCTTGCTTCATGCTGTATATGGCACCCCATATATATATGGGGTTCTTCACTGAACCAAAATGGGTTCCATATAGGGAACCAATTTCAGTTCTATATAGAACATTAAGGGGTGCCATATTGGGAGCAAGCATAGTACCCTTTTTGGTTGTATCCAGAACCATTTTTTTAAAGATTGTGTCTTGGCCAGTCCATATTGACGATACAAGACTGACAGATAAAAACCAATTAGTTCCTAGGATTTATATGCAACTTTGTCTATGTGCTAAAACAAAGAAAGAAATTGGTTACTGCTTTAAGAACAATGTTTACAATGAATGTTTTTGTTTCCCTAAGAGCTTTCTCAAAAAAAGTCAAACATATTCAAACGTGTTACTTTTACATTTTCCAACTTGTCCATTTCCTTTTCAACCTGATTTCACAATTAAATCTGGACAAAATAACTTTTCTGAACAGGCTTAATTATTATTAAGGCCATTTATATAGAACTTGAACAGTAACAGTCCCTGCTATTAGTGAAGCCCCAGAGAACAAGATCTAAAACCTAGTGAGCTGTGTCCACATAATGGGAATACGGCTTAGAGCACTTATAAAAGAACGCAGAAAGATGATAATTGTTCGTTATCAAAATACTGCAGCTGATTTATAATGATACCAAACTGAGGGGATGTATGCATTGGGACTACTGCAATATACCATTTCCGGTGCTAAATTCTAAATTCACTATAAATACAAAAATAATATCACAACAATATCTTTCCGGCCATTTTGAGGAGTTTGGGGTTAGGCGGATAGGGGAAACAGAAGAGGGATATCATGGGAACAGAGGAGGCTGGTGGGAAGAGCTATAGGAGGATGGGCTAATTTTAATGGCTGGAATGGAATAAATGGAACAGCATCAAACATATGAAAACCACGTTTGACTCCGTTCCAATTATTCCATTCCAGCCATTACAATGAGCCTGTCTTCCTATAGCTCCTCTATAGACCCATAGATTTTTTCCCCCACATTTTGTTACGTTACAGCCTTATTTTAAAATGTATTAATAATTTTTTCCCTCAGCAATCTACACATAATACCCTACAATGACAAAGCGAACAGGTTTTTCTACATTTTTGCAAATGTATTTATATATAAATATATATAAAACTTATTTACATAAGTAATCAGACCCTTTGCTATGAGACTCCAAATTGAACTCAGGTGCATCCTGTTTCCATTGATCATCCTTGAGATGATTCTACAACTTGGAGTCCACCTGTGGTAAATTCAATTGATTGGACATGATTTGGAAAGGCACACAACTGTCTATATAAGGTCCCACAGTGCATGTCAGAGCAAAAACCAAGCCATGAGATTGAAGGAATTGTCCATAGAGCTCCGAGACATGATTGTGTCGAGGCACAGATCTGGGGAAGGGAACCAAACATTTATGAAGCATTCAAGGTCCCCAAGAACACAGTGGCCTCCATAATTCTTGAATAGGAGGTTGGAACCACCAAGACTCTTCATAGAGCTGGCCACCCGGCCAAACTGAGCAATCGGGGGAGAAGGGCCCTGGTCAGGGAGGTGACCATGAATCCTATGGTCACTCTGACAGAGCTGCAAAGTTCCTCTGTGGAAATGGGAGAACCTTCCAGGAGGACAACCATCTTTGCAGCGCTCCACCAATCAGGTCTTTATGGAGAGTGGCCAGATGGAAGCCACCCCTCAGTAAAAGGCACGTTACAGCCCGCTTGGAGTTTGTCAAAAGGCACCTAAAGGACTCTCAGACCATGAGAAACCAGATTCTCTGGTCTGATGAAAGCAAGATTGAACTCTTTGGCCTGAATGCCAACCGTCACGTCTGGAGGAAACCTGGCGCCATCCCAACGGTGAAGCATGGTGGTGGCAGCATCATGCTGTGGGGATGTCAGGATCAAGGGAAAGATGAACGAGAGAGATCCTTGATGAAAACTTGCTCCAGTGTACTCAGGACTTCAGACTTGGGGCGAAGGTTCACCTTCCAACAGAACAATGACCCTAAGCACACAGCCAAGACAACGCAAGAGTGGCTTTGGGACAAGTCTCTGAATGTCCTTGAGTGGCCCAGCCAGAGCCCGGACTTGAACCAGATGTAAAATCTCTGGAGAGACCTGAAAATAGCTGTGTAGCAATGCTCCCCATCCAACCTGACAGAGCTTGAGAGGATCTGCAGAGAAGAATGGGAGAAACTCCTCAAATACAGGTGTGCCAAGCTCGTAGCATCATACCAAAAAGTCTCAAGGCTGTAATCGGCAAAGGTTCTTCAACCAAGTACTGAGTAAAGGGTCTGAATACTTATGTAAATGTCATATTTCAATTTATTTGTTAATTTATTTATTTCTAATAAATTTGCAAACATTTCTAAAAACCTGTATTTGCTTTGTCATTATGGGCTATTGTATGTAGATTGATGAGGGTAAAAAACAATTTTATCAATTTTAGAATGTGAAGTGGTCTGAATACTTTCCGAATACTGTACCAATAAGAGTGATCTATTGTGAAGAGAATACGAGGGATCCTTGGCGAATAGGAGGGAGATATACTGTTACAAAGGGAGGGTTACATGATGATGGGTAAGAGAGAAATTTGATAAATAGGACTACATGTGGAAAGATTGGATGAGAGAGCAGTCAAACAGTAGCACAATGGCAAGATGCATATGGCCAATGATAGGTTGGGAGATACGTCAGTCAAAGGTTACTAAGTGACTCTGATGTCCACGAAGTGAAGTGATGTCCACAAGTTAAATGATAGGGCGAGAGATGTGTCAATCAGAGGGTGGATGGTCGGTCAGAGATGGGAAACACAGGTGAGCTGTCAGGCTGTGGGGTCATAAAGCTCGACGCCAGACGAGGGCAGGTGCAAATGTCCACCGGTCACAATGGGGAGCACAGAGAGGTCTGGTAGGTTGCTGAGATGAGAACGCAGATCCTTCCGTACCTGGGTAACCCGCGCCAGCTTGCGCTTGTACTCCTGAAACAACAAGAATAGATGTGAGGAATAATGTGACATTTTTTTGTACAACATTAGAATTGGAGTTGGATATGCTGTTCAATTGTTAGACATCATTTTGGAGTTCAATGTAAACCTTGTAGCTCATTGTGAACCTTGTAGCACAATGGTTCGGAAAGGGAGGATTTACAAAGAAACTTGGACACATCAGAGTAAACTGACATTCAATCATTTCCGTTTCATTGTGAACCCCTATTTACTTTTATAAGTGGCTAAAATATAAAATTTTGAATGAAAAGGTGAGTTGTAGGTGGTCTTATATTATTAGTGTGTGTTAGTATTTTGTTTATTTTTTTACTAAAAATCATCATCATCCTACATCAACCTCTCACAGAGGGATGGCAAGGTAAATATTTCTGAAGGACCTTTACTATAAACATTCCGTCTTTAAAGGTGTGAGCTCTGAAATCCTTTCATTACATTTCAAGTCACAGAAATAGTAGTGTTCGATCCATTCATTTATTTACTACAGAGAAAAACAGAGGCGTTTCCTTATCTCCTATTTTTAGAGCAGTGTGACTAATCTAAATATTCAAATAAGCATTAAAGCCAAATCAATAGTACAGTATGGGAGAAATGCAACCTTATAGGCAAGTCAAGGATATGCTAAGGCCTGTAACCAAGACCCAGTTTGACAAACAACCCCTTAGCAATTGAAGTGTCAGACTCCCCTTCGCTAGCATTGACCCCGTCATGTCGTTAACCCATAGCCTCAATGTGGGGGAGTAAAAACACCCTGAACCCAGAGTACAAGGTGAGCCAGAAAATAGTCAAAGCCAAAAGACCCATCACTCGAAGGCATGTGTTCAGAACTGGTGGTGGACAACTCTAGTCCTGGGGAGCTGCAGAGTTCCGCTTTTTATTCCAGCCAGGCGAACACACCTGATTAAACTCATTGTGGTCCAAATTAATATGGACTACTTTTATTATTACAAGGGATGATTTGGTGTGTTAGTGCTGAGCAGGATCAAAATACTTCCCATACTGCAGCCCGCCAAGACCAGAGTTGCCCACCCCTGGTTCAGGGGCTTGACAATTCAAATTGAGAAGAAACCAAAATTATATTTGCAAGACCAGTAAAAAAAAGATCAAACTATGAATATAATTTACACTTGCTGAAAATACCTTCAATGGCATTTTAAGTACCCCAGTATGAGTAAGAATATTATTTTGAACTTTAGATTCAGTTTATAACACTCTAGCCATCTGTGAATGCACTTAATTTCAAATAAATGGACAAATGTCACATGGGCCTGTCTGTGTGCGTTGTGTGCATTGAGTTTCCAAATGTTTAAGAGGCATAAGACATTTGACTCATATTGTACATTTGAGGCTACTGTTAAAGAGTACACATTTTAATAGCATTCAAGTACATTTTTCTGCTGTAGTTTTTGTGTTATTTTGTTGAAGTCATGACCTCACTGACTATTTGCAATGTAACGTATCTGTTCATGAATGACTACCAAAGCTGGGTTTTAAAAATGTGTTTTAGTTATCTAAAAAAAGTATGTCTTATGTAATAACATAGCAGGTGAAGTTTGATTGTTTTTATGCTAAATATGTATTTAATATAATGACACTCAAAAGTAAAGTCAATCAAATTGGACTGGAGTAATGCAATGCAACCCCCACCAGTACAAACACAAGTAGCATCAAATAACAGCACTCACAGATTCAGTTTTAATTTCTCATTTATTTTTCTTTATTACAAGAGAGATTTGTTGAATTGCAGATACACTGCAGATACAGAGACCAGGAGACGTGATCTTGCTCAGTTCCTGTGGGTAAAGGCTGGACAGTTAAGCATTCAGCAATTACAAAACAGTCAATTGTTCTCCACAGTGTATTAGAAACCAACGGAAATAGTGTGTTGTCGTTTTGCAAGCAATTGGGTGAGATGTCATCTTTGCTAAAGCCTTCAGGGCCTGAACTAACCATGGGGGAGGAAGACACCACTGATAAGTGGAGAGAGGCATAATGACTTGAATCCTATCTTGAGGTAAACATGTAACTCAAACCATGGTGCAAATCTCCCATTGACAATGTGGGATTTGCATGAAAGGTCCAGTTAAGCATGTCTATGTCAAGTTTAGGAAAGGCCAAATGAGTTTAAACTGAACAACTATTTTGCCCCATGGATGTTTTCTTTGGCAGGGCACAGAATATTAATATTCTTCAGAAGAGTTGCTTTTTGCCAAGCACTATTTTGAGCATTCTTTGTTCAATTCCATTGGTGAGATGCAAAACATACCATTGGAAAGGGTGAAATGATACAGGGCTACAAGAGGAAAATACATGCTACAAAAACAGAAACACAAAAAGAGTGAATGAAACAACATGCGAGACAAACAGACACAATGAAGATGGAGAATGATAGAAAAGGGTGTGTAGTGAAAAAAGAAAGGTGATTATTTACTTCTAGTTTCTGCTCGTTCTGCGCCAGGCCGTCCCTCTGGCTGTGTAGAAACAGGGTGAGCGTCCGCGTAAGCTGCCGCCGGTCGTCGATCTCCGCCGCCAAACGGCCGCTGAAGTCCGCCAGCAGCATGCATGCCTCCTCCACCAGTCTGGACAGGCGCTCACCCTGCTCTTTATCTGAAACACAAAGAGGAGGGGGACAGAATGGTTGAATGGGTCATTGGGGCACATCTCATCCAACATTTGAGTGTCTTCAATGATGACAAATGATATCAAGCACTGGTGTGTGTGTGTGTGTGTGTGTGTGTGTGTGTGTGTGTGTGTGTGTGTGTGTGTGTGTGTGTGTGTGTGTGTGTGTGTGTGTGTGTGTGTGTGTGTGTGTGTGTGTGTGTGTGTGTGTGTGTGTGTACACACACATTTTACTATACTTGTGAGTACCAGAAGTCCTCACAAAAATAGCAAACCAACTAAAATTCAGAAGTGGGCACATTTTGCCGGTCCTCCCTTGTAAAAGGGCTATTTTAGCCTTAGGAGTTAGGGTTAAGGTTAGAATTAGGGTTATGGGTCCAATCAAGTATATTAAGACATACTTGTGTGCATGTCTGGGTCCAATGAGCATTGTTGGGTAAATTACATCTCCAACCTAACAGCCCTTCATCAGTTGTGGTTGACTGAGGTGGGACTTATCATGTGATTGAGAGATTTGTTAATTGTATGGCCAACTAATGTACAATGGGCTCTATTTTCGGCTGGCGTGAAGGTGGAGCGAGTGTTAAAACGCAAGTTAGTTTGCAATTTTGTCATTTAAAAACTGCCGCACTGGCATTTTCCATCCCGAACGCCAGGTACGGCAATTTACCTGTCTTATATCAGCTCACTTAACGCTCAAATGGAAGGGGTGGAAATATTTGAGGTGTGTCCTTAAAAACATGATCCAAGTTTCTATTTTCAAGCAGTGCTGATAGGATACTCAAATATAATGTTTGAGAGGCGTAGAACAGTGATCTGACATTCCCTTTCTATATATGCATTGTAGGCAGGCCCACATTATTTTAGTCATGCAGGTCCCGTTTTGGAAGTGCCCCCCGCCCACCCTACGTGTCCATACCATCATGAAAAGAGAACCTTGGTGAATACCGGTGAACCTCGTATTAAGAAGTTATCTGTAACCTGCAACAATTGCTTGTTTTCTGTTTAATATGTTCAAAACCCAAGCCTGCCCATAGGCCTACTATAACTAAGGCTGGTTCAACAGCAATGCGTGTCTTTTTTATCATTAGAGTTTACATTCATTCATTGTTGTTGTAAATAAAAAGATTGAACTTTTATTACAATCAAAAACAAAACAAGCAGCCTTATTACAATGATTCACCTGGTTTTATGGTAACAACGTCCGTGGTGCACATGCAACTTCTGGGGATGTGAAAATGTGATCTGATCTGTAAGATGTTTCCGATTATGTTCATAAAACATAGGCCTATTTAGGAGCAGTATAACGTGAGTGGACATCCTCCCTTTCTCTTTATAGTGGATCTTTGTCCAGCCACTGTGAAAAAGTTTGGATGTGTGTTAAACTCTCCATAGTCTGCGTTGTTTTAATATTATATACCCACGGGGAGAAATTTTGTTTAGAACTTGATTATAATTACTTGTTCTCTTTGTAGGCCTTATCAATAATGCATTTAATCTTGTTTTTTTACTATGTTTAGTATGTCCATGCTCAGCCATAATGCAATTTACAGTAGGCTTAGCCCCTATTTCAGTGTCTCAGCTATTGTAGCCACTTAGAACAATGTGGACTGCAAATGGCTTCATGTTAACTATTTAGCCAAGATTGGTCTATATTTTGTTATTTCATTTCTGTAAGCCATTTAACAAACTATAAAACGGACTAACATTGGAATTAGAGTTGATTCCAAGGCAATACATAAAAGACCATAAATACACAACTTGAAGCAAACCACATATTTCGCCATGGCGCACATTCTGATTGGCCAGTGAGGCCTCGACACACTCACACCGTGTTTATTCATCAAAACCCAGCCCTTTCACTCCAACGCCAAGTGTACGTGAAAATAACATAAAAAAAATACAAAAAATACAAAAAAATATGCCATTTAGCAGACGCTTTTATCCAAAGCGACTTACAGTCATGTGTGCATACATTCTACGTATGGGTGGTCCCGGGGATCGAACCCACTACCCTGGCGTTACAAGCGCCATGCTCTACCAACTGAGCTACAGAAGGACCACATATAAACATAAATATTTCTGACGCAACCCTGAACATATAGCGCTACCGGCGGCACTTAGATTTACAATTGCGTTAGGTTTGTTAAAATAAATCCCAGTATGTTTAACAACATATATTTAACCTTTTATTTAACTAGGCAAGTTAGTTAAGAATAAATTATTATTTTACATTGACGGCCTACCCCGGCTAAACCATCCCTTAACCCGGGGCGACGCTGGGCCAATTGTGCGCTGCACTATGGGACTCCCGATCACGGCCGTTTGTGATACAGCCCGGGATCAAACCAGGGTCTGTAGTGACACCTCTAGCACTGAGATGCAGTGCCTTAGACCACTGCGCCACTCGGGAGCCTTACATGTAAAACAACACATTTCACTGCACCTATATGGTGTATGTGACAAAACATTTTGGGTTTGTTTAACTGACTGTAAGTAGTATTTATATGTAGCATGGTGTCTGTCTTTGTTTTTCCCCAGAGGACAGCACTAACACGGTCCAGTCACTTCCAAAAACTAGGCTATACACACAGCTGGGTCAACTGCACCCTGTACGCCACCCCTTCCTACAACAGCATTCTCTGGAGCATGGCTGACTGTAGCGAATGGGAGTGTGGGATAGAGGTGTGTGCCAGGGCCTACCTGTGATCCTGTGCAGCAGTGACGTGTCCTGCACCTCAGCAGGCAAGGAGGAGATTCGCTGTCGCAGTGCTGAGTCCCCAGAGGCTGCATTCTCAAGCTCCTGCAGGGCCCGGATTAACTCTGCCGTCTGACGGGGAAGGGAGGGTTAGGCAGAGGAGAGGTAGAAAAGGAGAGAAGAAGGGGAGAGTGAGGAGAGAGGGGGAGCAAAGTGTGAAGGAATGGGAGGTCAGGAAAATGGAGAGGAAAGGAGAAGGAAGAAATGACAGCGATGGGGGATAAAGGAGAATAGTCCCACATTGCAGTTAGAAAGTAGGTCAAACATCTAAAACAAAGAACTAACAAGGCAACTTGTCTTAACAAAGCCATGTGACTACTAAAACTATTAAATTACGTGGGATACTAAGAGGTAAATGCAATGAAAAATAACCTCTGTTTGGTTACATTAATCTAGCCATTACACCCCCCTGTGAGGGGTTGGGTTGGCCTGTACCTGTGGGGGCTCCGCGGGGGAGCTTTGGGAGGCCAAGTCCTGGTCGTCCAGTTGAATCTCCTCATACGGCCTCTTCTTGGCCTTCTTCTCTCCCACTGTGGAACATGTATACAGGGTGAGAGATCATGGGAACAGAGAGAGATGGAAAGAAAATGGCATGATACTATTTCACATCCTTTATTGACACTCACGTATGTGAAGTAATGACTATGGAATGCCAATACCTCCTGTAAAGCATACTATGTTTTCAGATCAGAGTAGATGGAGGAAGGGACAGGGGAGAAAGCACCCCGTTTTCAGACGAGGAAGCCACTGAGCGTGGTGAGACAAACCGGAGGTGTCTTGGTTAGGAGGCTACTTACACAGGACGTGTGAGAGCTGGTCCAGCAGGTTGTTCTCATACACAGCCCTCTCCTGCCAGATGGACAGAACCCGGCCCAGCTGTTTCTTACAGGGGTCCTCTCCTTCCCTGCACGCACACATACACACGTCTAATTTCCATCAACAGGCTCATGCCCCAACTACTACTGTAGGGAAAACAGTGGGAGACAGATTTAATTGTGCATCTCACCCCTCACCTGGACACATGTTTGAAGGCATCAACAATGACAGGAGCAAAGTCCTGGGTGAACTCAGGTCCTTTCTTCTTGCTGTTCTGGATGACGTCATTGGCGAGGTAGAGGAAGGTGAGCTTCCTGGATACCTTGGCTGCAGACACAGATCAGTCAACTGTGGGAAACTGATTTAGAGCAGAGTTAAACTATACAAAGCCTAGCAACACAGGCAAGTGTCAACAAATGCATAACTTAGAGCCCACTTAGGCCTTAACACGTAAACACAGGCTGACTATAAGAGCAGAAAAGTGTGACGCTGCATAATATAGCCTAATTTACATAGCCCACACATAATGCAGTTGACACACAGGTGTTGTTATAGAGCTCTATCGTATGAGGAAAATCTGTCTCTAGGCGAAGAGAGAGGGGTTTTTATTTCTCCAAGGCTAAGCAAAGAAACGCATGCTTCTCCCTGGTTCATGTATTGAGAGAGCAAATCAACCCCAAGTGACACAACTCCCCCCCTGTACACACACACACCATGGTGACAAGGAGCCCTTATGAAAAAGAGGACCTTTTAGGAACTGCACACCACTTCTAATTTAAATCCCAGCTCCATTAATGCGCAAGAGTCTATAAAGAGGGCCTAGATGTATCCTTCGCAATGGCTCACAGCTTTGATGTACCGACACTGAACTGTGAATTGGAGGTTTAGACAATCACTGACTGTACACAGCACAAAATCAGACTTTGTAGCTGTTCGTAAGGACTTGAAGCCAGAGATAGCCCTTTTTGTGATTTGTGGTTAGTGAGCATCAAACACCAAGCGCAGCGATGACAACAGAAAATAAGAAATCTAGAAAATGTGACCACAACTCTGTCCACGAGTCGGCTACAGAGAACCCTCCAGGGCAGAGAAATGAGATGACATCCGATGCTATTCCCAGTCCAGAGAAGAGTCAGCAGCTCCCAAAATACAGAGGGACAACTGGGATATCATTAGGCCAAAGGAAAATATAATTTACCCAAAGGAAAACCGAGAGCATGCATCAAAGTACCACTTCCTACCAACTAGCTATCACACAAGCTCAGACCTCATACATTTATATTTATGCAGTAGGCTAGATAAGAGACAGGTACCGCGGTAAGTTAATGTCATACACAACAGATGGGTTTTTTAAAGCTTTATTTGACCAGGTATATTGATTTTACTAGGTAAGATATATGCCAATGCAGATTGTCCTATTCCCTGGTACATGTTATGCACATTCAACATCTGTGATCTGATCACCAATTTCACATGGCAAAACACTACAAATGACCCGAGCTCAATCAACAACAAAAACATTAAAGCCACCCTGCATCTTTCTACACATCAATTTGGAAGATATAACATTTTCCCAAAGGTATTCACACATTGAGACCTTGTGGCAGTGTAGTGTGAGAAATCCTTAGATACGAAGGTCATATATGTGTTTCTAGGTCTTCATTTTACTGTGAACTTTTATTGGCAAAGCAGGAAATGTAGGCCTAGATGAGTAAAATAGGTAGACTAATGTCACTGTCACCCTATTTCACAGATATAGCCCATGGCTCATGTGCAGCGATGCAGAGAAGTTCGTGGATCGGCACTTTATGAGCAGGTGCATGCAGCACACACAAGCTAACTACATGTGTAAACGATGATGGGCAGCAATGCTGACCCTTGGTCACATGTGGATTAGCTACCTTACCCTGCTTTTAAATTGAACATACTATGAAATGTCTGACAGTGAAGTAGGGTCCCAATGCGAAGGGCTCTTTAGCTGTAACAAGACTGCCTGGTTTTAGGACTCAAATTACTAACTAGTAGCTACTGCCTTCTCGTTCACTGTCTGAGCAATCACTCCAATGACGTAACTTTGATATACAAATTAGCTAGGCAGTCCAACTAAATTTCAACTTTACAAAAGATTAGACTTGTGAGCTAACGTAGCTAGGTGGCAGCTGAGTGGCCTGAATGGGGCCTCGCATCAGTCTAGTTATCCATACAAGCAAAGACCTTGCTTTGCAGGGTGATCGTTAACCTCTACACTTGAATGTAGACATGCCTCCACCGTGTGACGACGACTACCCCACCCTGGCACTGTAGGAGAGGAGCGAGCTAGCTTGCTAAACAACTAAAGTTAAGCTAACTAGCTAGTTAGTAAGCATTAATAACTACACTTTAATAACTACACTATGAGCAAAAAAAGTATCTAGCTACAGTAGCTAGACGTCATTTAAATGAGAGAAAAGTTAATGGCATATTGTTAGCTAACTAGTAGCTGACGTTAGTTGGGATGTGGTGTGAAAGAGCTGGCTAGCTACACTACAGTAACATTTGCAAGTAAACAAACATAAAATGTTATCTAACGTTAGCTACACTTAATAGACGGTTTACGTTCATTCCTAGCTAACTGAACAAAACTTGGAGATAAATGTTATTATTGATTAATATAGTTTAGCTAGCAAACATTACCTTTTTTCAATTCGTTGAACCAAACGTTGACGATGGTCTTCGAGTGTTTTCTATGATGGATAAGCCACAGTGACAGAGTCTGGACACTTTGTTGGGAATTGCTAAGCTCCGATAGTTTCTTTTCCAAAGCTGCCTCTGAAAAGGCCGACATGTCAACGATAATGTCAAATAATGAGAAAATAGTTTTCTACCAGATGTTGGATGCTAGCTAGGTCATACAGCTAAGGTTAGCAATCTACCTACCTAGCTAGCTAGCACTCAATGTGTTGTGCAAAAGCTACCGACCGCCCTGTGACTACCGACAGACGCAGGGTCATTTGTGTCTGTTTAGAGTAAAATGTATCTAAAGTATACACCACGGTTGCCAGGTCTAGCTAAAACGTATATATACTAATGACCTCTGAATAACCTCCCACAAAATTGTTATTTCGCTGCAAGAGAGGAATTGCCACATTTGTCCATTTAACCATTTTTCTATAAGCAAATTAAAAAGCAATATCGAAGTAATTTTTATCAACCTAGGTTAAGAAGCAAACTTCGGTTTACAATTAAAATAATAATTATTGCAAGTTTAAGAATATGTCGCAAGAGAAAAGATAAATCACACTTACTAAACTCTCCAGATCATTTTCCATTAATGGATGTTGATTTAATTTGTTTTGACAGTTATGATTAAGCAATAAGGCCCGAGGAGGTGTGGTATATGGCCAATATACCACAGCGAAGGGTTGTTCTTAAGACATAGCCCTTAGCTGTGGTATATTGGCCATATACAGTGCATTCGGAAAGTATTCAGACCCCTTGACTTTTACAGTTACAGTAAAAGTTACAGTTACAGCCTTACTAAAAAAATGTATGAAAGTTTTTTCATTCATAAATTTAAAAAAACACACCCCATAATGACAAAGAAAAAACAGGTTTTTAGACATTTTATAAAATAAAAAAAAATGAAATATCACATTTACATAACAATTCAGACCCTTTACTCTGCACTTTGTTGAAGCACCTTTGGCAGCGATTACAGCCTCAAGTCTTCTTGGGTATGAAGCTAAAAGCTTGGCACACCTGTATTTGGGGAGTTTCTCCCTTTCTTCTCTGCAGGTCCTCTCAAGTTCTGTCAAGTTGGATGGAGAGCCTCTCTCCACAGCTATTTTCAGGTCTCTCCAGGAATTTTCGATCGGGTTCAAGTCCAGGCTCTGGCTGGGCCCCTCAAGGACATTCAGAGACTTGTCCCGAAGTCACTCTTGCTTTGTCTTTGCTGGGCCACTCAAGGACATTCAGAGACTTGTCCCGAAGTCACTCTTGCTTTGTCTTTGCTGGGCCCGAGTGGCGCAGCAGTTTAAGGTACTGCATCTCAGGGCAAGAGGTGACACTGGTTCAATCCAGGCTTAATCACATCCGGCCATGATTGTGAGTCTTTTTATTTCAATAGGCATAGGCTATTGACTAATATCTGGGTTTATAATTGCAATTCAACTTTGCAATGGTTTGCTGAACTAGATGCAGGTAGCCTATAGCCCCTGTCAGGCAGACATCTCATTTCAGGGAAAAGTCCACAATGAAACGGGCATTAAATGTGGAGAATGATACATTTGCGATAGAGCTGTGACCACGATCACAATTGATGACTTCCAATTTAATTAACCAAATATGGTCATTAACAATGGCATAATAACACAAGGCTACAACAATAAATGAGTTATAGGCAATTTATTAAAACCGTTTACCAGCTCCAGGTGGGCTGCACAAGTGGCACAAATTGATTTGCAATGACTCCATTGATATCGTAAATTCAACATATTTATTGTAGCAAATGGCAGGCTATACAATGCCATGCCATATCAATTAATAGCCTACTTGATGGCCAACAAATGCAAATGTCCCCCATAATTCTCCACATTTAATGTCATTTTCATTGTGGACTTTTTCCCCATAACAGAAGCACGAGTTCCATAACTTCAAATTTAAACCCTATAACTGAGCACGAGTAAAACCCTTAGCTTGACACGGTTATCCGTGAGAAAAGTCGGCATTAGAATGCAATTTAGAATGTATCTCAATCAATCAAATGCATTTATA
Source organism: Oncorhynchus keta (assembly GCF_023373465.1). Classification (NCBI taxonomy): domain Eukaryota; kingdom Metazoa; phylum Chordata; class Actinopteri; order Salmoniformes; family Salmonidae; genus Oncorhynchus; species Oncorhynchus keta. Next base: position 18,252,512 of record NC_068439.1, read on the forward strand.
AAGCCCTTTTTTACATCAGCAGATGTCACAAAGTGCTATACAGGAACCCAGCCTAAAACCCCAAACAATGCAGATGAAGTCGTTTTCCAATGCTTTGTTGCTGTTATGTAAGTTCTAAAGCGTTAATATGTTTTATGGATAAATAATGTCTCCATAATGACATTTCTAAATAGCCTACCTACAACTGGTAAAACATTGTCATGACGTGCTGCTCTGTCGCGGTGACTCAGCTGCCTCTGCAGCAGCACTATCTCAACCAGTGCTCTCAACGCACACACACACACACACACACACACACCTTTGGCCCTCCCCCTCCCCTCCACTCCCCCTGTAACAGCCTAGTCACTGCCTGATAGTCAGCAGCAGCAGGTCACAATGAAATATACTGTATTAATATTTTTTAAGATAAATGACATGGCAGCCGCAGTGCAATTTAGAATTATTCCAAAAACCCGCCCCCCCTACGATCAATAGATTTTCACCAGCGACATCGTTTTCAAAGTAGCCCAATTGGCTAGAATATCACGAACATGGCAACCCTGATTTTTTTAAAACATTTTTTATTTAACCTTCATTTAACTAGGAAAGTCAGTTTAGAACAAATTCGGCCTACCCCGGCCAAAGCTGTGCCAATTGTGCGCCGCTGGGACTCCAATCACGGCCAGGTGTGATACAGCCTGGATTCGAACCAGGGTGTCTGTAGTGACGCCCCAAGCACTGAGATGCAGTGCCTTAGACCGCTGCGCTGCGATAAACACACTGGCCCTGTTAAATTTATGTGAATGTCTATTTCTGTATTTTCATTGGGTCATTCTAGAAGGAAGGCGGGATCTGGCTAGTAAAACATTGTTAGTGTTTCATTCTTACATTCTCAAGAACTGTGTTGGTGTTACAGGATGAAGACCAAATCAATGATTTCAAGAGATATTTCAGAAAACTATCATGAAAAAGACACAGAGACATTTGATTACAGTTAGAAACACAATATTTAAATTTGGTCTGTTTATGGAATAAGGATAGGGTAAAGGCTACATGGCAGGGACACTGACAGCACCACGTGATTGATCACAGAGGAACTTCCTCATCCTCAGACAGGTGGATTGTTGCGATCATTGTTAGCAGACAGGATGATTTTGGGCCTGTGGATGACAAGGTGGCGTTTAGAAGTGTCCTGGTAGTCAAAGTAATTGAGGTTGAGTTTCGTCGCTATCCTCCTGCCCTGGCACTCCAACAGCTGTGAAATAAATATACAAATATTCTGTAATATAAGTGGATGAGCAAGGGAAGGAATGGGCAGTGATATAGACAACATACTACATTATGGTCAGATGTTTACTAAAATATATGATTGGTTGATGAGAAGTAGGCCAGGGCCCATATCTAGGATCAGTTTTTTCTTCTAGATCATAATGAATAGGATTATATGGACAGATCCTAGATCAGCAATCCTATTCTGAGACGCTTCGTCACATAGTGGCAATAGTAATTCTATTCAGCAATGATACCTCATATTTCTCTGAGAAGCCACTGAGTTCCCTCTCTTCAATCTTGTATCCATTCAGCATCAGCTTGTACATCAGCAGTACCTGTCCTGAAATTATGTCATGAACATTTGCCTGCAATGCCTTGAAACTTAAATCAGTCCTTTTACTGGACATCCATTCAAACTATCTCTTCACTTTTGTTTTGATTATCTGAGCACCAATAGCCCATGACTGATATGAATTATCACAATTCCCCACTGACAGAAAAGGAGTAACAGTACTCTGACCTCACCACTTTTCTGCGCTATCATGCGTATGTAGATCTGGTGCAAGGGGCCCCTGTGGCGTAGGTGTGTGTGGATGTAGTAGCGGTACTCCTTCTTCTTGTGATCGATCACCAGGCGCCGGCGGAAGGCCCCGGAACAGACCAGCCACAGAGAGAGACACATGCTGAACACCAGGAACCCAGTATACTTGTGATGGTCCTGAACCAGGAAGAGGTAAGCTTAAAGGTTATGGTAAAGGTCAGTCGAAGGGAGAACGACTGAAGAAAGGACTAGGACAACAGTTAATGGTATGAGATTTATAACTGCTCACAAAGGGAAAACTAAACATGTGAGATGTGTTTACAATTCTCCCTTTTCAACCCGTATTAAAAAAAGAGAAATAGCATGTCGGGCAATTTCAGGTTGTGTGCCTATTCCTCATGGGAGCACTCACACACCCCAAACTCCATGTTCATGTAACAGGCAGTTCCAATGGTGGAAGCGATCAGTAGCAGTGAACCTTTCCAGATGTTTTCATGCAGGTATTCAAGAACAAACACTGCAACAAATCATATCACCATCAACCAGAAAACCAACCAAAGGACCATTTGAAAACAAATCAACTGAAACAAAATAATTTGAGATAGCAATAAAAGAACAGTTAAATAGAAATGAGAGACGTCAACGATAGATCTCTTACCGTCCTTCACTATAGTGAATGGATAGCAAGGGTTGTTCTTGATCTTATCTGTGAGTGCTTGCTCAGTGGCATTGAACTGATGGTCCCACGTGCCAAAAATCCCGATAGTCATGGTGCTAACAGGCTAAATGGAGAGGGTTACATGAGAGAAAACACAATGTCAATATTTGAAAGTTGCACTACAGTGTCATTTTAGTGTAAAGAGTGTATCATGCAAAATACTCACACTCGTTGTTATGCATGTTTTAGTCAAAAATACATGATGTTCTGTAACCAAATCCCTAAACCTTCTGCCTCCTACAGTGGAAGATGGAAGACAGTAAATTGACAACAATAGGTTGTCATGGTAACTAAGTAATTATTGTTGTCTGATAACATTCTAGAGCCCTATTATTTCTATTCTACTGAGCTCCCCTAAAACAGAAAGTGTTCATAGCCCAGAGCTGTGAGCTGAAATGTCTTACAGCGTTCAGAATGATTCTCCAGGGTTGCAGTTTTGCTAAATCTGTCCTCAGGGAGTTAAATGTGGTGTGATCACCAATTTTAGCATCACGTGAATGTGCTCAATAGCAAGGTCCATATAGCATGCACAATCGATTTTGTATTTTCACTCGTTCAATTTGCAAAGAAAGGAATCTGTTAACTCACAATAAACATTGTTTCAACGAGTCAAATGACGTTTGTATGCATTCCTCAGAGATCCTAGAAGGTAACAAGACTTCACCATATCATTAAGGATGTAGTATATCCTATAGGACACCATATTTGGTCAAAGAGAAATGCCTTCATGGCACGGCGATGACGCGGGCGGTCAACACCTGAATGACTGTATCTTTGTCAAAACAGCACTGTCACGACTTCTGCCAAAGTCGGTCCCTCTCCCTGTTCCGGCGGCGTTCGGCGGTCGACGTCACCGGTCTTCCAGCCATCGCCGATCCACCTTTCATTTTCCATTTGTTTTGTCTTCTCACACACCTGGTTTAACTTCCATCATTACATGTTGTGTATTTAACCCTCTGTTCCCCTCATGTCCTTGTCCGGAATTGTTTATTGTAGTGCGTGTGCACGTTATGCTGGTGTGTAACGGGTTTTGTTTACCCATTTATTTATTGTTCTGTTTACGGTGGTTTTGTTTATTAAACTGCGCCGTTGTAAATCAGTTTTTGCTCTCCTGCGCCTGATTTCTTTGCCGCCAGTACGCACCATCTACAAGCAACAATTGGGGTAAAACAGAGCTAGTTGGATAGCCAATGAGCTGGGCTTTACGGGAGTATCCGGAAACCATGTATATGTTGTAAAATGTAGCTACTAACCTTGTACGACAGCATGCCTTTTCATTTTGGACAAAAATTATAAATATACTCAGTTATAAAGTTCTGAAAACTGGTTGTTTTGCAAATGTTGAACTTATAATATGGCTACTAATACTTGGAAAGCTAAATCAAAGTCCAAGTATACAGATTTGACGATAATTCTTGCAGAAAAAGGTTATATGAATGTGAATGTCTCCATCATGATTTGCCCATCTTGTGGACACTATCGGAATTACAACCATAGTGATGGCAAGAACGGTGACCTTTCTCTTGCATTTCAAAGATGGTGATAGAAAATGACTGGTTGTTTTTTCTTTGTATTTTATTCCATTGTTTTATATTCTCCTACATTTAATTCACATTTACACAAACTTCAAAGTGTTTCCTTTGAAATGGTACCAAGAATATGCATATCCTTGCTTCAGGGCTTGAGCTACAGGCAGTAAGATGTCATTTAGGCGAAAATTGAAAAAAAGGGGGCTATCCCTAAGAAGATTTATTAAATGGACACAACATTGGCATTGAGGAATACACCACATCAGTCATCGGCTTCATCAATAAGTGTATCGATGACGCAGTCACTGTACGTACTTACATATCCCAACCAGAAGCCATGGATTACAGGCAACACCCGAATTGAGCTAAAGGCTAGAGCTGCCACTTTCAAGGAGTGGGAGACTAATCTGGACTCTTATAAGAAATCCCGCTATGCCCTCAGATAAACCATCAAACACGGGCTGGTTTACACCGGCTACACCGGCTCTCTGCTACACCGGCTCTCTGCTACACCGGCTCTCTGCTACACCGGCTCTCTGCTACACCGGCTCTCTGCTACACCGGCTCTCTGCTACACCGGCTCTCTGCTACACCGGCTCTGACGCTCATCAGATGTGACAGGGCTTGAAAACTATTATGGACTCCAAAAGGAAACCCAGACGCAAGCTGCCCAGTGATGCGAGCCTAACAGACGAGCTAAATGCCTTTTATGCTCGCTTCGAGGCAAGCAACACTTGCACGAGAGCACCAGCTGTTCTGGATGCACCACTTGGATTTGATTTGACAACAGACCAAAACCTGAAGGGAGATAACAATGTATGCATGCTGCATCATTAGCCATAAAACATAAATCTGGACAACAGATAACTGAGGATGACTCCATTTGACCTCCTTAGAGAACAACATTTTACCTTGTGGTGACTCGGTTCAAATGTGGCAAGCAGTGACTCAGCAACATCCAATGGCTCATTTAGCATTTCATGTAAATTATCCAAAACAAGGAGCGGTTTCCATTAGATAGCACAGCCACAAAGTCAAAATTGCTATATTGAAAAAATTAACATACACCAAAATGTGCTTTTTGGTTTTCATTTAAGGTTAGGCAGTGTGGTTAAGTTTAAATTGTAGAAATAAGTGGGGATAATGACTTTTGGACTGTGGTAACTAGTGTCATGACATTGGCCTGTGGGTAAGGTTTATGACCCCCCCCATAAATACCTTTCTCCCTTCCCTCTCTCTTGACTCTACAGAGAGACTCTTGAATAGCCTTTGTTAAACAGAGAGTCTGGGAACATCAAACAAGTGGAGGGAAAGGAACCATATTTCGGTAATAGAACCAGTTGAAAATATGCGTTGGTACTTAATGAATATGATGTCAGTTCGGTTGTCATCTGAGACATTATGACTGATAACAGGACGACCTAAACTATATCTGGGAAAGACTACACATTATAGTTATCCGTTTCTCATGGAATTGTTGTGCAATTCAAATGTTTAAATATAGAATTATTGGTGAAAAGATTCAATGTAATTTTAGCTTCCAAATGAGATATTTGGATTTTCATAAGTTAGGCCTCTGCTCAATCAGTGGCCCGCCCCTGTGAAGAGACATGGGCTATAAACTATGAAACACACCCTTCTCCCTCCACTATATAAAAGCTCTTGACGAAAAGATAACCTCCTGTTCCGGCTACATTAGGATGACGGTCCGATGTCAGAAGGGTTCAGATAATAACTACAGAACAAAGCCAACCTCAGCGTGAGATTTGGTTGCGAATGGTATGAACTTTGAACTCTTATTCACTACAGAAGTGATACTGTCAGGGTTTTCCTGTGGTGAAGTAGAGGAGGACCAAAACGCAGCGTGGTTATATTGACTCATGTTTAATAAAAACAGATAAACATGAACACTACAAAACCAAAAACAAAACACAGAGACAGGAACAATCACCCACAAAACCCAACACAAAACAGGCTACCAAAATATGGTTCCCAATCAGAGACAATGACTAACACCTGCCTCTGATTGAGAACCATATCAGGCCAAACATAGAAATAGACAAACCAGACACACAACATAGAATGCCCACCCAGCTCACATGCTGACCAACACTAAAACAAGGAAAACACATACGTACGATGGGCAGAACGTGACAGATACCTCCTAGCCGTTGAGTTTGCAACAGCCCCTGTAAACGTTGGCTAGGAGGGGACAGATGGAGCATCCCGTCCACCACACAACGATAACACTAGAACATTTCCCGTTCACCACCACTCTTCAAAGGACAAAGGATTCTGCTGGGCAACACGGCCTTCCATCTACCACCAACCTATTGAAGTGCAGCTCAGAGTAAATATTCATTGCATTTTCCTTTTCCACAACCGCAGACCACATGTAACCATGCCAGCTCAGGACCTCCACTTCCGGCTTCTTCACCTGTCTGTGACCAGCCACCCGGACAGCTGATGAAACTGAGTATTTCTGTCTGTAATAAATCCTTTTTGTGGGGAAAAGCTCAATTCTGATTGGCTGGGCCTGGCTCCCCTTCGTGTGGGCCTATACCCTCCCAGGCCCACCCATGCCTGCGTCCCTGCCCAGTCACGTGAAATCCATAGATTAGGGCCTAATTTATTTATTTAAATTGACTGATTTACTTATATGAACTGTAACTAAGTAAAATCTTTGAAATTATTGCATGTTACATATATATTTTTGTTCACTGTATATACAGTACCAGTCAAAAGTTTGGACACCTACTCATTCAAGGGTTTTTCTTTATTTGTACTATTTTCCACTTTCTACATTAGTAGAATAATAGTGAAGACATCAAAACTATTAACACATATGGAATCATGTAGAAACCAAAAAAGTGTTAAACAAATCCAAATATGTTTTAGATTCTTCAAAGTAGCCACCCTTTGCCTTGATGACAGCTTTGCACTCTTGGCATTCTCTCAACCAGCTTCACCTGGAATGCTTTCCCAACAGTCTTGAAGGAGTTTCCACATATGCTGAGCACTTGTTGGCTGCTTTTCCTCCACTCTGCGGTCCAACTCATCCCAAACCATCTCAAATGGGTTGAAGTCGGGTGATTGTGGAGGCCAGGTCATCTGATGCAGCACTCCATCACTCTGCTTATTGGTCAAATATCCCTTACACGGGCCTCCCGGATGGCGCAGTGGTTAAGGGGGCTGTACTGCAGCGCCAGCTGTGGCACCAGAGACTCTGGGTTTGCACCCAGGCTCTGTCGTAACCGAGACAAGATAGTAGCTTCTAACAATTGGATGCCACGAAATTGGGGAGGAAAAAAGGGGGTAAAAAAAATATTTAAAAAAAATATCCCTTACACAGCCTGGAGGTGTGTTGGGTCATTGTCCTGTTGAAAAACAAATTATAGTCCCACTAAGCGCAAACCAGATGGTATGGCATATCGCTGAAGAATGCTGTGGTAGCCATGCTGTTTAAGTGTGCCTTGAATTCTAAATAAATCACAGACCGTGTCACCAGCAAAGCACCCCCACATCATCACACCTCCTCCTCCATGCTTCATGGTGGGAACCACACATGCAGAGATTATCCGTTCACCTACTCTGTGTCTCACAAAGACACGGCGGTTGGACCCAAAAATCTCAAATTTGGACTCATCAGACCAAAGGAAATATTTCCACTGGTCTAATGTCCATTGCTTGTGTTTGTTGGCCCAAGCAAGTCTCTTCTTATTATTGGTGTCTTTTAGTAGTGGTTTCTTTGCAGCAATTCGACCATGAAGGCCTGATTCACGCAGTCTCCTCTGAACAGTTGATGTTGAGATGGGTCTTTTACTTGCACTCGGTGAAGCATTTATTTGTGCTGCCATCTGAGGTGCAGTAAATCCTCAAAATGTCAAGAACTTTAACATTTTCTTCCAGTGCAGTCGCAAAAACCATCAAGCACTATGATGAAACGGGCTCTCTCTAACTTATCCTCTGCAGGAGAGGTAACTCTGGGTCTTCCTTTCCTCATGAGAGCCAGTTTCATCATAGCGCTTCATAGTTTTTGCAACTGCACTGGAAGAAAATGTAAAAGTTCTTGACATTTTGAGGATTTACTGACCTTCATGTCTTAAAGTAATGATGGACTGTTGTTTCTCTTTTCTTATTTGAGCTGTTCTTGACATATGTACTTTTACCAAATAGGGCTATTTTCTGTATACCACACCTACCTTGTCACAACACAGCTGATTGGCTCAAACGCATTGAGGAAATAATTTCCACAAATTAACTTTTAACAAGGTGGCACAACTGTTAATTGAAATGCATTCCAGGTGACTACCTGATGAAGCTGGTTGGGAGAATGCCAAGTGTTCAAAGCTGTCATCAAGGCAAAGAGTGCCTACTTTATTATCCATATTTCAATCAATCAGCTTATTATCCAAATGTCTATCAATCAGCTTAACACATCCTATCCACACTCACACAACTTTAACATCCACTTAGTACTATTCCCTAACACATGATAATCTCCCGTATTACCTCATTTGCATTTTCAACTATTATTTTATTGTTACTTGCTATGCACCATATGTATCACCATATATTCTCTTGCCGCTACTTCCTATACATAACACCACAGACAGCTGCCATATTGTTTTTTTTTTTAATAACAAAATATTTTTAATACAAACTAATTTAAATTGACTTACTGAAATTCATTAGACATGTCCCTCAGAGGTTTGGGGATCATGTATTTTCCCCAGGGCAGCTCTCAATAAAAGTTTGGGCGGGTCCACATCCTCTTTGGTCAGAAGGGAAATCCCTTACGCTTTCCCACTAGGGAATGCGGCACCGATACCCCCCTCACAGACCTTCACTGGGATGCTACACAAGTGGAATTACTGATCCTGTTCGTTGACACCAAATTGTTGTTGAAAGCCCCCCTCATATCTTTACCAAGCACAGGCAGGAACCAATGATTGTTTATGACACCAATAGGCAAGACGACCATTTGAAGGCGGTCTCTTCACAAAGTAATATTTCCTCCACATGCCCCTTCCACTCTAAACAGTTTTAATACAATAAGTGCTTTATGGCTTTAGCATCAATCAGAGTGGTTCAAACCACACATACAACAGAAAAAAAGTGTATAGCTCTTTTAATGAAAAACAAAGAGTAGTGTAAAGGAATCCAATTCCAGTTCATTTTAATGCAAATTTACAGTGCAAACATAACTACAAAGCTCCAATTTACTCGATACACATCAAACCACTAAGGAGTTGTATTATACAGTGTACAAAACATTAGGAACACCTGCTCTTTTCATGAGCGAGTGCCCAGATGAAAGCTATGATCCCTTCTTGAGGTCACCGAACATCCACTTCAATCAGCGTAGATAAAGGGGAGGAGACAGGTTTAAGAATGATTTTTAAACCTTGAGACAATTGAGACATGGCTTGTTTGTGTGTGCCATTCAGAGGGTGTATGGGCAAGACAAACGATTTAAGTGCTTTTGAACGGGTTATGGTAGTAGCTGCCAGGCACACCGGTTTGAGTGTGTCGAGAACTACAACGCTGCTGGGTTTTTCACTCTCAACAGTTTCCCATGTGATTCAAGAATGGTCCACCACCCAGTGCACATCGAGCCAAATTGACAACGGTGGGGAACATTGGAGAGAACATGGGCCAGCATCCCTGTGGAACACTTTCAATACCTTGTAGAATTGAGGCTGTTGAGGGCAAAAGGTGGGGTGCAACTCAATATTAGGAAGGTGTTCCTAATGTTTTGTACACTCAGTGTATATACACATTTACTTAGATAAACAGAAACATTAAATCAAAACAGGGCCGTAGGTAGCACAACAATAAACACTTCTATTGTTATGATTATTCTTCGTTCAACATGACTCAAATTAAACAGCTAGTGCCTGCCCAGTGTGAAATCACAGCACATGCAACAATAGGGAAGGATCGTGCAACAGGAGTCAAATTATAACTCAATCTGAGATATTGAAGACTTTGATGTGGTTTTCAAAAAATGGTATTCATTTTTGTGGATGTAACTTAGTGTATAGTTTCAATGGAGAACATATCAACAGATTGGTCAGCATTGACAGTAGTGGAGTGTTAAAACTAAGGTGTTCTCTAGTGACTAGTAGTCAAAGTGATTCTGTGTTTCCAGACTCTCCTTATTCTACCTTCAAGTCTTCCAGTGTATACACAAATCCATGTTCAAGCAGGAAACCTCACAGAATATATGCCCCTCTGCGTCCCATGCATCATTCATAACAACAGAAAAGTGTGGTGTCCTGCTCATTTACTTTCAACTTCACAGCAGCCCTGCCTTCTATAGCAACTTCAATAAATATATCATTAATAACTTATCCTTCAATCTCCATGTCAGTAAAAAAAAGTGATATTTTTCTAACAGCACTGTATAAGTGTTCCGAAATTCCAATACCTAAACATTTCACATTAGTAAGAATGGAGAGAAGGGGGGATAAAATGATACTATTTACTTTACATGAAGACAGAGACAAATTAGGAATTAGTAAGGACAAGCGAAAAGTAAGAGGGAAAACATTTATCCAAAGGAAGCCAATGGGACATTCCACATTTAGCTTATATAAAAGCATCTCAATTACCAACCTTCCTAACATTCAGAACATAAGGGGGGGGGGGGAAATATTAGCATCCCATTAAAAATATTTTCACATACAGTACCAGTCAAAAAAGTTTGGACACTCCTACTCATTCGAGGATTTCTATTTATTTATACTATTTTCTACATTGTAAAATAATAGTGAAGACATGAAATAACACATAGGGAATCATGTAGTAACCAAAACAAGTGTTAAACATATCAAAATATATTTTATATTTGAGATTCTTCAAAGTACCCACCCTTTACCTTGATGACAGCTTTGCACACTCTTGGTATTCTCTCAACCAGCTTCATGGAGGTAGTCACCTGGAATGCATTTCAATTAACAGGTGTGCCTTGTTAAAAGTGCATTTGTGGAATTTCTTTGATTCTTAATGCATTTGAGCCAATCAGTTGTGTTGTGACAAGGTAGGCGTGGCATACAGAAGAAAGCCCTATTTGGTAAAAGACCAAGTCCATGTTATGGCAAGAACAGCAGCTCAAATAAGCAAAGAGAAACAACAGACCATCTTTAATACATGAAGGTCATTCAATGTGGAAAATTCCAAGAACGTTGAACGCTTCTTCAAGTGCAGTCGCAAAAACCATCAAGTGCTATGATGAAACTGGCTCTCATGAGGACCGACACAGGATAGGAAGACCCAGAGTTACCTCTGCTGCAGAGGATATGTTCATTAGAGTTACCAGCCTCAGAAATTACAGCCTAAATAATTGCTTCACAGAGTTCATGTAACTGACACATCTCAACATCAACTGTTCAAAGGAGACTGCGTGAATCAGGCCTTCATGGTAAAATTGCTGCAAAGAAACCACTACCAAAAGACACCAATAAGAAGAAGAGACTTGGTTGGGCCAAGAAACACAAGCAACAGACAGACAGGGGAAATCAGTCCTTTGGTCTGATGAGTCCAAATGTGAGATTTTTGGTTCCAACTGTGTCTTTGTAAGACGCAGAGTAAGTAAACGGATGATCTCTGCATATGGTTCTCACCATAAAGGATGGAGGTGGTGGTGTGATGGTGCTTTGCTGGTGACACTGTCTGTGATTTATTTAGAATTGAAGGCACACTTAACTAGCATGGCTAGCACAGCATTCTGCAGTGATACGCCATCCCATCTGGTTTGCACTTAGTGGAATTATCATTTGTTTTTCAACAGGACAATGACCCAACATATCTCCAGGCTGTGTAAGGGCTATTTGACCAAGGAAAGTGATGAGTGCTGCATCAGATGACCTGGCGTCCACAATCACCCAACCTCAATCCAAAGGAGATTTTTTGGGATGAGTTGGACCGCAGAGTGAAGAAAAAGCAGCCAACAAGTGCTCAGAATATGTGGGAACTCCTTCAAGACTGTTGGAAAAGCATTCCAGGTGAAGCTGGTTGAGAGAATGCCAAGAGCGTGCAAAGCTGTCATCAAGCTAAAGGGTGGCTACTTTGAAGAACCTAAAATATATTTCATTTGTTTAACACTTCATAGTTTTGATATCTTCACTATTATTCAACAATGTAGAAAATAGTAAAAATAAAGAAAAACACTTTGAATGAGTAGGTGTCCAAACTTTTTAAATTTGATTTTTTATTACCCCATTTTCGTGTTATCCAATTGGTAGTTAGTCTCAGTCTCGTCTCATCGCTGCAACTCCCGTACGGACACAGGAGAGACAAAGGTCAAGAGCCGTGCGTCCTCCGAAACACAACCCAACCGCACTGCTACTTGACACAATACCCACTTAACCCGGAAGCCAGCCGCACCAATGTGTCGGAGGAAATGCATACACCTGGCGACCATGTCAGCATGCACTGCACCCGGCCCACCACAGGAGTCGCTAGTGCGCGATGGCACAAGGGCATCCCTGCCGGACAACCCCCCCCCAAATCCGGATGACGCTGGGCCAATTGTGCGCCACCCCATGGGTCTCCCGGTCGTGGCCGGCTGCGACAGAGCCTGGACTCAAACCCAGAATCTCTAGTGGCACAGCTAGCACTGTGATGCAGTGCCTTAGACCACTGCGCCACTCGGGACGTGTGTCCAAACTTTTGACTGGTACTGTACATACATTATTATTCATGTCTATTAGTGTTGTACATCCATGTTAACAACACAAACGACATTCACATATTGTGGAGTGGGTTAGAGGTGTGCACTCTCGCTTTAATAGCTTGGAGTTTTGGTCTTTGTACTGGTTAGCAATGCTTAGTGATGGCATCAGTTTATATATATATATATATATATATATATATATATATATATATATATATATATGAGGGAGGGATGGGGAGAGGGCAGCGTGGTAGTGAGGATGGGGAGAAAGTATGTGATATATATATATATATATATATATATAGTAGTGAGCATCACAGCCATACACTCCCCGGGCATGCCAAGAGAGAGCTGGTTAGGGAACTAAGCGTCATATACATTTCACACAGAACTATGTACAGCTACGTAACAAGCAAGCTAGGAGAGGTATCCCTCTGGAGGGTTTTTATTCATCTATTCAGCTTATCTCAGCTGTTTCAGGTGCCATGCAGAGTTCATTTACATTTGCAGGAAAACAAGGGAACACCAGAGGGGGAGAATATAGCAGGAAAGGTGTTGTTTCTAGGTTTCTTCCTTAAAAAGCGCTGGCCTGCATCACAGCGTGGCTTTCTCTATCAGATAGCATATCACTCGCTCTCTCTACAGTGCTTAATTTACAAGGCAAGGAAGAGCGCCAAAATCCCAGAGGACAGGAGAGTTATATAGAATTTGTTCAGCTAATATTGTTCAGAAGTGATTTACTAGTTAGCTACCATATCTCTGTAAGTAGAAGCAGATTGCCAAGGAGGACCGAACAAGCAGAATGCATAAAAACAAACAAGGAATGTTAAAAAAAAGGAATAACTTAAAACATACTTAAATAGAACTTCAAATAAATAACTTCAAAAATGTGCCCTTCTTTGCTGCACTCTATGGCAGGCCTGCTGCAATAGGTGACAGAACCCTTTTTTCTGTCACCCAATTCGTCTCCTGAAGGGGGTGGGATGATGGTGGGGAGATGTAACAGACAAATTGGAGGGAACCTCAAAAAGTGGAACAGATCATGCAAAAAGATAGCGAGGGGAAAAGAGCATCATTCAATCCTTCTGGCTGCCTTCCTCTCCCTTTCCTCAAGAGGGCGTCGCTCCATCACTCACGGGAACGGCCCACGATAGCCAAGATGTAGAGGAAGATGTTGATGATGTCTGTGTAGAGGTTGAGAGCAGCAAAGATGTACTCCTCTGGACTCAGAGCCAGCTTCTTGTTGCCCAGGAGGAGCTGGGTGTCCACAGCCAAGAACTACAACCATACAGAACATGGAGAAAGGAATGATTATGGCAAGAGAGACATTCAATCAGCCAATCATGTACAGCAGAATTGTAACGCTGTGCATACAGATCTGAGTAGGAACATCACATGGATTTTCAGGTTAGGATTCAGCCCCTTATGCTGATGTTTTTTAATGATTCATATTCTTATAACCACAAAAGTTACTAGTGATGTTCTGCCATACTGCATTAGCCTGAAATCACCCGACTATTCTGAATAAAATATAAATAAGGTTCTCATCTTTAAATGGTCTTTCTTCATCCCCACTCACGTTAATGTCTCTACCATATCCCACAACCAACAATTGGAATTCATCCCTCGCATCTGTCCATCTCTACTAGGTGTTATGTCACCACTCTATTCTTTCCTTCAGGCCAGTGGACCAACTTTCCCCCCCATCCTCACCAACACGCTGCCCTGCCCCTCCAGCCATCCTCACCGACACGCTGCCCTGTCCCTCCACCCATCCTCACCGACACGCTGCCCTGCCCCTCCACCCATCCTCACCGACACGCTGCCCTGCCCCTCCACCCATCCTCACCGACACGCTGCCCTGCCCCTCCACCCATCCTCACCGACACGCTGCCCTGCCCCTCCACCCATCCTCACCGACACGCTCCCCTGCCCCTCCACCCATCCTCACCGACACGCTGCCCTGCCCCTCCACCCATCCTCACCAACACGCTGCCCTGCCCCTCCCCCCATCCTCACCAACACGCAGCCCTCCCCCCCATCAACACGCAGCCCTCCCCCATCCTCACCAACACGCTGCTCTCCCCCCATCCTCACTAACATGCTGCCCCCCCATCCTCACTAACACCCTGCCCTCCCCCCCATCCTCACTAACACCCTGCCCTCCCCCCCATCCTCACTAACACCCTGCCCCCCCCCGTCCTCACAAACACGCTGCCCTAACCCCCATCCTCACTAACACCCGCTGACCTCCCCCATCCTCACCCTGCCCTCCCCCCGTCCTCACAAACACGCTGCCCCCCCCATCCTCACGCTGCCCCCATCCTCACTAACAAGCTGCCCCCCATCCTCCCCACCGTCGTCCTCAACCACCCTGCCCCTCCCCCCACTCGCTCGCCCCTGCCCCTGCCCCCCCCATACTCACCAACTCGCTGCCCTGCCCCTCCACCCATCCTCACCAACTGCTCCCCCCGCTGCCCTGCCCCTCCCCCATCCTCACCAACTCGCTGCCCTGCCCCTCCACCCATCCTCACTAACTCGCTGCCCCCCCCATCCTCACTAAAACGCTGCTCTACTCCCCATCCTCACTAACACGCTGCCCTCCCCCATCCTCCCCATCCTCCCCATCCACTAACACGCTGCCCTGCCCCTCCCCCCATCCTCACTAACACGCTGCCCTCCCCCATCCTCACTAACACGCTGCCCCCCCCCATCCTCACTAACACGCTGCCCTCCCCCATCCTCACTAACACGCTGCCCCCCCATCCTCACAAACACGCTGCCCCCCACCCATCCTCCCCATCCTCCACCCACTCAACACGCTGCCCTCCCCCATCCTCACTAACACGCTGCCCTGCCCCTCCCCCATCCTCACTAACACGCTGCCCTCCCCCCATCCTCACTCCCCCAACACCCTGCCCTCCCCCTCATCCTCACTAACACCCCTCCACCCATCCTCACTAACACGCCCCCTAACCCCTCCACCCATCCTCACAAACACGCTGCCCTATCCCCCCATCCTCACTAACACGCTGCCCCCCCATCCTCACTAACACGCTGCCCCCCCCCATCCTCACCAACACGCTGCCCTCCCCACCCTCCACCCATCCTCAACGCTCCCTGCCCCTCCCCCCAACAACACGCTGCCCTGCCCCTCCCCCATCCTCACCAACCCTGCCCCCCCCATACTCACCAACTCGCTGCCCTGCCCCTCCACCCATCCTCACCAACTCGCTGCCCTGCCCCTCCACCCATCCTCACTAACTCGCTGCCCCCCCCCATCCTCACACCAAAACACTGCTCTACCCCCATCCTCACTAACACGCTGCCCTACCCCCATCCTCACTAACACGCTGCCCACCCCCCCATCCTCACTAACACGCTGCCCTCCCCCATCCTCACTAACACGCTGCTCACTCCCCCCCCATCCTCACTAACACTGCTGCCCTGCCCCCCCCATCCTCACTAACACGCTGCCCCCCCATCCTCCTAACACGCTGCCCCCCCATCCTCACTAACACACTGCCCTGCCCCCCCCCATCCTCACTAATGCGCTGCCCTCCCCCCATCCTCACTAACGCGCTGCCCTCCCCCCCATCCTCACCAACGCTGCCCCCCCCATCCTCACTAACTCGCTGCCTCCCCCGTCCTCACTAACACGCTGCCCTGCCCCTCCACCCATCCTCACCAACACGCTGCCTGCCCCTCCACCCCCTGCCATGCCCCTCCACCCATCCTCACCAACACGCTGCCCTGCCCCTCCACCCATCCTCACCAACACGCTGCCCTGCCCCTCCACCCATCCTCACCAACACGCTGCCCTGCCCCTCCACCCATCCTCACCAACACGCTGCCCTGCCCCTCCCCCCATCCTCACTAACACGCTGCCCCCCCCCCATCCTCACTAACACGCTGCCCTCCCCCATCCTCACTAACACGCTGCCCTCCCCATCCCCCCGTCCTCACAAACTACACGCTGCCCTCCCCCATCCTGCCCTGCCCTGCCCCTCCACCCATCCTCACCAACACGCTGCCCTGCCCCTCCACCCATCCTCACCAACACGCTGCCCTCCACCCCCTCCACCCATCCTCACTGCTGCCCTCCCCCCATCCTCACTAACACGCTGCCCTCCCCCATCCTCACTAACGCGCTGCCCTGCCCCTCCCCCATCCTCACTAAACGCGCTGCCCTGCCCTCCCCCATCCTCACCAACTCGCTGCCCTGCCCCTCCACCCATCCTCACGCTGCCCCTCCCCCAACACGCTGCCCTGCTGCCCTCCACCCATCCTCACCAACACGCTGCTCCCCAGCACCTCCACCCATCCTCACTAATACGCTGCCCACTCCTCATCCTCACTAACACGCTGCCCCCCCCATCCTCACTAACACGCTGCCCTGCCCCCCCATCCTCACTAACACGCTGCCCTCCCCCATCCTCACAAACACGCTGCCCTGCCCCTCCCCCTCCACCCATCCTCACCTAACACGCTGCCCTGCACCCTCCACCCATCCTCACCAACACGCTGCCCCCATCCCCCATCCTCACCCCCATAACACGCTGCCCTACCCCCATCATCACCCTCCCCCATCCTCACTAACACGCTGCCCCCCCATCCCCCCCGTCCTCACTAACACGCTGCCCTGCCCTCCCCCATCCTCCTCACGCTGCCCCGCTGCCCCCCCTAACACGCTGCCCTACCCCATCCTCACTAACCCTCCACCCCCATCCTCACCAACACGCTGCCCTGCCCCTCCACCCATCCTCACCAACACGCTGCCCTGCCCCTCCACCCATCCTCACTAACACGCTGCCCCTCCCCCATCCTCACTAACGCTGCCCTGCCCCCACCCATCCTCACTCAACACGCCTGCCCCTCCCCCATCCTCACTAACACGCTGCCCCCCACCCATCCTCACCAACATCCTGCCCCTACTCACCAACACTGCCCTGCCCCCCCCCATCCTCACTAACACGCTGCCACCCCCATCATCACTAACACGCTGCCCTGCCCCCCCATCCTCACTAACACGCTGCCCCCCCCCCCATCCCCACTAACACGCTGCCCCCCCATCCTCACTAACACGCTGCCCTACCCCCATCCTCACTAACACGCTGCCCTGCCCCCCATCCCCATCCCTCACTAACACGCTGCCCTCCCCCCCCCCCATCCTCACTAACACGCTGCCCTGCCCCTATCCCCCCATGCCCCTCCACCCACTAACACGCTGCCCCCTCCACCCATCCCCACTAACACTGCTGACGCTGCCCTACCCCCCATCCTCACTAACACGCTGCCCCCCCTTACTAACCCCTAACCCCCATCCTCACTAACACGCTGCCACCCCCATCCTCACTAACACGCTGCCCTCCCCCACCCCCCCATCCTCACTAACACGCTGCCCTTCCCCCATCCCCATCCTCACTAACACGCTGCCCTCCCCCCATCCTCACTAACACGCTGCCCTCCCCATCCCCCCATCCTCACTAACACGCTGCCCTCCCCCCATCCCCACTAACACGCTGCCCCCTCCCCATCCTCACTAACACGCTGCTGCCCCCCCACCAACACGCTGCTGCCCCCCCCACACTAAACACGCCCTCCCCATCCTCACTAACACACTGCCCTCCCCCATCCTCACTAACACACTGCCCTCCCCCATCCTCACTAACACACTGCCCTCCCCATCCTCACTAACACACTGCCCTCCCCATCCTCACTAACACACTGCCCTCCCCCATCCTCACTAACACACTGCCCTCCCCATCCCCCATGCCCTCCCCCATCCTAACACACTGCCCTCCCCCATCCTCACTAACACACTGCCCTCCCCCATCCTCACTAACACACTGCCCTCCCCCCCCATCCTCACTAACACACTGCCCTCCCCCATCCTCACTAACATGCTTCCCCTCTTTTTACTGCCTTGTTTAAAGGTGAATGAGAGCTTTGGGCACAACACTTTTGGTGAGTCTGACTAGTGCCCATAACTGACTGATCGCATCAGCAAGGTCGTTTTTCCACCTTTAGAGTTTCCAAAATGTAACCATGGTTTTTTTATACATTTTTTGTTTCGTTCTCACTTTTCCACAAAAAAATATGAAATTATCCCAGTTTGCAGGGAGAGCAGACTGGGCTCAGACAGGGGTGGAAAACCTGAGGCCACCAGCAGCTGCGTGATAATCCGGTCACATAGCCAAACAGTTGGACTCAGTCAATTCCTGTCCCGCTGAGCTTGGATTCTGTTAGAGCTCAATGGGTATAGCCCAATGACTTACATAATACACACACAAGAAAGGCTGTGTTGAAGACAGGGTTTATATACACATCCTTGGTATAGTCCTGTCACAACCCTGTCATTTAGCAACCATCCCATATGCACCATAACATTGATTATAATGACAGACATCCCTAGTGAACAACACACCCTTTATACTAAAATTTGTCCTGATAGTCAACCATGCCACATTTACTTATTACACTTTCACAGGTCACACAGTGGTGTGGATGAGGCGAGAGCCCCCCTTAAAACATGAAGCCCTGAAAAGTGCCATATAAATGCAATACATCATTCAAATTCAGGCGAGTTCCTCTACTTACGCAGGTGAAGAGCAGGGCTCCCAGGGAGGCGTAGACGATGTGGAGGATCCTGTGGCGGATGAAGATGCAGAGGATGGAGAAGAGCAGCAGGACGATCAAACACACAAACAGAACGCCGCGGCAGGAAGTGAAGTCATACTTGCTCTGGATTAGGGGAGAAAACAGGGAAATTAGGGATTGTCATTGTCTCAAGAGGGAGTTGAGGTTCAAGCCCCCGAACATTCCTCAATTCTCAAGGCTATGCCATAGTATGTGATAGTAATAGTGACAGTATGTAATAGTGATAGCAATAGTAATTGATAGTGACAATAATAGTATGTGATAGTAATAGTGAAAATGAAACAAAGGCCATGGAGGCAGAAAAAGACTCCATAATATCATGGTTTGCAAAACCGTAATACTGTAATACTGTGTGTGATGCTGACAGCAAGGTGGGAGTCAGGATGGAGTGTGTGTGTGTATACGCATTCATGACTGTGTGCACTACTGACCTGTAGTGAGAAGAGGACCACGGTGAAGCAGACCACAGCGGTGATGCCCACAGCCATGATGACAGTCTCTGTGTCGTAGAAGCTGGCGATCATCCCCACCATGTAGGACAGACTCAGGGTCAGGATGGACTGAGGGCAGACAACAACGTCAGTATTACAACCACAACACATCCCTCTCATAATGTTATATTTTAGATTAACTAACTTCAAATTAATGACTCGGGACGTCGGGTTTGATACGAAAGCTTCTTTTAGTAAGAATACTTGTTTACGTTACATTTATCAACAATTGTTTTGGTACAGAGCAATGCAGGTAAGATGCTGTCGGACTGTCAGCCACAATCACCAGCACCTGCACATAATTGGCGCGTTATCACTCATTCCTCTCACAAAGCATTCTGGGACTTGCAGTCAAAAAGCGTAATTCAACACAACCCAATACAATTACATATGCAAATAAATCTAAAGATTAACTCAAACACATTAAAGTTACAACATTATATAAATAATATATAGAGACAAATCAGGTCATCAATTGTATTTAAAGCCACAATATGTAACCTTTTGGGCGACCAGACAAAATTCACTTCCAGATGTGAGTTATAGATCTGTAATTCTCATTGAAATTAAGTCTATGAAGTGGTAGATCTGTTCTATGTACACTATTTCTATGCTTCCAGTTTTTAAGTTTAGTTTTCGGTTTTGTACACCAGCTTCAAACCGCTGAAAATACAATATTTTGGGTTATGAAAATGAATCTCTACACTATATATGGAAAACAACAAGCAAATAAAAACTGAAATTAGGCAAACTTTTAGAATTTTAGCAACCAGGAAATGGCTTTTTGCATAGTGCACCTTTAATCAATCCAATCTGTGTTTCATCGCTTCGTTGATTTCACAGTTTTATAAAACGCGACAATATCTATCTTATATTTGTAACTCTAGTCTAATATCAATATCTACCCAATTCCAGCAACACTGTCCCAAACCAAGACCTGAAACATTAACAGATACATAGGGTTGATACATTAGACAATGCATCTATTAGAGGTTAAAAGACAGAGTCCACATCCCAAATGGCAGCACGCTATTCCCTACGTAGTGCACTACTGGCACCCTATTCCCTACATAGTGCACTACTTTTAAAATAGAACACTACACAGGGAATAGGGTGCCATTTAGCATGCAGAAATGGCTGTACCAATGCCATCAGGTTCCAGGGGTGTTTGCGACGGAACTCTCCACAGCAGCTGAGGGTGATGAGAGACACAAAGAAGATGGCGTAGGACACGTAGTACGTCCAGGGGTTACGCCGCACAAACAACTTGGCATCGTCCACAAAGGTAAAGACGGCCACGAAGGAGAAGGTGACCATCAGCTGAACGGTCAGCACCAGGAACACCTAGGAGGAGGTGGAGAAGGTTGGACAGAGATGTTATAGGACTGTCTCAAGAAAGATATTCAATAACTATGACAAAGTGTCAGTCAACATTGGCTATTGAAATTTAAGTTGAAACTTTGCTGGTTAGATTTGTGAGGGAATTTCTTTATTTTGAATAATAGTCAAAAACATGAAAATAATAGCAGATCATTGTTTTATTCATGAAGTGTATTTGGACATGGACAATGTACCTCAAAAACATACAGTACATCTCAAAAGTGAGAAGTGATGCGTTGCACCATTTATTTATTTACATTTTGCACCAGATTTAGCTAAAAGCTCATTTATATCTGAATAACTAGGAGCTGATAGAAACCAAACCATTCTATCGCCTCCATTCACTCAACTGACAACATGTTATTCTGTTCTCATTCACGCAGTCCCGTCCCCTCTCCTGTCTCACCTTTCTGATGAACGCCTGTCGGATGCTCTTGTCCTCAAAGCCAGAGTTGGTAAACTCCTCGTTGTCGTAGTAAGACGGCGGCACGTCCCCATGGTAACCTTCACCCGCAGAAGCTGAAAACCCCAGACAATAACAACAAAAGGACCAAATAGCAACCATGGGTTTAATCACTACAGGGGTGAGTCTATTGGCAATCAAATGCTTGTAGATTGTGAGACTATTGAATGTGTTGTTTTGACACGGGTCATTAACAGGGTTAGTTCTATATAGTTGTTGATCAGTCAGTCAGTCAGTCAGTCAGTCAGTCAGTCAGTCAGTCAGTCAGTGAGACAGTCAGTCAGTGAGACAGTCAGTCAGTCAGTCAGTCAGTGAGACAGTCAGTCAGTCAGTCAGTGAGACAGTCAGTCAGTCAGTGAGACAGTCAGTCAGTCAGTCAGTCAGTGAGACAGTCAGTCAGTCAGTCAGTCAGTGAGACAGTCAGTCAGTGAGACAGTCAGTCAGTGAGACAGTCAGTCAGTCAGTGAGACAGTCAGTCAGTCAGTCAGTGAGACAGTCAGTCAGTCAGTCAGTCAGTGAGACAGTCAGTCAGTCAATCAGTCAGTGAGACAGTCAGTCAGTGAGACAGTCAGTGAGACAGTCAGTCAATCAGTCAGTCAGTGAGACAGTCAGTCAGTGAGACAGTCAGTGAGACAGTCAGTGAGACAGTTTAACCTCAGGAGGATGATATATGTGTGCTTCTCCAGTACAGTAGGTTGATGGACAGTGAAAGACACAGGCAGCAAATTCTCAGGGTAATTATACATCCATCTAAGTGGAAAAGCAAACAGTGATCTTAAGAATTTCCAAACCTGCCTTTCAAATGGAAAACTGACATAAGCAGGAGTGAAGACTGGTAACAGAATTAATTTAACTGTACCTGAGCACATTGCGTTTGGCCCACTTGGATTAATGATGTTTGACATGGGCATGAGTGTTACAAAACATTTAAGTGTAGAAATAATGTGCATGTTAGCCCAGGTCTTGGGACAGTTTTGCAATCTTATAGCCATTTAAGCATAGAATGGAGGTAAACCCAGAAGAACCAGAAAGAGTGTCTAGAGAGCAACCTTTTCCTAGATTCTCCATGACACCATATGACTGCTCTTCCAAACATAAATCATGTGAAATGTCTCAAGCACAGCTACATGTCCACTACTGTCTACTCACTGTTGGGGTCACCAGGGAACCCTGGCTGTGCAGGTTGCTGGTAGGGCACTGTGGGGTAGGGGCCCTGGGGATAGGGCATCTGAGGGTAGGGTCCCTGTCCAAACCCGGGGCCTCCCTGGGGAAACCCGGGCTGACCATAGGGTGCAGGTTGACCATAGGGTGCAGGTTGACCATAGGGTGCAGGTTGATCATATGGTGTAGGCTGGCCATAGGCTGCAGGCTGGCCAGGGTATGGAGCTTGCACTGGAGCCGGGGTGTAGTTGGGAGGGGCTATCCCGAACCCGGGCTGGGGTGGTCCATAGACGTTGTTGTGGAGGGGGTTGTTCTCCCCCATGACCCCGGGGTAGCTGTTCTTGTCCTGAGACATGGTCTGTTTCTCTCACTGGTGGCCTGAGGAACAAGGAAACATGAAAAGAAACATGTATGGCATTCACAGGAACAGACCACTGTTGGGCGGGACTTTGCATTTGAGATAACATGACAAGCTGGAGTTTTCTGGAAAGTGAGGCAGGAGAAGGGAAATGGTGAAACATAGTAAACTTAGACTAATTATGTTTGACAGCTTCAGCATTAAAGTTCAACAGACACATCTTAGGTCAATAATATGAAGTATTTTTCTTCACCTTGCTTGTTTTACTCCCTCCCTCTAAAAGGAAGCACCGGAAAAGGTAATGATAGTCTTTGCCAGTGTGGCCAAGACCGTGCAAAGATTCAAACACTGAATCTGCCTGATTACAAAGCTGATGAGAACACTGAGGAAGCTGGCAGACAAAAGGCCCAGGCAGCAGCCTAGTGATTCTTCCTGAGAACACCCAGACAGTTCACACACACAGAGTCAGACACCCTCCATCAACACTGCTAAGCTGCTCAGTCAGTCTGCTCTCTGCAATGTACAGGAGGCAGGGCGAGAGAGGATGCACTGATGACATGAGTTGAATCAAGCCACATTAAACACTGTCCAATGACTGGCTGTTCTTGAATAGGCTAGGTGATTCTGGAACGTTAGGTTAGGATCCACTTGTCCTGACAATAGGATTCTCGGTAAACTGAAATGGAAGGATGTAGATTGACAGACCACTTTGTCCACGTCTAGGCCTAATCCAAATAATACACTCTCACTGGAGAGAACACTTTCTGCCCTGTCTCTGTCATGATGTTTTGTTGTGCTTTTCATCCACTGCATTGTTACACCACCACCAGGTCAAACTGGACTACAGTGGAGGCTGGTGGGCAGAACTAGAGGAGGACAGGCTCATTGTAATGGCTGGAATGGAATTCATGGAGCGGAGTCAAACATGTGACTTCCATATGTATGATCTGTTTGATACCGTTCCAATGAGCCCGTCCTCCTACCAGCCTCCACCTCAGGACTTAGAATTTAGCACCAGCCAGTATGCTATTTAACCAAACAGTGTTTAGGCTATGGGGCAAAACAAAAAGAAAAGTTCAACTGCATGTTAGCCTATAAAGCTTGTTTTGCAAACATCTTGAAGACCCAGTTACCAGTTGACTGAATAGGACCTGACGTGTTTCACAAAAATACCTAGATGAGGATAGACGGACCATCCACACAGTCCTTCAGACTTTCCAGGAAACGGTACAGTGCTTTCCCCTAAAAGCTTTCCTGCACCAGAGCACAGAGTCACCACGGACCCAGGCAGGAGGTGTGTTGGTAATTAAATGCATTATTAATCTGCTTCGCTTTAGTAGGAGACCTGGTCTGAGTCACAAATTGCACCCTAATCCCGAAGCACTATCTAGGAAAAAAGGGACCCACCCTTGAAAACACTTGCCTTACTACAGGGGTGTGAAACTCAATCAGCACAAGGGCCATATTGAAAAGAAAACCAAGGAATTCACAGGCCAGACAGTTTTTACACACAAAAATCCATGCCTATAACTGGTTTTATTTGAAAAAAAGATGGCCCTTTATAATAATTCCACCTACGTACATGGGATGCTGTATATAGCATTAACATATTAAAACAAAAATAATAAATCATATCTGTTCAGCCTTTGCTGCTATGCTTTCAGATGTGAATAATATGCTGTCACCCTAATCAAAAAGCATTTAATATAAACAACAGAAAATGAAGCTACAGTGCCTTGCGAAAGTATTCGGCCCCCTTGAACTTTGCGACCTTTTGCCACATTTCAGGCTTCAAACAAAGATATAAAACGGTATTTTTTTGTGAAGAATCAACAAGTGTGACACAATCATTAAGTGGAACGACATTTATTGGATATTGCAAACTTTTTTAACAAATCAAAAACTGAAAAATTGGTCGTGCAAAATTATTCAGCCCCTTTACTTTCAGTGCAGCAAACTCTCTCCAGAAGTTCAGTGAGGATCTCTGAATGATCCAATGTTGACCAAAATGACTAATGATGATAAATACAATCCACCTGTGTGTAATCAAGTCTCCGTATAAATGCACCTGCACTGTGATAGTCTCAGAGGTCCGTTAAAAGCGCAGAGAGCATCATGAAGAACAAGGAACACACCAGGCAGGTCCGAGATACTGTTGTGAAGAAGTTTAAAGCCGGATTTGGATAGATAAAGATTTCCCAAGCTTTAAACATCCCAAGGAGCACTGTGCAAGCGATAATATTGAAATGGAAGGAGTATCAGACCACTGCAAATCTACCAAGACCTGGCCGTCCCTCTAAACTTTCAGCTCATACAAGGAGAAGACTGATCAGAGATGCAGCCAAGAGGCCCATGATCACTCTGGATGAACTGCAGAGATCTACAGCTGAGGTGGGAGACTCTGTCCATAGGACAACAATCAGTCGTATATTGCACAAATCTGGCCTTTATGGAAGAGTGACAAGAAGAAAGCCATTTCTTAAAGATATCCATAAAAAGTGTCGTTTAAAGTTTGCCACAAGCCACCTGGGAGACACACCAAACATGTGGAAGAAGGTGCTCTGGTCAGATGAAACCAAAATTGAACTTTTTGGCAACAATGCAAAACGTTATGTTTGGCGTAAAAGCAACACAGCTCATCACCCTGCACACATCATCCCCACTGTCAAACATGGTGGTGGCAGCATCATGGTTTGGGCCTGCTTTTCTTCAGCAGGGACAGGGAAGATGGTTAAAATTGATGGGAAGATGGATGGAGACAAATACAGGGCCATTCTGGAAGAAAACCTGATGGAGTCTGCAAAAGACCTGAGACTGGGACGTAGATTTTGTCTTCAACAAGACAATGATCCAAAACATAAAGCAAAATCTACAATGGAATGGTTCAAAAATAAACATATCCAGGTGTTAGAATGGCCAAGTCAAAGTCCAGACCTGAATCCAATTGAGAATCTGTGGAAAGAACTGAAAACTGCTGTTCACAAAAACTCTCCATCCAACCTCACTGAGCTCGAGCTGTTTTGCAAGGAGGAATAGGAAAAAAATTCAGTCTCTCGATGTGCAAAACTGATAAGAGACATACCCCAAGCGACTTAAAGTATTAACTTAAGGGGTCTGAATAATTTTGCACGCCCAATTTTTCAGTTTTTGATTTGTTAAAAAAAAGTTTGAAATATCCAATAAATGTCATTCCACTTCATGATTGTTTCCCACTTTTTGTTGATTCTTCACAAAAAAAATACAGTTTTATATCTTTATGTTTGAAGCCTGAAATGTGGCAAAAGGTCGCAAAGTTCAAGGGGGCCGAATACTTTCGCAAGGCACTGTATAGGTTGTTAAACATTTAAACTTAAAAAATGTTTTTAATTTTTTTGCACTGCATGGATCACCAGTGCGGTTGAATGCAGTATTGCTGTATGGCGTTCTCAAAATGTATTGCAGTTTATTAGCCAGCTTAGGATACTGCTCAAATGTTGCTGTAATAGGCTGGCATGTTTGTCCTTTGCATGGTGTTTTGTTGCAAGTTTAGGTTTTGGTTATTCATTGTCAAGCTTTAAAAACTGAAGCCAGACTACAACATTTATTAGCCTAGCTATGACATGTGTCTGAACACTTTCCATCTGCTGTGCAAGGTAAACGAGACACATGATAGCAGAGCAATTGAGGTTGAATTTACGATGCCTACAAGTTTAAACTTTTGGTTCTGTAGAAGATTCAGTCAGTGCCATTAGTGATATGATATGATATGATACTGCACACTGGCTGGCTCGTGTGTGGGTGTGGCTGGGTCTGAGAAAGGGTGTGTGTGGCAATGCACTGCTGTCTGGTGTACAGCATGTTGGCAGTGCATTGCTGTGACTTGTAGTGCAGCACAGGCTATATGGAAGCGGAAAAAATGAATTGACAACACAAATAATTGCACGGGCCAGGTAGAAATGTGTCCAGGGGGCCTTGTGTTTGACCCCAATGCCCCCTTCCTTCACTCTACAGGGTCCCTCAGCCATCTCAAGCTCGCTCTATTCTATTGTCCTCCTTTAATACACATTTAAAATGCAGGTGGTCAGAGCCAACCACATTTTTTAAAAATGCATACAACTGTATGGCAGGTTTATCGAGTGATTTGTGGAGACACTTCTGGTTGTGTAACTTAGCCTTTTGTATCCCTAGACGGTAGCTTCTGCACAACAAGTTCCCCTTGGCTTGTACAGTCAAGTCCACACACACACACTAATCCTGTCTCTCTCACACTCAATCGGATAAGCAAGGGAAAGCAGAGGGGCAGATCACATCACTACAGCATCTGGGGCCACATTGAATAACAGTAGAATTATGTAACACTTGACTGTCCCATTTCCCTTTGGTGCCAAAGCCTGTATGTCTCCCAAATGGCACCCTATTTCCTATAGAGTGTACTACTTTTGAACACAACCCTCTGGGCCCTGGTCAAAACTAGTGCACTAAAAGGAGAATAGGGTGCCATTTGGGACGTAGGCCCCTGCATCCCGATACGGTCTCTGCACACTGGCTTGACCATTGGGGACTCGACCCAGATGGGTAACATTCATTGGCATCTGGCTTCACAACATTCCCCTACCTGTCCAGTACCTAGCTATTTCAATTACCTCAAACCACTAAAATGGACTCGGTACTGATATTCATATACATAACCATGTTATTTTCTACTCCTGCTGTAAACGAAGCATGTGACAAATACAATTTGATCATAACAGACTACAATCCTTATCTGACACAAGCCATTTTGACTGTTCCGACAATAATAATTGCTTGCTGACAAGGTAGGTACAGAACTCAGCAGCAATTCCTGTAAAGCTTGATCCATGGGCTGTCTGAACTCACCTCTCTGCATGTCTGAATTAACAAGAATGTAGTGTAGACAATCCATCAATCAGCTCAGTTAGGAACTGTCTGGGACTTAATAGTGGCTTTGCAGACAGCACAAGCATTCCATGACACCGCTCTTTTACATCTACATTTAGTCATTTAGCAGACGCTCTTATCCAGAGCGACTTACAGTAGTGAGTGCACACATTTTCATTCTTAGTCACGCACTCCCCTTCTCACACACACACATATATATTATACAGTGGTTTCAGAAAGTATTCACACCCCTTCTCCAATTTGTTTGTGTTGCAGTCTGAATTTAAAATGGAATAAATTCATATTTTTGTCATCACTGGAATGCACACAATACCCCAATATCAAAGTGGAATTATGTAAAAAAAAATAATAATAATAATTTCAAACAAAGACCAGGGAAGTTTTACAATTAATCACAAAGGGAACCGATTGGTAGATGGGTAAAAAAAAGCAGACATGGATATCCCTTTGAGAATGATAAAGTTATTAATTACACTTTGATACACCATCCAATACACTCAGGCACTACAAACATTGTAGTTACTCCACAATACTAATCTAATTGACAAAGTGAAAAGGAAGCCTGTACAGAATAGAGATATTCAAAAACATGCATTCTGTTTGCATCAAGGCACTAAAGTAATACTGCAAAAAAATGTGGCAAAGCAATTCACCTTTTGTCCTGAATACATGGTGTTGTGCTGTGTTGGATTTGTGCAAGCATATTACTGATAACCACTCTCCATATTTTCAAGCATCGTGTTATGGGTATGATTGCAATCGCTAAGGACTAGGGAGTTTTTCCAGATTAAAAAAGAAATGGAATGGAGCTAAGTATTGGCAAAATTCTAGAGAAAAACCTGGTTCAGTCTGCTTTCACTAGACACTGGGAGATGAATTCACCTTTAAGCAGGACAATAACCTAAAAAAGAAGGCCAAATCTATACTGGAGTTGCTTACCAAGACAAAGAATGTCCCTGGGTTTTTACTTAAATCTGCTTAAAAATCTATGGCAAGACCTGTAAATGATTCTCTATCAACAACCAATTTGACAGAGATTGAAGAATTTTGAAAAAATTATATATATATATATACATACATACATACACACACACACACACATGTATTGGCTGATTTCTTTTGATTTTTCCATGATGTCAAGCAAAGAGGCACTGAGTTTGAAGGTAGGACTTGAAATACATCCACAGGTACACATCAGAAGCTTCTAAAGGCATTACATCATTTTATGGAATTTTCCAAGCTGTTTAAAGGCACAGTCAACTTAGTGTACATAAACTTCTGACCCACTGAATTGTGATATAGTGAATTATAAGTTAAAAAAAATCTGTCTGTAAACAATTGTTGGACAAATGACTTGTGTCATGCACAAAGTAGATGTCGTTACCGACTTGCCAAAATGAATGTTTGTTAACAAGAAATTTGTGGAGTGGTTGAAAAACGAGTTTCAATGACTCCAAACCTAAGTGTATGTAAACTTACGACTTCAACTGTGTATGTATGTATGCATGCATGCATGCATGCATGCATGCATGTATGTATGTATGTATGTATGTATGTATGTATGTATATACACAGTTGAAGTTGTGGTGGAAAACCGGTTCAAATACTTTGTGAAAATCAATAGACTTTTAATACAACAGTATCGCAAGCCGGAGTGGTCCGCGGAACACACACCCTTTTTCAGAGCCCTCGCTCTGAGTTATACCCATAAAACATGAGTCCCTCCCATATGCAAATGAAGTTACATCCCAATCTGTGCATCCTGCTTGCTCAGCCCAATAACGCCCATATCTGCTTTCCGTCAGATTATAATGATGACAAGACCCTTGCTTTGACCTAAAGATAATATACATCCCTCTATCCTATGGCCTATGCTTTGACCCTGTAATTAACTCCATGTGTTCTTTTGTATGTGTGTCTTTTATCTCAGATCAGCAGACTGTGTGTCTCCTCTAGTTTTAGTCTGTCCAGCTGTCCTGGCGCCCATGTGTCGCCTTCTCTTCATGTGGTTGTCTAAGATCAGCAGACTTATGTGTCTCCCCATGTCATTGGACTAGTAACCGGAAGGTTGCAAGTTCAAACCCCTGAGCTGACAAGGTACAAATCTGTCGTTCTGCCCCTGAACAGGCAGTTAACCCACTGTTCCTAGGCCATCATTGAAAATAAGAATTTGTTCTTAACTGATCTTGCCTAGTTAAATAAAGGTAAAATGTAAATAAATAAAAATCCTTCAGCATCTCCATGTCCTAAGAATATGTGAACTATGTCTATAATCCATCAGTTTGTCATTTGGCTGACCCCCTCCTTTGTATATCCCTCTGACCTTTGTATGTCCAGCTATTCTAGGCGTCTATGTGTCTCCATTTTTAGTGTTTCCAGCTGTCCCATACTCTCATGGCCTTACTCTGGCTTCCTGTCCTATACAATAGACAATGCCTTTTACCAGAATGGCAAATGTACTCTAAGTGTATCTTTCTCTTGTGTTACAATATTTATGTACATAATTTCTCCCATAAAGTCAGAAGTTTACATACAGTTAGGTGTGTATATTTTATATATATATATATATATATATATATATATACACATACGTACGTATATATAGAGAGATTTTTTTTATACAAATGTTACATTTCTTCCACTTTGACAGAGTATTTTGTGTAGATCGTTGACAAAAAAAAATGACAATTCTACCCATTTTAATCCCACTTTGCAACAACAAAATGTGGAAAACGTCAATGGGTTTTAATACTTTCTGAAGGCACTGTATATTTACCAGTAAACCAGCTCTAGTAAATAGCCCAGAGGGGAGCACACAACATTGCTTCTAGCTAATATCAGAAACATTGATCAAGAACCCCTCTGAGGCGCCCATGTTGTGATTGACCAAACCCATGTAACAAAACCGATTAGGTAATATTCTAAGAAAATGCTTAGTCACTTCCAGGGGCCTGACAGTGAAAGGAAAATTACACGTCTGTGTCATGCAAATCTAATTTGAAAACTAGTCAAATTGTCAGGGCTGCAGCATGCTTAGGCAAGCTAGCGAAATAGGATGACTAAAGACAGTACAGTATGGGGAGCAGAGATAACATTGTCTGACTGGCTGGATGCTACTGCCTGAGCAGACATGAGATGACTAAGGAATTAAAAATAATCAAGTCATAGACTAAAAACGAAGTAATATTTTATTACTTCATAGTAATTTCCTATTTTTCTATTGATGTCTACCCAATGTGGACCAGACAGTGACAATGGAATATTTTCAATATTTTGGCAATTGAATGTTCACTATTTTTTACTTTGAAATTGTATGTACTCTGATAGTCAAGGAATGGGAATGGAGACTACAGGCCTTGTAACATAGTAATCTCCCTGCTTTGGTGGTTCCTGATTGTAAAAACCTCAGTGGAGGTGATATTGGACAAGACAGCCTACTATGTAACAATTAATGTACTTTCTCCAGTGGTATCCATTCTTTGGTGTTCACTGTTCACTGATTGTAAAGGAATGGAGACAACGTGGGACAGATGAGCCTATCCCAACCAAGCCTATTGTGTAACAAGGCCAGTACTTACTCCTCTCTCTACTCTTTGGCTTTCTCTGACAGTGAAAAGAATGGACTCATAAAAACTTGAAGTGGTTTGAGTAGTTATTTCCATGGTTGCTATAGATATTCAGTAATGTCTGGACCCGATTCAATCCCATCACATAGAGCGATGGTGCTTGACTACAAAGCAGAAATATCCAGTAACCTATTAGCAATCGCCCCATCTTTCTCATCCTTATTGCTACTGGAAAGAATGGGAGATTAATTAATTGTATTTAGATCGTGCTTTAAATGTAATGCACTGAAGAGTTCTCAAATGGCAAGCCAGGAAAGGGAAGTGTGCATGTTCACAATGCAATGCATGAAAGAGTCAAATTAAATTTGCTCCACATAAGACTAACACAGCTTATGTCCATAAAACAGCATGCATCCCCAGAACACAGAGAAGGCCTGAAAATCAGATGGGCAGACATTTCACTATCATGTTACAGGAATATTTTACTGTTCAACTGCTAGGGTTACGCCATAAAGGGAAAACTATCCCGTCTCAATTATAAACCGTAACAACTACTGGCTGGGACCATACCAGTATTGTGATACTTGTTAGTGTTGTGGCAAGGAAGCAAATCACAAAGCAGATTCAATATCCTTAGGAAAACAGTACCTCCGGGACTATAACAGTATTGCAATACTCATTAGCAGAGGTGTGGACTTGAGTCACAAATTTGATGAGCCTTGGAGCCTCAAGACTTGGGACTCAACTTTGACTTATCTGGCCAGGTTTTGTAATGTTTTGTCAAACATTTTGTGGCACTCTCCATGGATTACCCTCTGATTGGAACAGCAAATTGTCAATCAAGACAGGTCGGGTGAGATAGTCTAGTGGTTCTCGTTGTTTTTTATTTTTTTGAGAGGGGGCGAGTGAAACTGAATGGGGGGGAAATACATATTTTTATTCACATTTTAAATAGGCTACACATACATATAAAATGTATTATATATAGCCTATCATTTGTGTTTATATATAAATAAAAACACACACACCTTTGCCTATTTTATTGCTTTCTAATATAGGCCTACGTTACTGCACCAAATGACTGTATCAAAAATCTCATCTGTGCTTCAGAACCAAAAAGTTGCGCGTCTTGATTGTTGAACAACGCCCAGCCATCAGCACCGGCATGTCAAGGAGGGCACGCATATTCAGATTAGAGACCCAGAAAGCACTCCTTGCCTGACAAAAACAGAGTAGGCCATCTAGATTATCCATATAAAATACAGTTGAGAAACGTACTACCGAGGCATCTTTACCAGAACAATAGGCTACTGGATAGATGTCTTTAGATATCTGTGACATCAATATTATGGGACGAATGACAGTATATGTGGGGACGCAAAGGGCTAGCCACATGGCTACGAGTGGCCAGCCAAAGTGAGTGTGCTGTACAGACAGACCATGCTTTCCAGGCAATCCTGCAACCATCGCTGCATACAGGTTGGTAGGCCTTATTATTCTGCTTGCTCTGGATTTCAGAGAAGTGACATGATATCCCTACTTGATATTGGCTGCTAACATGAAAGACTTTCAGCAACAACAAAAAATGCAGGTGTAAAACGCTGGGGCATCAAGCAACAATTACTACAGTAGGCCTACTGGTCTTTTGTTATGTCAAAATTGCTTGAAATATATTATTCACTTATGACCGTTGCATTTGGAATGAGTTCAAATGATTTTTTTTTACATCAAAATATGTTGTAGACAAAATAATGAAAAGGGCTTTCTGGTAACCTCAATAAATAGACTAAGATTTGTAGTTGAACAAGAAATTGCATGTATAGATTGTTTCTTTTACTTGACTTGAAAAAGCTTGACTCGGCACTGAGAATGGACAACTTGGACTCGGACCTTGTGACTGGGGACTTGCCTGTGATTCGAATAATAGGGACTTGGTCCCACCTCTGCTCCTTAGTATAGTGGCAAGGAAACAAAGCGCCATCGTTTTTTAAAGGACCAAAGAGTTTGATTTGCTTAGTGTTTTCATTTTTGGCCATGGAAAAATTATCGCGATACTGGTATCGTCCCGACCATAGTAAAATCAGGAGCACAGTAAAATACAGTATTTATTGGGAGAAGATTAATAAAAAGGCCTAAACAGCAAGTTTGAGTTAATTTCTTGTTGAGCACAATTCAAGACCTTGAAAATGATGAGGCTGAGTATCAGGTTGTTGATTCACATTTCTAGAAATAAACAAATATCAGCTGCATGAACACCGATATGTAATCAGCACTAATGGGAATATTCTGTGTGCATTCCAACAACGTAAACAATTGGACACTAGGCCTATCTGAGTATTAAAGCCCACACTGACTGGCACCTTCTTTCCAGCTAATTGGCTGCAAACAAAGGAAATTGAACGTAAACACTGATAGCATCCCTATTTGCCTCATAATAAAACTTGCTAGTTATTAAGCTATACATAAACAACGCATCCGTACATTACAACCGGCAACCCAATCCTAGCTTTTCAATTCGCCCATCATATCAGTGTTGTACATCCATCCACGGCCTGTACTACGATGTGCATCGTATCAGTTGAATGCACCTTGCCTCCGCTGACTGAATAAATTATCAGATGGGCCTTCTCGTTTACAGCGCTCGTTCCCAGATGGCGATTTTGTTGTGTAGACTTACCTATAGCAAATGCCTCCCAGACAGTGTTGTCATTCATTAATGCTGAAAAGTCTAGATGAAAAATGAGCATGTTGTCTGCGCTCGTATCTCGCTCTCAGATGCTAAACAATCCCGTGACTGAGGGAGACGATTGTTAGTTAGCTTAATAACGTTTCATTAAAGAAAATAGTTTAGTTTCGATACACAATAACAAAGAGAATGACAAGCTAAAACTGGTAACTATATTATGTTAGCGCATGGGGGAAATAAAGACGTAAAAGATGTAGCTCACTACCTAGCTAGTTATCCATTCATCATTTCGACAAAGTTGTACAAGCCTTGCACGCTTCGCATCGTCAGTTTACCAGTTCATCTTTTTAGCAAACCGAACTGTCTGGCATTTTAGTACCACCCAAGTGTTGTTATCCTACTTAGAGTCAAAGACTAGATGCGTTATTTTAGCTAGTGTATCTTAGTCAATGTGTTTGTTCATGTTTTTAGTAAACAACGACTGGGCATGACATGTTCAGCTACGTTAGCCATATGCTAGCTACAGCGTTTACTGCTAAATGTATTTAGAAGCAATAGAATCATTTCCAAATAGAAAGCAACCTTACCCTTCTTAAACAGTGTAATATATTAGCCACTGCAAAACCCCGTTGATTTGACGTTTCGCTTTCGAAACCCAGCTATTTCATCTGATGTAAATGTCCAGTCATCGGTCAACAGCTTTTCCCGCAACAGTAACTGACGTCATGTGCTGCTGTTTGTGGGATTTCATAGTCATTGGTGGAAATCACACATTTCTACTGATAAGGGCTATTTAATTGATAACAAATTGCATACACTATATTGAGTGTACTGTAATTTTGATGCCCTTACAATATGACTAGAGTCATGTCTGAAACATTGATCCATAAATTTGGGTGTGTCAGAATCAATACCTTATATTGCATTTAGTGGTGTACCATACATACTTTAACAAATTAAATTCATCACTAAGCTTAAAAATAAATAAATCATATTTTTATTATGAAACCACAGGTTTAATTTACATACATCCACTGTCAACATTTATTTTGCTGTGCATATTGAATGCACCATTTTGCTATAAAGTATCTTGAATTTGCTTTTAAGGAATGTAGTTAAAATAGCATTTATACACAACATACATTTTCTGTTTTACATATGTTCTACACATTTATTGCAAGACAGTCTTGGCACAGTACAGTACAAAAAAAGTTTGGACACCTATTCATTCAAGTTTTTTTTTCAATTGTATTTTCTACATTGTACAATAATAGTGAAGACATCAAAACTATGAAAGAACACATATGGAATCATGTAGTAACCAAAAACGTGTAAAACAAATCAAAATATATTTTATATTTGAAATTCTTCAAAGCTGCCACCCTTTGCCTTGATGACAGCTTTGTACACTGTTGGCATTCTCACAACCAGCTTCAGGAGATAGTCACCTGGAATGCATTTCAATGAACAGGTGTGCCTTGTTAAAAAGTTAATTTGTGGAATTTCTTTCCTTTTTAATGTGTTTGAGCCAATCAGTTGTGTTGTGACAAGGTAGAGGTGGTATACAGAAGATAGCCCCATTTAGCTGTATCACAACCGGCCATGATTGGGGGTCCCATAGGATGGCGCACAATTGGTTCAGCGTCGTCCGGGTTTGGCCGGTGTAGGCCGTCATTGTAGATAAGAATTTGTTCTTAACACACTTGCCTAGTTAAATAAAGGTTAAATATATATTATATTATATATATATTAAATATATATATATTTAAAGACCAAGTACATATTATGGCAAGAACAGCTCAAATAAGCAAAGCGAAACGACAGTCCATTACTTTAAGACATGAAGGTCAGTCAATGTGGAACATTTCAAGAACTTTGAAAGAATCGCAAAAACCATGAAGTGCTATGATGAAACTGGCTCTCATGAGGACTGCCACAGGAAAGGAAGACCCACAGTTACCTCTGCTGCAGAAGATAAGTTCATTAGAGTTAACTGCACCTCAGATTGCAGCCCAAATAAATGCTTCACAGAGTTGAACAGACACATCTCAATTTCAACTGTTCAGAAGAGACTGTGAATTGCTGTAAAGAAACCACTACTAAAGGACACCAATAAGAAGAAGAGATTTGCTTGGGCCAAGAAACACGAGCAATGGACATTAGACCGGTCTGATTAGTCCAAATTTGGTCTGATTAGTCCAAATTTCAGATTTTTAGTTCCAACTGCCATGTCTTTGTGAGATGCAGAGTAGGTGAACGGATGATCTCTGCATGTGTGGTTCCCACCATGAAGCATGGAGGAGGAGGTGTGATGATGTGGGGGTGCTTTGCTGGTGACACGGTCTGTGATTTATTTAGAATTCAAGGCACACTTAAACAGCATGGCTACCACAGCATTCTGCAGAGATACGCCATGCCATCTGTTTTGCACTTAGTGGGACTATAATTTGTTTTTCAACAGGACAATGGCCCAACACACCTCCAGGCAGTGTAAGGGCTATTTGACCAAGAGAGTGACGGAGTGCTGCATCAAATGACCTGTCCTCCACAATCACCCAACCTCAACCCAATTGAGATGGTTTGGGATGAGTTGGACCGCAGAGTGAAGGAAAAGCAGCCAACAAGTGCTCAGCATATGCGGGAACTCCTTCAAGACGGTTGAAAAAGCAAAGCATTCTAGGTGAACTTGGTTGAGAGAATGCCAAGAGTGTGCAAAGCTGTCATCAAGGTGGCTACTTTGAAGAATCTCAAATATAAAATATATTTTGATTTGTTTTACACTTTTTTTCTTAATACATGATTCCATATGTGTTATGCCATAGTTGGAATGTCTTCACTATTATTCTACAATGTAGAAAATAGTAAAAATAAAGAAAAACCCTTGAATGAGTAGGTGTGTCCAAACCTTTGACTGGTACTGTATATATTTACACTGGTATATCTGCTGTCCTCTAGTATAAAGCATTTCACTGTAAAAACCCTTGCAAATGTAGTTACATTAAGCTAAGGATCTATAGTTACCATTTCCCAGCGAGTCATTATTTCACAAAGGAAGTGGGGCTAAGTTGATGGCATTTAATCATTGTCACCTTTACTCTATGGATGTCCATGTCTCCATGGTTACATCCAATCTGTACTGCTGAACTCCTAACTTTCGTCTCGCAATAATACTTTCCTCCCCAAAAATTCCACTAGCCTATATCTCCCTGTTCCCTGTCCCCTGGTCTATTGCCCGTCTGATGTCAGACAGTGTCCCATACACCCAGCATAGTGTGGTGGTTACTGTTGATACTTCATAAGGTTATCCAGCTCTGTCTTGTTGATGGTGCCATAGGCCTGAGAATAGCTGCCCAGTTTGGCACGGGGATCCCCGGCTGCCACCACATTGGCTTTACTCTGGAAAACCTTCTTACTGAACCTGGGAGGGGCCCGTGCCTCTCGTGTCTGAGACTGGGACCGCTGGTTCTTTGTTTAACCCCCAAAAATAACCAAATGGAGAGAAAATATGGGTTAGAGGGGGAGACCAACATTTTATGAGGGGGAATATGGGACAAGTCCTTTACATCAAAATTTAGGCTACAATGTAAAAACATATCACAGCCAGCAGCTGAGTTCCCTGCTCTCAACAGGGTGATAATGAAACATTGGAAAAGGACACATTACAGAAGATGATTCATGGCATTGACATAATGTCTTCTCAATAGTGGCAGCAGAAACAGTATATGAGATCACAGAGTATGAGTTTGTTAAAATAGCAGGGCAATGTCCACTCACCAGGCGTGCAGAGGTGACACATATCCCTGAGGACACAGAGGGCTCGTCTCTGCGGACCAGCGGGTTGTTCTGGGGATGGGAGAGGGTCAGGGAGAAGGAACGGTTGTGGCTGACAGGTGCTGAGCGACCGCGCTGCAGAATCTGCTCCATAGACTGACAGATAGGAAAAGAGATAGAGAGCGCGATAGAGCAAAAAAAGAGAGAGAAATTATTACAGAAAAATATCTCCATCCATGTATATTTTGCAGTGGACACTCAAAATAACTTGTTGTGCTGCGTAGTGATCAACACAATGGCTCATAAATCTACAGTCTCTGTCTGTAATACAAACAACTAACATGCTTGTCTATCCAGTAGTCTATATTTGAGACATTCAAGGTGCTAGCTGAAGGTTGCGTCAGTCTGAATGTACGGAATTGTGTGTAATTTTTTCTCTTGTATTTTGCTATGAACAAGTGACGCTGCAACTAATCACTGAAGGTCCTAGTACGAGGACCGAGGAGAAACTGATGATTTGCACAAACACGTCACGTACACACATACAGGTAACTTCCAAAATAAAGGAAACACCAACATAGTGTCTTCATAGGGTGTTGGGCCACCACGGACAAGAACAGCTTCAATGCACCGTGGCATAGATTCTACAAGTGTCTGGAACTCTATTGGAGGGATGTGACACCATTCTTCCACAAGAAATGTCATAATTTTGTGTTTTGTTGTTGGTGGTGGAAAACACTATCTCAGGCGCCACTCCAGAATTTTCCATAGGTGTTCAAATGGGTTTAGATCTGGTGACTGAGACAGCCATGGCATATGGTTTACATCGTTTTCATGCTCATCAAACCATTCAGTGACCACTCATAATAATTTTTTTGGGGGGGTGCTTATATTTTTCCTGTAACAAGTCTGTAATGCAAATGTGTTTTTTGCATATCCCAACTCCCCCTGAGAAACCCGCAGGGAGTGGGATCACGACCAGGATCACAATGTCAAGCGGCTCTTGAGCAATTGGGGGTAAATGCCTTGCTCAAGGGCACAGCAGCAGGTTTTCACCTTGTCGGCTCCGGGATTTAAAACAGCAGATTTTTCGGTTACTGGCCCAACGCTCTAACCTTGAGGCTATACCTGCCACCCCCGTGCCCTGTGGATGGGGACATTTGTTTTTTACATGACCCTAAGCATGATGGGATGTTAATTCCAATGTTAATTTTGGGGTGGCAGGTAGCCTAGTGGTAGGTAGCCTAGTGAGTTGGGCCAGTAACTGAAAGGTTGCTGGATCGAATCCCCGAGCGGACAAGGTAAAAATCTGTCCTTCTGCCCCTGAACAAGGCAGTTAACCCACTGTTCCCTGGTAGGCCGTCAATGTAAACAAGAACTTGTTCTTAACTGAATTGCCAAGTTAAATAAAATAAATAATTGCTTAATTAACTCAGGATGCACCTGCTTTCAATATACTTTGTAGCCCTCATTTACTCAAATGTTTCCATTATTTTGGCAGTTACCTTGTCGGTATTGTATAACATCATGTATCTCAAGAGGATATAAAACAGGTGATTTATTCTGCAAATCCAACAATCTTTTTGAATTGTTATTGATTATTATTCCCTTGTTGCATGTTGTATTGTATTTAACATGATCTGTTACATCTGTTGTAACTAAACTCTTTCCTGGGACCTGAGTTTTTCCTATTACAACTCAGTTTTTCTTATGACAGTGGTACTTACAACAGTGTTGCCGTTAGCGCCCTCTGCTGGCAGTACAGTTACATTTTCAACACTCATCTGTTGCTCCAATTTCCTGCTGGCAGTACCAGAGCGAAAATAGTGAGGTGGTCCAGCCAGACTTCTAACAAAACCATCTGCATGAGAGAAATAGAAGACAAATACCATGAGAAAGAATGCGCCTGTGTGTATGAAGTGTGAAGGTGTGTGTGAATGTGAATGTTGGGGATCATATGCGTGTGTTCGTGTACTCACTGGCAACATGTGTGATGGGATTATATGTAGTCTTTCCCATGACAGGGCTAGCTGCAGGGCTGGTATTCTCCAGGGCTGGCAGGGTAGACACAGGTACTGGGGTGGGTATGGTGATAACTGGACGAGCAGCCTGGTGTTCAGTCTTATCATGAAGGGATTTAACCCAAAGGTCCCCTCCACCATCACCAGCCAGTGGGACTGGATCCGGCCCACCTTTGTTCTTCCCATTGGGCCTTTCCTTCCCATGGTCTCCACTGTCACACCCAGACCCAGAAACCGGCTCCTCTTTCTTCTTCGGCCTGGGCTGGATATTACGTAGCATTCTCCTTGTGGTCCTCTTCTCTAGAATCATCTTTTCCACGGGACAGAGATAAAAGATGGATAGAGAAGACTGATTATAGATACTGTGCCTTTTTTCAGTCGTTAATACAAATGTCTATTGTCATAATGCCTTGAAAGGAACTTGTTTCAAACTCAATTAGTAACTGTTCAACAATTGTCAGTAATGACCTACCCTAAGCCAACCAAACACAGAACACGAGACAGGTGTTCATCATCTTGCCTCCCCTCAGTATTACCTTGTAGAGTTTGTTGCGGTACTGAACCACTGACAACTGGACATCATCATCCACAGGCAGGATCACGGCATGGTCCAGACCTGGCTCCTTGTCTGGGTTGTGGAATCTCCAGTGAAATTAAGGGGAAAACACAAAGATTATGACATAACACAACACAAATAGAAAATAACAACATTGTTAAATCCAAGACGAGCACTACTCATTAACATTGTAAAAGCAAAAAACATAGTGCAATAGTTTTAACCAGGGCCCAGGTCAAAGGAAGTGCACTATGTAGGGAACAGGGTGCCATTTGGGATGCAACAAATAACAGAAATGAACGGTATTAGCATCATTAAAGGATTCTTGGGTATATAATGCAATTTGTGACTTAAGTCAGCTTCCTTGCCCTTTGGGGTCGAGCCTGGTTTTTTTAAATATTTTTTTTATTTTACCTTTATTTAACTAGGCAAGATCAGTTAAGAACAAATTCTTATTTTCAATGACGGCCTAGGAACAGTGGGTTAACTGCCTGTTCAGGGGCAGAATGACAGATTTGTACCTTGTCAGCTCAGGGGTTTGAACTTGCAACCTTCCGGTTACTAGTCCAACGCTCTAACCACTAGGCTACCCTGCCGCCCCATTACTCTTAACTGCTGATTTAAAAGGCCGTTATACAATACATTTGACTGGACACGATTGATAACCAGCCTATAGAGACTTGTATGAAGCACATTGCACTGCATTTTAATGTATGAGATATGCTGTATAAATAGATTGGACGTTACCTGGAGACGTAGAGGTGCTGCAGGGCCTGCTCAGCGGTCAGCCTCTTATCTGGGTTGAAAACCAGCAGGCGACACACCAGGTCTAGGGCATCAGGGGGCACCGACGGCTGCAGAAGGTCCTCTAGAGGCACCTGGGGCCTGGCCACGCAGGCAGACAAATACAGACAGCAGCACTGTGAATAAATCAAGAGCTTGCAACTATATATGGTTCTATCTGCAAAAAGATGATTATGAGATAATTGGCTTTAACGTTCCGAACCCTCATTGGTTTGAATGGTGTTAGCAAATTTTATTTAGCATTCTTTTGAACTTAACAGCATCAATTGGGGGTATTTAGAGTACTATATGGGTAGATAACTTTGAATATAACAAGGCAATATCAATAACTATATTTTGACAAAACTGCAGATAGAACCTTATAGTCTCAAGCTCTCAAAATGTCTAGACACCTTTTATATAGACATATTTACTTCTGTAGGACTTCCGCTATGACTTACCTCAGTAGCATCCTCTGAATCACAGAGGCACCATACTCAGATCTGATCGAAAGTACGTCTGAAAACAAAATCACATATCATTACTTAAGTAATGATCAGTTGGTCAGTTAACTTGGTCAGTTAGAAGCATAAAAGTTTGATTCCACCACTAGTGCTCAACAAGCAAATAGCACACTAGCAGTTTTCTGTGAACTGTGAAGCCAGGAATGAATACTCACCCTCTGGGCTAGGGTATGGAATGGCACTCATGATTTTTTCTATCTGGTTGATGGTGGAGGTTCCAGGGAAAAGGGGCTTCCCAAGCAGCATCTCTCCTAGGATACAACCTATACTCCACATGTCTACACCCTTTGTGTACCTATAGGAGAAATCAAAGTATTTCAGTGATTTCACAGGCACTGACAGGTTTCTGCAAGAATACTTACCTTCCCATTGGGTGCATTATTTGATAAGAAACCCAAGTTAACACTAAATCAAGAAAACAGTTCACTCTTTCAGAGATGTATTCAAGCCTGAAGAAGTGGCTCAGTTTATTGAGAAACTACAGCAGGTCTCAGTACATGTGTACCTTGAGGAGCCCAGCAGGATCTCAGGAGGTCTGTACCACCGCGTCGCCACATACTCTGTCAGCGCCGGGTTCCCAGCATCCTCCTGGATCTGGTAGAGAGATCTTGCTAAACCGAAGTCACACAGCTTCACAAAGCAATCCGTGTCAAGCAGAATATTGGACGGCTGTGGGAAGAGGAAAGCAAATTCAATAATGTCATCCAAATTGTTTTTCCTCCAGAAAAAGAAGAATTGGATAGCGTCACCCATACTGGTGGCACCAGCACATCTGCAAAATGCAATGTCATATTCTCAATATGCACACTTCTTAGTACACTGGCAATTTAAACATTCTACTGTACCTTCTGGTCTCTGTGGATGACATTGCCTGAGTGCATGTATTTGGTGGCCTTAAGGAGTTGATGCATGACATAGCGTTTATGGATGTCTTTCAGCAGGTTGCCTTTCTTTATCACCGCGTGCAGGTCGGTGTCTGCAACACACAGGTGGTAAAAACAGTAATAACCAACAGGAATCATCCAGCATTCAACATTCATCCATACCACACTCAGAATAATGTCATCTTTCAATAAAACACTCAATGAATAACAAACCAGACACGTCGCGTTTCCCATAAACAATCTGCACACTCCTGCAGTGCCCCAAAATTAGCCAGGGTTGGACAAAGGAGGCATTTTCCATGGTGGGGTGTGCCAGGGAAAACATGTGCCGTGATGTTGGCCCA
Organism: Oncorhynchus keta; assembly: GCF_023373465.1. Lineage (NCBI taxonomy): Eukaryota > Metazoa > Chordata > Actinopteri > Salmoniformes > Salmonidae > Oncorhynchus > Oncorhynchus keta. The sequence goes on from NC_068439.1 coordinate 18,295,778, forward strand.
CACTCAGAGATTAGCCTGCAGAGATCAGAGAGCAGTCCAATGTGTGGACTCAGCAGGCATCGCAGGCAGCCAAGAGGAGAAGAGCCCTCCCCTCTCACACCTCCCTCTGGTGCCAGGTTTAAACTGCTGCATAACCTTGCAGCTTGCCTGCCTGACTGCCTACATTCTTTCTGTGTTGTTATTTCATAATGGCCAACCTCATCAAATGTATTACAAGGTAGGTGTAAAATAATAAATACAGTGGGAAAGCCCTGATGAAAATAAATGTATTTTATTGGGTATCAGGGTGATTTTGACCATCAAGAGTCATCGATGCAAGCATCTTGCATGTATATCTGTTATTATTAATAGGCATGTAATATTATATAGTGTGCGACCATTTCACAAATCACCACAATCCTGAAGTCAACCGACAGAAGATTCAAAATGGATGTCAATAGACAATCCACATAAGAGTCCTCACCCATGTATTCAAAGACCAGGTAAATATCGTTGTCATTTTGAGCTCTGATGACGTTCAGCAGTTTGATGATGTTGGCATGATCTCCAAATTCCTGCAGGGAGAAATACATAACTGTTTGAAAAAGACACAAGCACGCACACACAGTCCTCAAAGACCACCGTAAATTAATTAAAACAACATTATGACCGAACATGCCCCCATTCACATTGAAGGGGCTGTAGTGGAGCGGGTAGAGAGTTTCAAGTTCCTTGGTGTCCACATCACTAACAAACTATCATGGTCCAAACACACCAAGAAAGTTGCGAAGAGGGCACAACAACACCTTTTCCCCCTCAGGAGACAAAAGATGTGGCATGAGTCCCCAGATCCTCAAAAAGTTCTACAGCTGCACCATCGAGAGCATCCTGACCGATTGCATCACCGCCTGGTATGGCAACTGCTCGGCATCCGATCTCGGCATACTTCAGAGGGTACGGCGTACAGCCCAGTACATCACTGGGGCCAAGCTTCCTGCCTTCCAGGACCTACCTACAGGATCCTGTGAAAAGTTTGGACACACCTACTTATTTGCAGGAATTTTCTTTATTTGTACTATTTTCTACATTGTAGAATAATAGCGAAGACATCAAAACTATGAAATACCACAAATGGAATCATGTAGTAACCGAAAAAGTGTTACACTTTCTTTTTTAAATAAACCCTTTGCCTTGATGACAGATTTGCACACTCTTGGCATTCTCTCAACTGGCTTTCTATTAATTTTTTATATAACCTTTATTTAACTAGGCAAGTGAGTTAAGAACAAATTCTTATTTACAATGACAGCCTACCCTGGCCAAACCCTAACAATGCTGGGCCAAGCCAATTGTGCGCCACCCTATGGGACTCCCAATCACAGCCAGTTGTGATACAGCCTGAAATTGAACCAGGGTCTGTAGTGATGCTTCTAGCAATGAGATGCAGTGCCTTAGACCGCTGCGCCACTCGGGAGCCCAAGGCTTCATGAGGGCAGTCACCTGGAATGCATTTCAATTAACAGGTGTGCCTTGTTGAACATTAATTTGTGGAATTTCTTTCCTTTTTAATGCGTTTGAGACAATCAGTTGTGTTGTGACATGGTAGGGGTGGCATACAGAAGATAGCCCTATTTGGTGAAAGATCAAGTCCATATTATGGCAAGAACAGCTCAAATAAGCAAAGAGAAACTACAGTCCATCTTTACGTTAAGACATGAAGGTCAGTCAATCTGCAAAATTTCAAGAATTTTGAACGTTTCTTCAAGTGCAGTCACAAAAACCATCAAACACCATGATGAAACTGTCTCTCATGAGGACCGCCATAGGAAAGGAAGACCCAGAGTTACCTCTGCTGCAGAGGACAAGTTGATTAGAGTTAACTGCACCTCAGATTGCAACCCAAATAAATGCTTCACAGAGTTCAAGTAACAGACGCATCTCAACATCAACTGTTCAGAGAAGACTGTGTGAATCAGGCCTTCATGGTCGAATTGCTGCAAAGAAACCTTTACTAAAGGACACCAATAATAAAAAGAGACTTGCTTGGGCCAAGAAACATGAGAGATGGGCATTAGACTGGTGGAAATCTGTCCTTTGGTGATGAGTCCAAATTTGGCATTTTTGGTTCCAACCGGCAAAAGGGTGGCTACTACTAGAATCTAAAATCTAAAATATATTTGAAAATATAATACTTTGGTTACTACATGATTCCATATGTGTTATTTCATAGTTTTGATGTCTTTACTATTATTCTACAATGTAGAAAATAGTAAAAATTAAGAAAAACCCTTCAATGAGTATGTGTCCAAACTTTTGACTGGTATTGTGTATACTAGGTGGTGTCAGAGGAAGGCCTAAACATTTTTTCTAAGACTCCAGTCACCAAAGTAATAGGCTGTTCTCTCTGCTACCGCACGGCAAGCGGTACCGGAGTGCCACGTCTTGGTCCAAAAGGCTCCTTAACAGCTTCTACCCCTAAGCCATAAGACTGCTGAACAATTAATCAAATGGCCACCCGGACTATTTACATAGACCCCCACCCCCCCTTTGTTTTTACACTGCCGCAATTTGCTGTTTATTATCTATGCATAGTCACCTTACTCCTACCTACATGTACAAATTACCTTGATTAATCTGTATTACCGCACATTGACTCGGTACCAGTACCCCATGTATATAGCCACATTATTGTTATTTTATTGTTACTTTAAAAAATAAAATAAAACATTTACTTTAGTTTATTTAGTAAATATTTTCATAACTCCATTTTCTTAAAACTGCATTCATTGTTGGTTAAGGGCTTGTAGTAAGCATTTGATGGTAAAGTCTACACCTGTTGTATTTGGTGCATGTGACAACTAAAATGTGATTTGGTTTGACTACAAAAGGGAGAATCTTCTTAGGGATGGTGGCATAACAGTCTAGATGGTGTTGGGATGGGTCAATGTTGAAATGCTATGTGATGTAAACCATCCAGAGACTGGTGTGCCAGTGTTTCTGTGAGAGATCGTAACAGCCTTATTATGGACACTCACTCACAGCTTAAGGCCCTGGCCTCTGTTTTCCCTGGCTGGAGTGGATGGTGGAGACTGGAGACCGATAAAAGCGGACCACGCTGTTTGCTTGTCCTGTGTGACCAGTTTTCTATCCACTTTCATGAGGACAGAATATATGGTCACCATCTGAATGATTAACTAAGCACCAAAATCACACAGCAAACTTTCCCCAATACTGTTAGTAGTCTCTTTAAATATCCTTAAGAGTCTATTGACGCACCCATGCATCAATTGAAATAACATAAGAACAAAATCTCCCATCAACATCCATCTGTTTAAGCTAGAACTATATTTTTTTGCATGGGCTGTGTCTCAATCCACTGCATCCACCTATGTTGGCCTTCTGCATCTGAGATGGAAGGCAGTAGTGTAAAGTACTTAAGTAGAAATACTTTAAAGTACTACTTAAGTAGTTTTTGGGGGGGTGTCGGTACTTTACTATTTATATTTTTGACAACTTTCACTTCACTACATTCCAAATGAAAATAATATACTTGTTACTCCATACATTTTCACTGACACCCAAAAGTACTTGTTCAATTTTGAATGCTTAGCAGGAAGGAAAATGGTCAAATTCACACACTTATCAAGAAAACATCCCTTGGTCTACTTCTTCTTATCTGGGGGACTCACTAAACACAAATGCATTGTTTGTAAATTATGTCTGAGTGTTGGTGTGTGCCCCTGGCTAACCGTAAGAAAATATATTAATACTTTTATTTTTGATACTTTAAGTACATATTAACAATTACATTTACTTTGATACATAAGTATATTTAAAACCCCAAAACCTTTTGACTTTTACTCAAGTACTATTTTACTGGGTGATTTTCACTTTTACTTGAGTCATTTTCTATTACGGTATCTTCACTTTTACTCAAGTATGACAATTAGGGTACTTTTTCCACCACTGGTGGAAGGTGGCCAGGCTACAGCGGTGTTTGTCAGACCACGAGACATTCCGAAAATTATCTTCTCACTAAAACATCTGTAGTGTCCGAACGGTTTGGCTTAACTAATAATGAACCAATCTATGGAAAGATGAGATTCCCATGAACACGATTGAGTTCTCAGTTTTGCTGTACGACCCCCACAAGTGTCACGGGACTCGTCTGAATGTTGGGCTACTGAGTGGCGCAGCGATCTAAGGCACTGCATCTCAGTGCTAGATGCATCATTACAGACCCTGGTTCGATTCCAGGCTGCATCACAACAGGAGTGTTTGGGAGTCCCATAGGGCGGTGCACAATTGGCCCAGCATCGTCTGGGTGAGGCCGTCATTGTAAATAAGATTATTTTCTTAACCGACTTGCCTAGATAAATGAAAAGGGTAACCTGGTACCGGTTCTATCTTTTAAATGGAAGTATGGAGGTAGTTTTATGCAAATAAAAAAGAAGGCTTAAATATGTGTCCAAAAACCAAAAATGTTTCCTGAGCTTTCTTATATCTCCTTTTTGACTGTTTGTTTTGCCATTTATGAGTGTTTTATTCAATGTGCTTCTATGGGCTTTAGCAGTAAAGGCCAAATTCTATATTTTGTCAAACCAATTTTTGTATAACTGGTGTATTTGTTTTACACCGACAAGCATCCTAAAATTCTAAATCAAATAGCTAAATTATCCACCATCTTAAAATAATTCCATATGTTAGTTTACATATGGCACACCCTACCCCCCAGAATAACTCAACAGAACTGTATCTGTCACATTAGCATCGGGAATTATCAGTTTACACATTAATTTAAAAACCATGCCATAAACATTTTAGTGTCCATTTTGTTATCCATAATCTCTCGTGGACAGACCATGTTTACGTGAGATTTTTGGTTCTTGCCTATGTTATTCACAACTTTTTTACTCTTCCTGAAGAGCAGGAGCCATCTGGTGTTTACATTATGGTATGCAAGCACGGCCCCAGTTTCCATAGCAACAGGACCATTCTACTCTGGCTGTGGAGCTGGCTGCAGGCTGCGCTTGTGCTCCCTTCAAACAAAACCCACTTCAACTTTCCATTTGTTGTTAATATAACCGGTGTGAAATGGCTAGCTAATTAGCGGTGCACGCTATTAGCGTTTCAATCGGTGACATCACTTGCTCTGAGACCTTGAAGTAGTTGTTTCCCTTGCACTGCAAAGGCCATGGCTTAATAACGATGCTTTGTGGGAGGCCGTTGTTGATGTGTTCAGATGGTCCCTGGTTCGAGCCCAGGTTGGGGAAAGGAGAGGGACGTAAGCAACACTATTACACTAACTGATATAGGTATTCATTCTTACCTGAAGAAACATTATTTCTCTGAATGTCCTCTGTTGAGAAAAAAACATTGTGACAAATCAATCTTAATTGACAATCTATTTAATCATTAACAACAACAAAAATAATACACAAGCTGTTTGAGAACCCCTGGCTGTTACAGTATTTCAAAAATTATAATTAAATATAGTCAAGGTTGTTGAACAGAGTCTTCTTTGCTAAGCTCCAGAAACCTGCACAACATATACAGTATTAAGGTTATACCTCTGTAGCTACACCTTGTTAATGGCAGTGGCATATATTATTATTTATTATTATTACAATGTCAATGACCAATATCATCATGTATCACAAACCTGGGCATCAGTCCTATTCCTGAAGGCATCAAATATTTTCTTAACAGCCACAACTTCTCCTGTCTGCCTGTCCACAGCCTTCCATACAATCCCATATGCCTGGACACAGATAAAGAAATATAAAACTGTTAGAGAATCATTATAAGGATTAAAGGTTAAACAAACTGCTACAACACTGCAGTTGAGCCCCAAGAGAAACTAAAATCACAATATGAAAATAGACAGTGAAGTAGAGTGGAGAGTAAGGAAAGACAAAACGTTCTAGAGACATTACTAAGCACTTTTAGAGTCAGCAGCACATCGAGGAGAGGTGACTGGTTATGACAATGGGTCCCCCGACAGACAGCCCAGTGCTGAGCTGAGAGGACACATGATCAGGTTCACTGGTCCCTCTGTGGCCAGTCCCACCTGGCGTCAATGACATCCTGCTTAACAAGCAAAGCAAGGCTTACTTTAATATTATCAGACGGAACGAAAACTGGAGAAATAGGGGTTGTCAAGGAAGATTTTCTTACATGTTTTTGACAAATTACTGTCTTGGAACTTATTCTTGGTATTGTAACCTGGGAATAGTGCCCAAACACATTATTTTCTTGGGTAAAATTAAACTGTAGTTAACTGTTAACAAGTGTAATATGACCGTTAGCCTCCCCTCAAGGGAATATTAGTTAGCATCTGTATGATGTATCTACATGACTCAACAGTGTCCCAGGTTTACCAACTGGCACTATACAGTTCAGAGATAGATCTGGCCTCCCGGATGCTTATAACACATGGCGAGAAACTCTCTTCTTGGTTTGTCAAAGGGAATGAAGGCAGAGATTCCATTATTCTATGTCTGGGGATAAACAAAACAAAAGCTTTGGACTCTGAAGTCACTGATTTTTCTATTTCCCTAGTATCAAAGTCTACTGATCTGGCTGAAAGAAACAGCTTGTTCTGAAAAAGTAGACAATCCTCTAGCTTATGACATCATTATTCAAAGGAACTTTAATTCTGGGGAATTGTAAGAATTTTTCTTCATGGAAAGACTGGGGAGGAAAAAGTGAAATGTAGCAATGTGTGCAATTGAAAGTAATTTGATTATTCATTTAAAATACATTTTCAAAACCGACAGAAAACGTAAAAAACTAATTGCTTTTTGTAGCTATTATTGTTTGACAGCAGCGTGCAATACAGCCGTCATTCATAAATTCGATCTTCTTCCCAACAAATAACTTTTCACATAACTATAAAAACCGGAGACAGCCTCGATTACTTACCCCCTTTCCAAGTCTTCTTTGTATTTCATATTTCATGGAAATATGATCCTCCACCTCTGTGACGTTCATCCTTATTCTTTGTTTAGATAACTCTATGCAATGTTTCTCATGCCTTAATTACAATGTAACAGTCTCAACCCCAAGTTGAAATTCTGCAAAGAAAAGTTTGATCATGAACGTTCTGAAAACATGTGATTCAAGGTATCAACTTCTTGGAGCTGGAATCTTCACACCCTTTTGTTTGAATGAGTTAAATATAAAACACGTGATTTTAGCTAGCTATGTTGTTTAGCAGCCAGCAGCATGCAAGCTAGCCCCTTTGAACTTCTGAGCTAATGTTGAATGGTTACTGGTCAATCACAGTCGTTGCCCACAGATACATTCATTCACAAATATATCCCTAAAATAAAATTACCCATGGTCTCCTTTGAAAGCACTGAAAAGGTCAGGTTCAAGGATATCAGCGACAGCCGATGGTGGTTTGCTGCTGGATAGAAAAAAAGCATATCGGGTTCTTTTTGTAATTGTTTGTTGTCCTGGAGACGCATCTTTGCAGCTGAACCCGTTCCCGACCGCTTTTTAAAGGAGCCGTATTCTTTATTTTCTGAACCGAATGTCTTATCAATATGTCCAAGATACAAAGCAAAAGGTGCAATGAATAACCATAGAATTCACACAAATGTTAAAACATGATTAAAGTCGGACACCAAAGTTGGAGGTAGATTTTTTATTTTTATATTTTTATTTCTAAAAAAAGATGTTACATGCTTTTTTAAATTCAAAGTTGCATTATTTACAATGATACATCTTAATAAATATGCTCTCCCTAATTATAATTGAGGGGTGAAACACATTTAATCAGCATCCCAAAATGAAGAGGGAATTCTATGAATCCACCTGTCTCCATTGCCCACCTGATGTGGCCAAACCCTCACATCTAAAGAAAAGCTTAATTATGCATATTAACTGAAGTAGTAGTACTACTATAATATTTTACTCAAATCAAATGAGAAAAACAAAGCCATTGACAACAGCCACATTTCCTTAACCAGAGTGTTTCAACATAATCATCAATAAGGGTGCATTACATACAACTCATAACTAATGTGAACCAAGTTAACCTAACCATCTGTTACAACTGGAGTTAAAGTAATAACCTCTACACAAGTTATTGGACTGTCTCGGAGTGCAGATGGGGAACAGCAATATACTGGATTTCACCCAAAAATTGCAGTTTGTTCTTTTCTAAATGTTATTTCCACCACTTGTCAAGAGATTTCCCATCCCTTATCAAGCCAATCAAACGTCTTAAACCACGTCCGGTCACTTAATTTTTTTACATGTTTTACGTCTCGTCTTCAGCTAAAGTGACTTATAAAGGGATCAGACTCACTGGGCCTTGTGTTGATATTTCAAACCAGTAGTAAACATGGTTCTACGTAGATTCAAGAATGCAGGCTGATACAAGCAGCCTTAACACAGTACACCGTCACTCAGGCTGGAGAACTACAACTCAACAAGGCATCCAATTGAACAGGAAGACCATCCCACGAGGCAAGACCACCGCACCGGATGCTGCCAAGAGTCTAGGTTAGAGTTCAAAGGAGAAGACAGACAGATACTGTACCAAAGATGGGAGGAAAGAAATATACTATTCAATGGAATAATACAAAGCACAAACAGGGGTGATGACTTCAGAGACGTGTAGAGGAGAGGAGGAAGGGGTTGTACAATGATAAAAGAAAGGTGACAACAGTCCTGGATGATGTGGGTAGATTAGGAGGAGTGTAAGAAGCGGTTGAAGGCATTGTAGGCTGACTCCAGGTCAAACAGCATCTGGCGAACCTGGGAGTCGTCCAGCTCATCAGAGGCTGACATGCTGCTGAGAGTGGTCAACCTACAGAGGAGAACAAGCAACTCTTTAGCTTCTGAATTACTATACTATTTAACGAGGCAAGTCAGTTAAGAACAAATTCTTATTTACAATGACGGCCTACCCCGGCCAAACCCTAATCTGGACGGGCCAATTGTGCACAATTGTGCACCGCCATATGGGACTCCCAATCACAGCCGGTTGTGATGCAGCCTGGAATCGAACCAGAGTCTGTAGTGACACCTCTAGCACTGAGATGCAGTGCCTTAGACCGCTGCGCCACTCTGTGTTAGTGTTAAGCCTACTTCGTCATTCTTAGACAACAAGAGCCGGTTTCCCGAACACAGATTAAGCCTAGTTTAAAGAGCATGGTCAATGAGGACTCTCCATTGAATGTGCTACTTAGTCTAAGACTAGGCTTAACCTGTGTCGGGGAAACCAGCCCCTCAATGAGTTTAAATGAGGTACATCTTTACCAGAGGCTGACTTTGTCCTTGGCCTCATTGTCTGGGGGCATGTTGCTCATTCTGTTCATGGTCTCCATCAGCTCTCTCAGGTCTGGTTGGATCTGAACAATTCAAACCAATTAATCAGTCAGTCAATCAAACATAGGGCCTGGTGTAGTTCCTAACCACTTTACCTGACAAGTTATATGGCTGCATTTAGACAGGCTTTTCAGACAGATCTTTTGCCAATAAATGGTATTTTGACCAATCAGATTTTTTGCCAATAAACCTGCAAAATATTCAAATTGGGCTATGTAGCCTATAAATAGGGACCCCAAGGTTTTCCCAGACCTAATTATAGGTAATATGTTAATGTTCATTGTCATTTATCTCAGTCCGATCTATTTACCTCATCCATGGCCCGGATCTCCAGACGTAGCTTGTCCATCACAGTGATAAAGAGCTGGGGAAAAGAGAGGAGAAACAGAAAGCAAAAATGTTTGACTGACTATTTCACCATCTGTCAGCAACCTGAAATTTACTGCAGCACAAGCATACTCTTTACAATGTGTGGTCCAATCAGTCCAAGCCTATCAACGAGTGAGCGTTATATGTCCTATGATGCCAGTATATCAAGTAGTTCCTCTCTGTTCAGCGGTCCTTTCGGATATTGGCAGGATTGATGTGGGATTCAATTTGCTGTGGCACTTGAATCAAATAAAATGTAATTTGTCACATACATGTGGTTAGCAGATGTTAACGGGAGTGTAGTGAAATGCTTATGCTTCTAGTTCCGACAATGCAGTAATAACCAACGAGTAATCTAACCTAACATTTCCACATCTACTACTTTATACACACACAAGTGTAAAGGGATGAATAATATGTACATAAAGATATATGAATGAGTGATGGTACAGAGCGGCATAGGCAAGATGCAGTAGATGGTATCGAGTACAGTATATACATATGAGATGAGTAATGTAGGGTATGTAAACATGTAAAAGTGGTATTGTTTAAAGTGGCTAGTTATAATTTAAAGTGGCTAGAGTTCAGTCAGTATGTTGGCAGCAGCCACTCAATGTTAGTGGTGGCTGTTTAAGTCTGATGGCCTTGAGATTGAAGCTGTTTTTCAGTCTCTCGGTCCATGCTTTGATGCACCTGTACTGACCTCGCCTTCTGGATGATAGCGGGGTGAACAGGCAGTGGCTCGGGTGGTTGTTGTCCTTGATCTTTATGGCCTTCCTGTGACATGGGGTGGTGTAGGTGTCCTGGAGGGCAGGTAGTTTGCCCCCGGTGATGCTTTGTGCAGACCTCACTACCCCCTGGAGAGCCTTACGGTTGTGGGCTGAGCAGTTGCCGTACCAGGTGGTGATATAGCCCGACAGGATGCTCTCGATTGTGCATCTGTAAAAGTTTGTGAGTGCTTTTGGTGACAAGCCAAATTTCTTCAGCCTCTTGAGGTTGAAGAGCCGCTGCTGCACTCCTTCACCACGCTGTCTGCGTGGGTTGACCAATTCAGTTTGTCTGTGATGTATACCCCGAGGAACTTAAAAACTTACTACCCTCTCCACTACTGTCCCGTCGATGTGGATAGGGGGGTGCTCCCTCTGCAGTTTCCTGAAGTCCACGATCATCTTTGTTTAGTTGATGTTGAGTGTGAGGTTATTTTCCTGACACCACACTCCGAGGGCCCTCACCTCCTCCCTGTAGGCCGTCTCGTTGTTGTTGGTAATCAAGCCTACCACAGAAGTGTGGTCTGCAAACTTGATGATTGAGTTGGAGTCGTGCATGGCCACACAGTCGTGGGTGAACAGGGAGTACAGGAGAGGGCTCAGAACACACCCTTATGGGGCCCACAGTGTTGAGGATCAGCGGGGTGGAGATGTTGTTACCTACCCTCACCACCTGGGGGCGGCCCGTCAGGAAGTCCAGTACCCAGTTGCACAGGGCGGGGTCGAGTCCCAGGGTCTCGTGCTTGATGACGAGTTTGTAGGGTAAATGGTGTTGAATGCTGAGCTGTAGTCGATGAACAGCATTCTCACGTAGGTATTCCTCTTGTCCAGATGGGTTAGGGCAGTGTGGTTGCGTCATCTGTGGACCTATTGGGGTGGTAAGCAAATTGGAGTGGGTCTAGGGTGTCAGGTAGAGTGGAGGTGATATGGTCCTTGACTAGTCTCTCAAAGCACTTCATAATGACGGAAGTGAGTGCTACGGGGCGGTAGTCGTTTAGCTCAGTTACCAGTTACTTTCTTGGGAACAGGAACAATGGTGGCCCTCTGGAAGCATGTGGGAACAGCAGACTGGGATAAGGATTGATTGAATATGTCCGTAAACACACCAGACAGCTGGTCTGCGCATGCTCTGGTCTGCGCATCCCCAGCCATCGTCTGGGCCTGCAGCCTTGCGAGGGTTAACACGTTTAACTGTTTTACTCACGTCGGCTGCAGTGAAGGAGAGTCCACAGGTTTTGGTAGCGGGCCATGTCAGTGGCACTGGATTGTCCTCAAAGCGAGCAAAGAAGTTGTTTAGTCTGTCTGGGAGCAAGACATCCTGGTTCGCGACGAGGCTGGTTTTCTTTTTGTAATCCGTGATTGACTGTAGACCCTGCCACATACCTCTTGTGTCTGAGCCATTGAATTACAACTCCACTTTGTCTCTATACTGACACTTAGCTTGTTTGATTGCCTTGCGGTCACCTTTCCCTGGTTAAAAGCAGTGGTTTGCGCTTTCAGTTTCACGCGACTGCTGCCATCAATCCACGGTTTCTGGTTTGGGTACGACATCGCCGATGCACTTGCTATTAAACTCGCTCATCGTATTCATCAATGTTGTTTGACGCAATGCGGAACATATCCCTTAAGGGCGCACCAACACAGTGTTCTGGGACGAGCCAGATAATGATTCAAATTAAGAAAATTACTTCATGCTGAAACAGAATGTACTTTATTATTCAATCTACATGGGGCTGTAAAAGGCTTCAATGTTGGCCAAAGGCCAAAAGCCCAAAGTGAACACTGGGATTGAAATCACTCAGTCAGTGTTTAATGTCATGGGCATGGTGAAGAGACCTACCGATACGATATCTGCAATGCAGCGATTCAGGTTGCCCTTGTCATCCTTGATGGTGATTGGTCGATCCTCCTTGATTCTCTCCATAGCTAGCGGGCAGTCAAGCTAACATATAAGAGAAGGGAGAGGAGAACAACATATGGCATAACCCAATTGACTCATATTCAGATATTGTTCTATTGTTCAGCAACCCGCAGAGTTGCCTAAAGCACTTATACATCTGTGATCAGCCACAATGCGTTATATTGAGTGGATTACATCTTCTATCTGCAAGACCGGCACTCTACTCAAAGCAGTGTGACTGATATAAACTCACTCTGTACTTCCTGCAGAAGTCATCAATAGACCCCACGTCAGATCCCTGGACCTGTTTGAAAGCAGCCTTGTATTGCACCAGCAGCCTGGAGCAAGCAGCCGTGTACCTGACAGAAACACACAGTAATCAATCTCATAACATATTTTCAAACTCTGATGTTGAAACAACCTCATACATATACAGACAATATTTTTTAACACACACACACACCTTTATTTACAGTCCATGACACATGCGTACACAACCAGTGAAGTGTAAACTCACTCATTAGGGGTCACACAGTCTTTGATGTAAGCTTTCTCCAGGGCCTGAAGTGTCTTCACCACAGCAAACAGCTCTGCCATGTTGTCAAATCTTGATTAATACAAGCACAATGCTCAATGTTAACATTTAACCTACATGGATTGTGAATAGATTATATTATTAATTTACAGTCAATAATGTTCACTTACTTCTCTCGTTCTCTTGCATTCTTGTACAATTTTACTTCCTAAAAAACAGAAAACTGTCTTATTTTTTCTTTCTGATAAAATGCAGGTACAAAAAGCAGGTAACAGCAGGAAACTCACAGCCAAATTAAATATCTAAAAGAGCTCCACCAAATATACCACAAGAAGCAATTATGCAAACCCTACAAAACTCCACACCACTTACCTCATACAATTCAGGTTTATTGGCAGGAGCTATAATGAAGAGAAATATAA